>NC_054830.1:116643660-116975303 GCF_018345385.1 Vulpes lagopus | reverse complement strand
TTATTAAACACTAGAAAGTGCTGGCATTGTGTAAGGGCTTTGAAAATAAAATGTCAGTTTATTATTATTATACTGCAAGTCTGGATTTATCTAGACACAAGCCAGAGATGGAGAGAAATGTTAGAGACATTTACTAGAGACCCATCACTTAGCCTTTTATAACACAGGTAGAAATGCTCTAAGAGATTTCTGTGAAACTATCTTATGGTTTAGAAACTGGACCCTATCCCCATCAAGGTCCAGGTACTTCTCAAATACCCAACTCTGCTTATGTATTAGCTAGGAAGTTGAGACTCATAGTTGTGGTTTTCAAAAAAACAAACAAACAAAATGAAACAAAAAAACCCAACTTAAGAAAATAAGGGAATTTGGGGCTTCTTGGTGGTTCAGGTCACAATCTCAGGATTGTAAAATAGAGTCCTGGGTGGGGCTCTGCACTTGTGGCAGCAAGTGCTTGAGATTCTCTCCTTCTTTCTTTGCCCCTCCCCCTGCATGTACTCTTTCTCTCTCTCTCTCTCAGATGAGTAAATAAAAATCTGTAAAAAAAAAAAAAAAAAAAGAGGAAATAAAGGAATTTATTGATTTGTATAACCTAAATTTTCAGAGATATCACTAGCTTTAGGTATGGCTGGATCCAGACATTGATGTCACTAAGGTTTGGTCTCTCTTTTAATTCCTTGGCTCTGTTTCTTCAAATGCTTCCTGCCTTCTTAGGCAGGCTTTTTGTATATGGTAGCAAACATTCCCCTCCACCCCAGCACCTCAAAGCTTAAATGGAGGCTAGGCAGGAAAAGAACATCCATCAGCTTCAGATCACATCTTAAAATTATAGTTATTCTTCCATGTTTATATTAAATTAGAATAAGTCAAGCCAGTTGGTATTGTGTAGTGATTAGAGACCCAAATTGAAAATTTCCAAAGAAGGCAATGGCACAATGCCTCACAATGGCAGCTCCTTCAGGATAGAATCTCTATTTCATCTCTGCTAAAATAAACTTTTACACCAGGCTTTCTTTGGTTGGATGCAATGGTGTCTTTAATGAGCCTGATCACTAAAGTCCGTTACTTTGCCCCAGTTTACAGAAAGTCAAACACTATGTATTAGAGGTCGATATGTACAATGAAAAGAGAAATCTGGAAGACAAGGATTCTAGTCCTGACCCCAACAGTTTGAAAAGTCCTTTAAACCCTCAGTTTCATGAGCCAAAAAATAAGAGTGCTAAATGAAGTAATTTTAAGGTTGGTTTCAGGTTCTGAAATGTGATGAATCCATGTAGCACAGACCCTGCTGTTATAATGTTGCAGGTTTCATTTTTTGCTTTCTTGATAAGTCTTTCCCTCAACAAGGGAAACCCTTGGTTCAGAACCCTAAGAAACACTGACCACTAAAGTAGGTCAGTAACGTCCTGCAAGAGATGAAAGCATTCTGGTGGCTCAGCGGTTTAGCACCGCCTTCAGCCCAGGGCCTGATCCTGTCGAGCCAGGATCGAGTCCCACGTCGGGCTCCCTGCATGGAGCCTGCTTCTCCCTCTGCCTGTGTCTCTGTCTCTCTCTCTCTCTCTCTGTCTCAAATGAATAAATAAATAAAATATTTTAAAAAAGAAAGAAAGCATTCCGAAGTTTTGCAGGAAATAAATAGATGAGCCAGGGGCCCATTACCCTGAACACAGCCTTCCACAGGAAAATAAGCAAGCAGTTCTAGAAAGCAGTCAACCCAGCCTCAATGCAAGCTGAGTACCCACATATTGATCTTCTGTCTGGCTGGGTCATGGGTTGCTGGTATACATTAAGTAGGGAAAAGATGGAAAATTACATTAATTTGAATGGCTAAATCAATATTTAACAATGCAGTTAGTGGTAGTTGACCTCAAATGCACCTTTAATAAAACAAAGGTGATTCGGGCCAGCCTCCAGCATATGCCATTCAGAAATATGAATTAATGCAGAACAGACGTGTAAAAGAGCCCTACTAACACAGACACCTTTGTAGATGAGGCTGACCGCAAGAAGGTCGAAGTGGCTCTCTTACCAAAGGCAACATGAATTTTATTCATGTGATGCTGTGTCTTCATTTATCACCTCCCTCCCTTGTCTCAAGGCTTGGACAGCCTTGATCTCAGCTTATTTAAAAGTAGGAAAAGGATTTCTACAACTCTTTCCCCAGAAAATTATAAATCTTTAGTTATAGCTTTGTAACCTTGAGCACTCTCTCCGTGAGCAAACATAGATGTTATCAGTTGTTAGGAAGCCTGTCTTACTGTAACATGATTTGCATACATTTGCATATAAACATATCCGTGTGTACTCCACTTGCATTAAGGATTACTGAGGTAAGTTTGCTTATATTCAAAGACTGCAAAAAAAAAAAAAAGACTGCAAAAAACAAAAAACAAAAAAGAAAGAAAGGAAGCAATAGAGGCAATGTCTTCAAGATGTCAGAGAACAATCTCAGATGTTTATTAGCTATCAGGCTCACAGATGTGAGACTTTTTAAAATTGCCTTGCTGCCTGCAAACTACCTTAAGCTATAGAGCATTCTAGTTATCACTACTAAGGACTTGGTGATAACACGCAGGAAAAGGTCAATCTAAGAATCTATTTCAATATACCTTAAGGCAGCAGGAGGCACTAGGGATTTCCTGCAGGAGCAGAGGCAAGTTTCCCTGATTTTGTGACCTAAAGATGCCAATGCCAGCGGTGCCATTTCCTTCACACTCCGGTTTGGTTGCAAGGACAAATGTGTGATAATTAGAAACCTCTCCTGAGACATTTCCCTTTGATTTGTTGTTTGGTGATGACTACAGTTCCTCTGCAGCCTTGCCTTTCTCAGGTTTGTCTGCTGGTTACCATGGCAATGCGGCTCAGTGCATCCTAGGAGCTAAATCAGCATTCTGCCTCATGCAAGCTGCTGGCAGTGGAACTTCACTAAGAATGGGGCAGTAAGTTTCGTGGTTGAATGTAAAATCAAATGCTGAAAATATGATCACACACTTGAAAGAGTGGAAAACATTCCACAGAACAAGATCACAGTTTCTTTGTCATCAAGGACAGAGAACAAATATCTGATCACTCATAGGCCTAACCACAAGCCCTCTGGTTGGGGAGGGAAGGCGAGTGCAGGGTGCTGGCCATAATTGTTAGAGTCCCCAGCTAATGCCAAGACACAAACAGAAGTTGCTTGTGACCCCAAGAAAGTCAAGCAACAGCTTACTTAGCTCCTGAGAATTTCCTCTGCTCTGGGCATCCCACATACAAACCACTGGGCACATCCTCCTTTTCCCATAGCTTCTATGTCTAAATATTCACTGCATTTAAGAATATTGTTGGAAACTCATACCGATGAGTGCATAAGGTTCTTAGTGATAAATGCCTAAATCAAGAAATGAGAAAAATCTGGGGATCCCTGAGTGGCTCAGTGGTTTGGCGCCTGCCTTTGGCCAGGGCACGAGCCTGGAGTCCCGGGATCGAGTCCCATGTTGGGCTCTGGCATGGAGCCTGCTTCTCCCTCTGCCTGTGTCTCTGCCTCTCTCTCTCTCTCTCTCTCTCTCTCTGTGTGTGTGTCTATCATGAATAAATAAATAAAATCTTTAAAAAAAAAGAAATGAGAAAAATCTCAAGTAAGCAACCTAACTTTGCATCTCAAAGAACTAGAAAAAAAAGAATAAACAAAGCCCAAAGTTAGAAGACACAAGAAACAACAAAGATCAGAGTTCAACCAAATGAAATAGAGACTAAAAAGACAATAGAAAAGATCAATGAAACCAAGAGCTGATTTTTTTTAAGATAACATAATATTGACAAACCTTTAGCTAGACTCAGCAAGAAAAAAGGAGAGGAGACTCAAATAAATAAAATCAGAAATGAAAGAGGAGACATTACAACTGATACCACAGAAATATAAAGGATCCTAAGAGACTACTATATGTAGTTATACCCCAATAAATTGGACAACTTAGAAAAAAATGGTTGAATTCCTAGAAACAGGCAACCTGCCAAGACTGAATCATGAAGAAATAGGGAAGCTGAACAGACCAATTACCAGTAAAGAGACTGAATTAATCAAAAACTTCCCAACAGATCCCTGGGTGGTGCAGCGGTTCAGCGCCTGCCTTTGGCCCAGGGTACGATCCTGGAGACCCGGGATCAAATCCCACGTCGGGCTCCTGGTGCATGGCGCCTGCTCCTCCCTCTGTCTGTGTCTCTGCCCCTCTCTCTCTGTGTGTGTGACTATTATAAATAAATAAATAAATAAATAAATAAATAACATTAAAAAAAAAAAAAAAACTTCCCAACAAACCAATGTTCAGGACCACATGGCTTCCCTGGTGAATTCTACCAAACAGTTGAAGAATTAATATCAATCCTCAAATTCTTCCAAGAAATAGAATAGAAGGGAACACTTTCAAACTGAATTGATTAGACCAGCATTACCTTGATACCAAAAACTGACAGGGACACCAAAAGAAAAGAAAATATAAGACAATATCCCTGATGAACATAGATGTGAAAATCTTAAACAAAATATTTGCAACCCAAGTTCAGTAATATAATCAAAGGATCACATGCCATGATCAAGTGACATTTATCCCAGGGATACAGGGATGATTCAACATCTACAAATCAATCAATGCAATATATTACATTAACCACACGAAGGAAAAAAATCACAATCATCTCAATCAACAGATACAGAAAAACATTTGACATAATATTAAAATGAGTTATATTTTTTAAAAAAGGTCTAGATGAAAATTGAACTGAGTATTAAAACTGAGTATTAAAAACTGAGTATTAAAAAAATTAAACTGAGTATTAAAAATTAAATGAGTATTAAAAAGATTAGCCTACTTTGTGCTTTTCCCTATAGGCTTGTTTATAATTTGACAAGTTAAAACCAAAAAAAACATTGATTGCTGAATTTCTCATCTCCCTGGCAATGATGCCCAAAATAGTGATGAACTCACATTTACCAACAGACTTGGTTAAATATTCAGTCAAAGAACTCACAGAGATAACTTGGTCATGTAAATTATCCATGCAAATTATGGACTACACATAAATAATTTTTTCCTTTATAAAAACCATGCCAATAACCTGATAACATCTATCAAAGGCCTTGTAAGGGAGTCCTTGGTCTCTAGGAAGCTATGGAGAAATAGATTAATGCAAACCAATCTCATTGAAAAACAACTCAAAATCCAGTCCAAGTCATTTTTACTAGCAAACACACTATTTTTTAAGAACAAGACCTAACATTTGCCAAACAAATATCCAGATCTGAGATTCTGGTTAATCAGAAACAAAACATGTGCACTGGTAAAAAAAAAAAAAAACAAAAAACTCAGCAGTGTGTAATAGAATAGACATTCTCACTTTTAACCAAATAAACACAGTAAGTCTCATTCAAAGCATGGAATTTCATTCCAGGATGCAACAAAATTTTAGTAGTGTCAAGGAGACTTCTGCTTCTACTGAATATATGGAACAAGTGTTGGCCAACTTTTTCTGTAAAAGGCTAGATGATAAATAATTTTTGCTTTACAGGCCATATGGTCTCTGTCACGACTACTCAGTTTTTAGTCACAGAAACTATGTAAACAAAATGAGCATGGCTGTGTTTCAATAATACTGTATTTATGGAAACAGGTGATGGGCAGGATTTGGCCCACAGATCAAAGTTTGTCAACATCTAATATAGAAAGTCACAAGTGAATGTTACTCTCACCCCAACAATGAGAGCAAGCTGAATAATATGCAAAGAATACTTTTCAAGCCCATCAGAGAGCCGAAGCCTCTGGGTAAGGTAATGAACTAAAAGCCAGAGTGGCAAGCTCCTCCAAGAAGAGACCAGAACCACTAATTATTCCACCTCTGGCAGAGCAGCAAGAAGAGGAGGAACCCGTCAGGATGTGAATAAGAAAAAAGCTACAAATTTAACAAAATCCTGAAAGCCAAGTAGGGTTGATATAGCAAGTCCCTGGGAGCCCCAGACACATAGGGTCTACACTTACTCATCAACTTTTTCAGAGGTCTAAACCAACCTGTCCTAAGAAAAAAGCAGAAGAATGGAGAGAGATCTGCTCTGTGGCACAGACATACAGGTCTTGTGTAAGTCTGACGGTGGAGCAGGTGAATAAGAGAAACCTTCCAGCACTGGAGATCCTGCACGAATACAAGATACCAGCAGTCTACCACCGAGGAGGACAGGAATGCTGAGAGATACCCAGGACCAAGACACAGGCTCAATGGACATGTTGAAGTCACAGGGCAGGATATTTGAAGAAAACCTTCTGAGACTCTAGGCCTCAAGCTGAGTAGGAAGCAGCATTGAGCCACTGGGACACTTTCAAGCCTGTGGCACACTGATCCTAACACACACAACAACAAAGCCCCAAATCAACTCTCTATGGACTAGATTGTCCCAACCGACCACATTCATGGCCTGATAGAAGGTGAGTTTCTTCCAAAAAAGAAGCATTATGCACCTCAGTCTCCCTGTTCTAATACACTCAAACAAACAAAAACAACATGATAATATGACCCATTATCAAGAAATAAAATAATCAATAAAACCAGATGCAGAGATGGCACAGATGTTTATGAGTCATAGACTTTAACACAATTGTCGCAATACTAGAAAGTAACCTTACTTATTTCTGCCATATCTGAAAAACAATCCAATCTTATTTAAAAGAGCAATATAATAGACAGGTATATAATCTTAACACATTACCCATAATTGCTACAAATAATAGATAAGATGCTACTAAAGAGCTCATACTTATAAACATTAAGCTTTTTAGGGAGAGGCTCAATTATGCAGATAATACACATTAAGACTAGGGCAATCTTGAAACAAAAAGGGTACTAAAAATCACTATATAATTTTTTTAAATAACTACTGGCCAAAAGAGGTAATCACATTAATGGTCCTACAAAATATTACTATCAAAAATTATTCTCAAACATAAAATTTCTTTCTAAAAAAATTATACCTGGGGATCCCTGGGTGGCTCAGCGGTTTAGCGCCTGCCTTTGGCCCAGGGCACGATCCTGGAGACCCGGGATCAAGTCCCGCGTCGGGCTCCCTGCATGGAGCCTGCTTCTCCCTCTGCCTGTCTCTGCCTCTCTCTCTCTCTCTCTCTCTCTCTATGTCTATCATAAATTTAAAAAAATAAAAATAAATAAAAATAAAAATAAAATAAATAAAAAATAAAAAAATTACACCTATGTATATTAAGTCACATTAAGTCAGGTAATACCCACTTTGTTCAACTTCTTGGCTGTTTCTGCTTGAAATGCCATGTTACTTTTTTTTCTAAAGAGTGTATATGCTAAAGTGAGCTTATTGGTATTAATTTTTCATAAATTTTTCATTATAATGAAAATCTTTGTTAAATTTGCATTGCTGGCTAATCAATTTAAACTTTCACTGAAAAAATAAAATAAACTTTTTGACACGTTCAAATGACTCTTCTATACACACCATAGTATTTTTAAACTAAGACTATATTCTTTCTAAAGAGACTGAGACACCCGATAAGCTGAGAACAAACTCTGTTAAGTGGAAGATAGTCTCAACTCTAAATTTTTTCTCATTGAAATGCTTTCCATAAATATTTTCACAGGTGTTACCTTTTTACCTCCATACAGCATACACTTTATCTCTTTCTTGTTTCTGATTTTTGTTCTATTTCTGATTCTTTTAAATGCAGCAAAACCTTAGGACTTCTCCATTTTATTTCAGTCCAGTATATAAATTTATCTTACCAAAAACACAGCTGCAGCAAAAGATTCGTCCAAAGAATTGAGATATCAACCTCTCTTACAAAACTGCAAAACTAAAATTTGAAACCACTGTATCTGAGTTAAGTCATTCGGTTACACTCTTGCTTTTTAAGGATAAGTTTCAATGTCTTCTTATTTGTAAGTATTGTTTTCAGTTATTTAAATCTGCTACTTAATCTGCTATTAAATCTGCTAAAAAAGGAAGTTTTGGTGTGAAGTTCATTAAATTGTTTGCTTGAAGATTTTTAACTGACTTTGAATAATATGCAATAAGATACTGTTTATTTATATAAATAAATTATATAAATTTTAATGTTATTGTAGGACCTTTATGTCGGCCTAAGGGCAATGTTTGAAGGCTCGAACATTTCCACCGCTGATTGATGATGGGCAATAGAAAGTGAAGCAGCTTATTGACATTCTGGTGTCTTATTTTGCTTTGTGTACAGCAGCTTTGCTACAAAACTTGTTATTTTCTAACTATCTTTGTGTGATAACAAAAGCTTTTTTAAAGTTCATTATTTTCATTATTTTCATTATTTTCATGTTGAACTCTGTTACTAAATCTTGCAGTATCAATGCCAACCGGATCATTTGTGTCACTTTCAACACAATGAACCCACAGTAACTTTACTTTAACTCCATAAATTGAAAGAACAAAAATTGAATTACCATTAGAATTACTAATTTCTGTTGGCAGCATCTGATGACACTTGCAAAATAGTGGTGTATCTAACTATTTGCATAGTTCTTCTGCTAATGGAGCCAATGTTATAAGAGCTATTGCTTCACTTTTGTGTGCGCACAGGAAAACTTGAAGTTGAAAATGAGCACAATTAATTTAGAAGAAGACTCATTTGATCTAAAGAAACATCCTACATCACAGAGTAAATGTACCTTCTACAGCCGCACATGTTAAATTGCAGCCTTCAGGCAGAGTCTTTGAAACTACTAATGTTCGAAGTAGTTGGTGGTGGTCCTTCAGTGTCCTCTGGTTTTGTTGTGGTTTTTAATAGACTTTATTTTTTAGAGTAGTTCTAGGTTCACAGCAAAGTTGAACAGAAGTTTACAGAGATTCCCCATATACTATACCTTCTGCCCCACAAATGCATGACCTCCCCATGACCAACATCCCTGAACAGAGTGCTGCATCTGGTAAAATCAATGAGCCTCCATTGCCACAGCATTACCAAAGTCCATAGTCACATTAGGGTTCACTCTAGGGTTTGTACAATCTATGGGTTTGGATAATGTATCATGACATATATTCACAAATAGACTTTAATACAGAATAGTTTCACTGCCCTAAAAATCCTCTGTGCTCTATTTATCCCTCTCCCTCCTCCATCCCCAGCAACCACTGATCTTTTCACTGTCTTCATAATTTTGCCTTTTCCAAAATGTCAGAGTTGGAATCAACCAGTATATAGCCTATTCATGTTGACTTCTTTAACTAGCAATATGCATGTAAGTTTCCTCCATGTCTTCTCATGGCTTGATTGCTCATTTCTTTTTAGTGCTGAGTAATAGCCCAGTATCCAGATGTATCACAGTTTATTTACCCATTTACCTACGGAAGGACATCCTAGTGCTTCTAAATTGGAGCAATTATGAATAAAACTGCTATAAACATGTATTTGCAGGTTTCTGTGGGGAGATAAGTTTTTAACTCCTTTGGGTAAATACCAAGAAACAGGATTTTTGGATCATATAGTAAGAGTATGTTTATATAGTAAGAGTATTTTGTAAGAAACTACTAAAGGGCTTTCCACAGTGCCTGTGCCATTTTGCATTCCCACCAGCAATGAATTAGAGTTCCTGTTGCTCCACATTTACTCAAGCATTTGGTATTACCAATGTTCTGGAGATGCCTGGGTGGCTCAGTGGTTGAGCATCTGCCTTTGGCTCAGGACGTGATCCCTGGGTCCTGGGATCGAGTCCCACATTGGGCTCCCCACAGGGAGTCTGCTTCTACCTCTGCCTGTGTCTCTGCTTCTCTCTGTGTGTCTCTCATGAATAGATAAATAAATCTTTTTTTAAAAAATGTTCTTAAGTTTGGCCATTCTAATAGGTATATAGCATTACCTACCATTCTTTTAATTTGCACTTCTGTGTCTTCTGGTTTTCATGTTGTCAGTGGTACCACTATGGTACTCATAGTGAATGGTAAATATTACCCATTCGTTATCTAATTTATTAAGAACATTTTTAGTATTTAATTTTTATTATACATCTATTTCTATTTTTTAGATCACTGCAGACTAAAAGGTTTGCTGCAACCCCCAACTAACAATTCCCCAGAGCTATACCCCCAATTCTCCAAATATACCCTCCAATACTGTGTCCCTTTAATGGAATAATTCCAAATGTGTGTTTTGCACCACTCCTGGAGTTTCTCTGCAGAACTAAGCTCCAGCCATGTACTATGGAAAATGGCATAACTGTGCAGCCTTTACTGGCCTCTTTTATTTCTGATTCCCTTCCACTCTACACAACTGATATTACCTGCACTCCATAAATAAAGTATTTGCACTCTTATTCTTGTCTCAAGTTTGCCAAAACTAAGACATTTGTAGATTTATACCATAAAATGAATAATGAAATCTCTATGTAAGAGCAGTCAGACAATTCTCTTGTGCACTTCTATTTCAGGTCCCACTTCATAAACACCTAACCCATAATTTCCCACTGATTCCACCTTATATCAAACTCCCAGCTTCATGCTCTTGAAGCTGAAGCACTGGCCTCTGTATGAGTGGCTAGTACACCAGGTGACCTGAAGGGGCCGCAGAACCAAATATGTCTACCACTGATCAAAAGTGGATGGAGTTAGGTATCTTATGTCATTACTGACGAAGAACACTTCATTCTTATCACTGAGTACCCTGCATGCTGGTCTTGAAAGGGAGATATTGGTTACATTGCCAACACACTGCACATAGGTCTCACATACTTCTAGACAAGACCACGGAAGAATCCAGAAACACAAAATAGAGGTCTACTTAACACTTCCCAGCTTATTTTAAGGCAACTAACAGTGATAATATTTCATTTTTAAGTGAAAAAAGAAACAGTACAAATGCTAAATTAGATAGGGCACCTGGATATTAGAAATAAACCGGGTCTATCTCAGCAAATAAGGATATACTCTCTCCAACTTAATGAGATTGAAAAGTCACTAGGACAGACACTAAGTACAGACTATACAAAAACCATTCACAGAATCCTTCTCACATCATTCTCTCAACTTCACCATTGGAACATTAGAGTACCTTCTCATGCTCTCTGCACCTATGGGTGGCCTCATGACCCCACTCTAGCCAGGGATTTGTAAGCAGACGCTACAGTTGGGACTTCAGAGAAAGTTTTTGGAAGAGGCAGACTGGCGTGCCCCTTCAGCTCTTGGCCATGTGGCCTTCTCCTTTCTATTTTCTTATATTCAAAAATGATGGTTCAAGATCCAGTAGCCACCTTCCAACAGTGAAGAATAAGGAAAGATGGCAAGAAGAATGACTGAATGCTTGATTATATTGTTGACATCATGAAAGATCTTGCATCAATCTCTAGAACTCTGATTATATACATATAAAATCCTTCTCTGTTCATGTGGCTGCAACAGGGTTTACCTCTATTCACAGTGAAACACTCTTAATCGAAATGCATCCAAGTTCTTTCAATAAAAATACCTTATGCTCATTATACCTGTTGAAGTGCTTCTCTCTCTACTAGTCTTTGTTAACTTTACCTAACTTGCCCTAAAATAGAATGGTGATGACTTATGACTGGTATATGTCAGATCTAAAGTGTCATTTGAATTCAATAATTTAAAAAAAAACACTACCAAACAATCTTAATATACTTTCTTTTTTAATTATTGAGCACTTTTTAGAGGTTGCCTGATATTTAGTTTTTATGAGCTTAAGTCATCACAACTTTATTGAAAATTGCTTGAAAAAGAAAACTGCTTGAGAGCAGATATAGGATCATACACTTTAGCTGACCTTATGAAATTTATCAATAATTAAATGGAAGCACCCTGCACATCCTTTAAATTTTTCTAGTATCAGGAACTCTTAGAAATATTTTCTTAAAACTTTATGTTTTAAATGTTTTCAGAAGCTCTAAAAACTTTCTGATTCATGTTATCCCAAAAATTAGCTTGAAAAGTAGATTTCCTTCTTTCTTAGATTAGTCTTAGGTAAACTGAATTTTATATTCCCTAAAATTGTTTTGTTGATTGGCAAGAGGCCAGCTTTCAAAACTGCACAAATTAGTCACCTGACTTACTTATAAAAAAAAAAAAAGCAAATAATTCATTTGAATCCCTCACCCAAAAAAGCTATTTTTTACTTCCCTTAGAGTAGATCTGCCTTTAAATGAGAAGATGATTGTAAATCCCAGTGAATTGCTCTTAGACTGTGTTATATTGTTCCCCAAGATGAACATTAAGAAGCATCTTGTGATTTATGTATTTGTGATCAAAATAAAGGCAGCCTTTTACTGTGGGAGAAATTTGCATTCCATCTTCCATCTTATGTGCTTAGTCAAATGCTAGGTGTACAACTAAGGAAGAAGAATGGGGAAAACAGAAGAATAGTGGGTCTCAGTACTGAGTTTTATAAGTTTTGTAAGATCTAAACATGGTTCACTTGATGGTCACAAACTATTCAGCGGGTATCCCCGTGATAATTTCTATGTATGGATCAGTCTTTTTCCCCAACTACACTGAGTTACTGGCAGGCAGGAAATGTGCCTTTTATGCATCATTTTCTATCTTCACTGCATGACGTGCTCCTGGGCACACAGTTGAAATGGAATGAATACCGTTCAAATGATTGTGTGACACCTCATAAATGGATAGCTTTTTTGGGTGACTAAGCCCTTCCAGTGATTACTAAAGAGAGAAAAATAGAGTATCCTTGATTCCCAGTATTTGTAAGCACATATTTAAGAAGACAGCTTCTCAAGGGCATTTCTTTCCACTTTGAAAATCACTTGGAAAATATTTAGCACCTGTTCTTAGATTCAGTATTAATGTGAAGGAAAATGCTTATAAATTCTTTTCAAGTTATTTCTCTGTGTTCTTCCTTTTCCTTATTGTTTCT
The DNA here is from genome assembly GCF_018345385.1 of Vulpes lagopus. Classification (NCBI taxonomy): domain Eukaryota; kingdom Metazoa; phylum Chordata; class Mammalia; order Carnivora; family Canidae; genus Vulpes; species Vulpes lagopus. The sequence continues at coordinate 116,962,410 of NC_054830.1, read as the reverse complement.
CTTATTTCCAAAATCAAACAAAATTTCAGCAACCTGAATTATGTACTAAATTAAGCAAACCTTTACCTTGACTTTAAACCCTCCTAGTTTGCCCTTCTAATTTTATTTGCTACCACAATTATTTGTTGCAGCCAAATTACTGCAGTAATTTGGGAACTACAGTTTCCAGATTTAAATCATATTTTCTTGCTTTTACCTTGTCTCGATGATCTCTATACCTAGAACAGTTTCCTACAGCCCTTGCCTGTCCTGATTCTACTCACCCCTGAAGACATCTTCGAAATGTTCCATCCTCCGTAATCTTTCCAAAGAGGTTATGAGCTCTTCCACCCTTAAGCCTCCTCGGTCTTTTGTAAGGCTTCCTAGGGCTATCATTTGATTTTGTCATATAAAATGATGAGGTGTCCTTTGCATATTTTCATCAGCCTGTTATATGGAACTAGAAAACACCATTTATTCAGTGTGAACTGTGCCTGAAACTGCTAGCTTTCTGCATGTTAGCACAGAATCACCACTCTGACCCATATTATTATCCCCATTTTACAGATGAAGAAAAGTTAAGTGCAGGGTGGGGACTCAGATTTGGGCTTCCATATTGGGTAACCAGCATTCCTGATTTGCTTGGCATGCAGGATTTCCTGAGATGCAGGACTTTTTAATGCTAAAACTGGGACAGTCCTAGGCAAAATGGGAGGGCTAGTGGTTTTACTTACAGAACCCATGTTCTCTCATGAACCCCTTCAGTGCACTCCAAACACGCGACTGACCAAGTCACTCAATCCCGTCAAGGGAAGTCCTAACAGGTCTCTGGAAACCCCAACTGCTCCAGACGTGCTGACACATCCAATGCTAACAATTCTGTACATCCAGACAAGTGCAATCAATAACCATTTGACGTAAACTGGTCATCCAAGACTATTAAAGGTTCCTATCCTGTCTGCTCACTTGTGAAGACTTTTTTTAAAGATTTTTTATTTATTTGAGAGAGAGAGAGAGAGCATGAGCAGGGGGAGAGAAAAGCAGGCTCTCCACTAAGGAGGGAGCCCCATGTAGGGTTTGATCCCAGGACTCCAGGATCATGACCTGAGCCAAAGGCAGATGCTTAACCGACTAGGTCACCCAGGCACCTCTCACTTGTGAGTTTTAAACCTCTGGATGACCTGACCTTTCCCCAGACCAATTAAATCAGCAAGTCCAGAGCACTGCACAGGTGAATATAACGTGCAAATAGAGCCATGTGCTCTAGGGCAGTGACTCTTAGAGTGTGTCCCTGGGCTGGCATCACTGGCAGTTTGTTTTTATGCTAACAGGGAAAACTATGCTATAAAACAAATTCTGTGTTTCCCTTGACTCTCATTACAACAATAGAGAAGTCTCTATCCCTGGGAAAATGACCCAAGAAGCAGAGCTTGGGCAAGAAGGATTTAATAGCTATCAGGAGATGTTTAACACAGAAATAAGACTGTGATATTTAAGCCACAGAATTTTCACTGGATCCAGCTCTGTCTTTCCTGGTTTGCAAGCATTTTCCCTAAATTTTGAAAATCTCTTGAATGAGCACTCCCAGGTCTCATATTTAGCTTTCCATGATAATCTGGAGAGTTGCCTCTCATAGAGCTATAATACTCCATCATCCTATCTTAGATGTTTTTATGTCACAACCAAAGTCATGATAGAGCTATTCAGTCTTCAGCCTCCTGTTTACACACATTAGGACTCTGAAAGTTGGTAAAAAAAAAAAAAAAATCAGGACATTGCTTTGTTAATTTCAAATAATTTATAGGGGAAAAAATATTGGAATGATACTCTGAAAGTGTTGTGGTCCAGATTTTCTAACATTTACTTCCTAAAATTATCTTAATCACAGTAATTATTTTTCTGATGCTACATTAAAAGTGGCAGGTTAAAATGTTGGACAGGAAGAAGATGTAATTTAATGAAGGGCATCTTTCTCCACATTGACATGGATGTTAAATCTTTTTTTTTTTTTTTAAGATTCTAATGTGATCTAATTACTTTAATTTAAAATTCTGGGTATGCATGTTTTATTCATGACTTTCTAGATGATTGAGAAAGTTTTTGCAGCTCCTTTGAAGCTCTAACTTTGGAAATATAACAAATAATGAAGCCATCATATTTTCAAAATGCTCAGATAGAGGAGACTTTTGAAAGACAGTGTAATTGTGAATCAAAGCTTAATCAGCTGCTGTGAAATGAGTTTTTAATTATCACATTGCCCCTGATATGCTGGAGTTCAGCAAGGTTAGGAGAATGACCTCACACATATTTCCTCTGAAAGGGTAGAATGTGTTTTCCTTTACAGCATATCACCTTGAATATTCAGAAACTAAGTTGTTCTGTTTCCCATGAAAATACTTCTCAGAAACAATTCTTCACACTAATGCTTGGTTAATCTCACTCAAAAACTGAAAAGTGTCACTCATTTTCCACTCTGAAATGCATTATCTTTACAGTGAACATAATGGCTTCGGAGTCAGAATACACACCTACTCCCACTAAAAAATCCACATTTTCCAAAGTAGTTTGTAAGTTCATTAAAGAGAATATAAAAAAGGGTGCTCAAAGCATAAATCTTTAGATTTCAAAATTCTGGATCAAAATAACTGGTGTCCAAGTGTCCAACTGGTTTCAAGTGTCCAAAGATAATACAGATTTTCCAACCTGGAGAAGTATGGGTTCGCACAGGGATGCTCTCTGGACAGTCAGTGCATGATGTCTCTTGAGGTCAAGTTCAATTCAAATTTCCATTTTTAGCAAGTGGTAATCTGCTGGAGTTGAGAGTGGAAGAAACACTGTGTGCACAATTTCTCAAACATTCTGCCTCCAGTGGTAGATATTTACACCTATATTCTAATTTCTGGTCACTAAATAAAACTGAGAGATCTGAATTTAAACATTTAAAGTTAAAAAAAATAAAAAATAAAAAAATAAACATTTAAAGTTCCCTAAGAATCAAAAGAAAATTAGTACATCACCACATGTCCAGAGCAGAATCAAAAGATTTGACTTCAATTCCATCACCATGTTTTTCCTTTAGATTGTAAACAAAAACAAAAACAAAAACCAGCTTTTACTAGATGAAAATCTAGTTTCTACAAAGAAACCAGCACTCACAACTTGACCTCTTCTAAAGCTCTCTCCAAATGAGTTTGAACTGAACTTCCAGGGACATTTTTAAGGAAGGGCATCTAACTCATTTATTTGAAAGTCAAAAACTCTCCATTTCCTTAAATACATATATTCAATCAAATCAAAGAAACAGGTGTAGATGTTGTATGAAGCATGACTCAGAGTTCCTACTGACAGTTTTCCTTTTTGAGGAATGCAAACAACCTGAGGCTCATTTAACAAGAATAAGTAGGATCCTGAAATAAGTCTTACTTGGAGAAGAGTCGTCATTAAAATGCTGTACAGAGGTCTGATTTGCATAAGATCTGATTACATTTACTAGCTGTTCACGTATCTGTGCTGAATCAATGTCACTTCATCAACACATAGGTTATCTTTTCTGCTCACTTTAGAATAGCCTCAAATTCTAATTGAGAAATGCAGCACTGCACACTCCACATGTCCCTCTGTCACATGCGTTGTTTGTGATACTTCTTGCCTGAAAAGGGAGATCAGTCAAGTCTTATATGGGATTTCTAACACTAAGCAAAACTGTGGAATTTATTTCTTGAAAATGCCACCTATGAAATTATCTGATCTCTCTGCACTGAAAGTAAGCATAAGAGGCAGATTTACTAGAAATAATGATAGCATTTATTGAGCAATTACTAACTGCCAGGTTCTAAGCTAAGTGCTACCCAAGCATTAAATTTATCATTGAACCTGCTGGAAGCTACTGTTAATAATCTCATGTTTATAGGTGAGAAAACCAAGCCTTAAAGAGGTTAATTTGCCCAGTATCACAGGCTTCTCATTGGTGGAGTCAAGACTCGCATTCTGAAGTCCTTGTTTTTAAACATACATTTTCCAGAAGCTGAATAATCAATGTTCTCAAGTGATGCAGATCCAACCAAACTTAAATGGAAGATCTGCTCTATTGCAAATTGAAACTTCAGAAGCAAGTTCATTTCACTGAGACAAAAATCCTTCAGAGGTGTCAGAGAAGCTAAGCTCACTGACCTCTCAATGACACCGAGCCCAGAACAAGACCTGAATTCCCCACCCCTTCACACACACACACACACACACACACACACACACACACACAACCGTATGTTGATTCTTTACATCTCAGGCACTACCTGACCTTAACTTCCAACCACAAAAAAGGAAAATTGATAGAAGGTCAAAACAATGTTTTCTATAATGCACTGAAGCTTGGTTTCTGTTTAGAATTTCTCCTGTAGACACTGAAAACATGGTCAGGAATTGGTGATGACATTGTAAGCAAGTAACAATAATAGAACTAAATAATAACAGAACTAAAGAATTCCCCCCCCAAAATGATTATTAAGCCACCTGTGCAACTGTACGGATAGTGCTAAACACAGACATGTCTTACCATACACACCGATACACCTATGAATATTAACATGAAGCTGATAGAGAGCTGTGTAATTAGGTATCCACCAAAATGCAAATGGAGGGCTTCTGTTGCACATGGCTATGGGCCTAGTTCTACCCATGCTTTGTTGGAATACAAGCAAGGCATTTGTGTATAATCTACTTCCCTAAAAAGGACTTTAAAATTCAAATACTGTGGTCCCTAGCCTTTGTCAGAATGCTGAGCCTTCCCTTGCCACAAATACTGAATATGGCAGTAATTTAAATTCCTAGAAGCTGTGCCCTGCTGAAACACACCTGTTAAAACAACAAAAAAATCCAGATTAAAATAAGGGATGATTTCACATAATTAAGAGGTATTTGTCTGGCTGAATTAGAAACACATCAGCTCATAAATAACATATTCTATATTCCACAATGAAGACTATCACTTCTGGATATAGTTGCCCAGTCCTAACAATTCAATCAATAAATATTTACTGAGCACCTACTATGAGCAAGGCACAAGGACAGACATGAGGGAATATAAAATGATTGAGGCATGTGCTATAGCAGCCCCTGCCCTCTGCACCCACCAAAATCATCAGCGTTGATGAAGCAGGACACCGACAGGGAACACAGCAGGCCGACTCACCAGAGCCCGGTCAGGACTCAGTTTTCCTCCTCTCGTTTGTTTATATGGGCTTTTACTTTGCAGCACTGTTCGTGAAGCTATTAAGAAAGGCCTAGGCACCAGTGTGGCTGGTACTATGTATGGAAGGATTTTAATCAATCAAGTGGAAACTACGTGGTCTGAATACAGGATGCACAGTGCTGTCAATCCTGCAAAAAGTCTTTCTTTTCTTCCTAAGGCATGTGAATCAAGAGCTGATGTCTTCCCCAAGAGGTGGCACTTAGGGTTCCAAGGAAATAAATGTATAAGCCTTAGGCACAGATCTGTGTACAAGCAACTTCTGCACAGCATTTTTGGAACTTAAGCAGCTGTACACAAAAGGAGCTCCTATTAGTTAAGCCTGCATCGACAGTTTGGATTATTTTTTCACTTGTACATTTGAGACTTTTTCTTGGTTGATTGGTTCAAGAATGAAGTTGCATATGCCAGATGCCTGAGTGGCTTAGTTGAGCGTGGGACTCTTGATTTCAGCTCAGATCATGATATCAAGGTCATGAAATTGAGCCCATCGAAGGGCTCCCCACTTAGTGCAAAGTCTGCTTGAGATTCCCTCCTTCTCCTTCAGCCCCTCCTCCTGCTCACGTTCTCTCTCTCTCTCTCTCTCTCTCATAAATAAATAAATCTTTAAAAAAAAAAAACAAGTTGCACATGCTAAGTATGAATGGGGAAAGAAAGCACATAAAAGGTGATTACTATCCAGAGGAAAATATTACTGGATTTGCTTTTAAAACTAAGCCAAATTAGTCACAAACCTACTAAATCCCTGAGAGAAGAAACAAGGCTTCCACATTATTCCATCTAACATGCCCTTCACTGAACTTCCAGAATGTACACAGAAGTAATAATATGTAACAACAACACCAAAGCAGTGTTTTCCTACTTCAGCCAAAATACCTGGACTCCAGATTAGTCCCCAGAACATTGCAACTCACCTTTTAGTGTCTCTGAGTATCTATTGTCCACATCTTCCCTTTCAGAAAAGTCACTAATACGAGTTACGCTTTTACTTAGGACCAGGATTTGACTTACTTTGGCCTGGGGAAGGGAGACATTCGATCAATATTTGGATCAGTTTTAGGCACCTTTTAAAGAACGGAAAGTTTCCATGCACAGTCAAGACAAGCACCTAATGAGCATGAGGTGGATGGGGAGGTTGGCGTGAAGACTTCCTCTCTCTGCGCTAGGTCTCGGGTCACCTAGGTGCCTCCTCCCCTCTTGCACACCCACAAATATGGAACACATCCCTTTCTCTCCTTACAAATGCTGTCAGTCGATGTGAAGATGAAACCAACCCTCCCTCTGCATTCCCACATTCTAATAGGATTCCTGGTTTCTGCTTGTATGGGTTATTGTAAAACCTTTTTACCTGGCACCTGCCCTCCCCCACGCCTCCACCTCTGAACGTCACCCTAAATCACTACCTGATTAATCTTCTCTCTACAGTGATTTTAGTCTCCAGTGACTCATCACTGTTAACAGAGTAAAATACAAAACTCTTTAACACGACATTGAAGCCCCTCCACGCAGACCCCCAAGGAGCTACATGTCAGCCATGTCCCCATCAAGGTTATTGTGCAATGAAAACATGCCCACATATACTCCCAAATACATGTAGGAAGACAGTGTGTCCCCAGGGACACACAGAGCCTCATGTTGCTCTGTAGATGGACACAAGCAACCCTGAGTCTGTTTCCTTTTTGTTTTTTTTTTAAGATTGTATTTGTTTATTCATGAGAGACACAGAGAGACAGGCAGAGACATAGGCAGAAGGAGAAGCAGGCTCCCTACCAGGAGCCTAACTTGGGACTTGATCCCAGGACCCCAGGATCACTACCTGAGTCAAAGGCAGATGACCAACCATTGAGCCACCCAGGCGTGTCCCCGGGTCTTTTTCTAACCTTTTATACACTTTCCTGGGCAGCATCTCACCTAATGTAAGCTCTGAGACACCTCCGTTAAATACTTTTTTTTTCCCTCAAGATACATAAATTAACAGGAAAAGACACATAAGCTCTAAACAATTTGAAAAATGTCAGGATGACATAGGTTTCCCTAAATTGCTAACAGTTCTGTAGGAGAGGATTCTCATGTGAAAAGTACATTTCTAGTCCTGTTTCCCCTGAAGCCAAAGTAGGAATCATTATTCTATAAAAACATAAGTAGAGCAAGTCCTGGCTCTGCCTTCCTCAAAGTTCCCAAATTTGATTCTCTCTTTTCTATTCTACTCATATCTTTACTGCCCAGATTCTGTGAAAGCTTGAGGATATTTTAGCTTTGGCATTTTTGAAAAATAACAACACTACTTCCTGGAGCGCAATTTAGTATAAGGCACTAAATTTGGAACTCCTTGAGAGTAATTTGGAGCAAAGCCCTTAACCTAACTCAGTCTGAGTTTGTTCACCTGCTAAAGAGAGGTAGTAATACCAGCTGCTTCACAGGATATTGTTATGAAGACTAAATGTGATAATGTATTATAATGTGGTTTGTAAGTGATAAGCACTCCATGATATTAGTTATTATCACTCCCAAGTACAAGCTTAAAACCATAAAATGAGTAGAAAATAAGACAAAGCTAAGCAACTGCAAATATGTCAATCATGGATGACAATGCCAAAATGTGAAAAACATCTTGTCCATCTGAAAGTCTTCCGGTAGCAGATCTCTACAAGAGAGGTGGAAATAAAAGAAGAAAATGCCTTTTAAATGTGGCAAATTGGATTTGGTTTCTGTTCCCTGAATTGAATTGGCCAAATCCAACAATAAGTAGAAACAAAACTTGTTTTAAAATGATGTGGCTTACAAAAAAAATGATGTGGCCTTTTTTTTAAAGATTGTATTTATTTATTCATGAGAGACACAGAGACAGAGAAGCAGAGACAGAGGCAGAGGGAGAAGCAGGCTTTCTTTGGGAAGCCTGATGTGGGACTCGATACCAGGACCCAAGGATCACGACCCGAGACAAAAGCTCAACTGCTGAGCTACCCAGGGGCTCCCAAAGTGATATGGTTTATATGCCAAAGTCATTTGTATTAGACTAAGTTGCCAAATGAAAACAAGTATAAGAGATGGATAGAATACACAAAACAGATATTTGTAGTCCGTAAAGATCAAGTAGGTTAGCCAAAACTTGAAGGACTAAATCCCAGAGAGAAACCAAACGGTGTGTGTGCATCAGAGGTAATATTGACATTACCCTCCATGTTTTCCCCCATACCATTTTCTGACTCATTGCACAAGAGCCAAACTGAAAGCAGAAGCCTGGAACTTGCAGCAGTCTCATTGAAGATGATTGACTGATTGATTGATGACCAAATTTTAGGATTTCACAGACATATTTAATAGCATATTTAAAAAGAATGAAAAAGATCACTGACAAACTGAAAGATAGGTCTGCAAAAATGTCCAGCTTGAATCATGAACAGAAAAATGGGAGAACAACACAGAAAAAAGCATCAGATAGTAACACATGATTAAATGCTCTAACATACATATAATTAGAATCTCAGAAGAAGAGAAAGAACAAGACACAAGTAACATGGAAGGCACAGATTACAATATGGCAAATGAAATGAGAGATGTTCCTACAGATATTACAGAGCCTTAAAAAAGAATAAGAGGATACTATGAATGACATAATGTTCATGGATTAGAGTCTCAATGTTGCACCGATACCATTTGTCCCCAAATTGCACTCAATGCAATCATAATCAAAATTCCAGAAGGGGCAACTGGGTGGCTCAGTGCTTGAGCCTCTGCCTTTGGCTCAGGTTGTGATCCCAGGGTCCTGGGACCAAGTCCTGCATTGGGCTCCCCACAGGGAGCCTGCTTCTCCCTCTGCTTATGTCTCTGCCCCTCTCTCCCTCTGTCTCTCTCATGAATAAATAAAATCTTTTTTTAAAAATTCCAGATAAAGGGGAACCTCAGTGGTTCAGTCAGTGAAGCCTCCAACTCTTGATTTTGGCTCAGGTCATAATCTCAGAGTCATGGGTTCAAGCTCCACACTGAGCATTGAGCTCAACATGGTCTGCTTGAGGTTCTCTCTCTCCCTTTCTCCTTCTGCCCTTCCTCCCACTCTCTCTCTAAAAATAAATCTGTAAAAAGTATCCAGAAAGATATTTTGTAGAAACTTTTTTAAATATTTTATTTATTTATTCATGAGAGACACAGAGAGAAAGAGAGAGAGAGAGAGAGAGAAAGGCAGAGACACAGGCAGAGGGAGAAACAGGCCCCATGAAAGGAGCCCAATGTGGGACTTGATCCTGGGACTCCAAGATCATGCCCTGGGCTGAAGGCAGGCTCTAAATGCTGAACCACTCAGGGATCCCCCATTTTGTAGAAACTCAATAAGATGTTTAAGACATATATATAGAAAAACAAGGGAACAAGAGCAGGAAAACAATTTTAGAAATGAACAACAACATTGGAGTATGAATAGTAGAAGATACAGGATATACAAAGACTAACTATAAAATTTTAACAACTGGGATACCTGGCTGGCTCAGTCAGTAGAGTATGTGACTCTTGATCTTGAGGTTCTGAGTTCAAGTCCCACAATGGGCATAGAGTTTATTTTTCTAAAAAAAAGGAAAATAATTTTTAAAAAATTTAAATAAGTGGTAAAATTATAAGTATTAAAATAGTGCATTATTGGTACAAAGACAACAGATCAACAAAACTGAGTCCAGAAAGCAATGCATACATATATAGTTATGTAAGTATCATCACACTGCAATGCAGTTTAAACAATGTTTGGAATAAATGATGTTGGATCATTGGATATCCATATGGGAAAAAAAATCAAAGCTGACCCCTACCTTATACCACAATACCAAATATATATATGTATCTCGGTTCCAGTTGGATCATAGATCTGGTTATAAAATATAAAAGACAAATAATAAAGCTTCTAGAAGTTAACAAAGAATATATTTAGGATCTCAGTGTAAAGAAAGATTTCTTATATAGGACATAGAAAGAACTTAAAGAAAAACATTGACAGGGATCCCTGGGTGGCGCAGCAGTTTACCGCCTGCCTTTGGCCCAGGGCTCGATCCTGGAGACCCGGGATCGAATCCCACATCGGGCTCCCGGTGCATGGAGCCTGCTTCTCCCTCTGCCTATGTCTCTGCCTCTCTCTCTCTCTCTCTCTGTGTGACTATCATAAATAAATAAAAATTAAAAAAAAGAAAAAGAAAAACCTTGACAAATGGAATTTCATGACAGTTAAGAAAGTCTACACCTCAAAAAATACCATTATGCAAAAAAAAAAAAAAAAATACCATTATACGAGTAAAAGAAGCAAGCCATCAAGTAGGAAAAGACATTTGCAATATTCATTTCCAAGAACTAATCTCCAGAATATATAAGAAAATATTACAAGCCTGTCAGAAAAACACAGGAGACCCAATTTTTGCATAGTTATTTTAGAGGGGTGTGTGTGTGTGCATGTTTATATGTGTTCAAATTGCCTAATAAGTATATGAAAAGATGTTTAGCATAATTCATCATAAGGAAAATGAGATACCACTACCTAATCACATTTTTATGACAATACCAAGTGTTAGTAAAATTTTCAATCTTCTGGAACACCAGCAACAGGAGTATTAGCTAGTAAAACCACTTTAGAAAATGTTGTCAGTATCTGCCAAAGCTCAACCTATGAATCCCTATTATCTGACAATTTTGCAACATAAAAGCATATATATATATGCACAAAAGACACATATAAGAATGTTCACAGCAGTCTATACATAAGTTATAAAAGCCAAAACCAACCCAAACATGCATCAGCAATGGATAAAGGGTGGAATAGTCTTTGAATACAATACTGTGCGGTAAAGGTAAGCAAACTACAGCTTGTGGATCCACCCATGTCCATTTACAGCATCATCTAAGGCTGCAGAGTCCATTAGCTGCAAGATATACCACATGACCTACAAACTTGGAAATGTTGCCAATCAGAACCTATACAGGAACACCTAGTGGCTCAGTAGTTGAGTGCCTTTGGCTCAGGTCATGATCTCAGGGTCCTGGGATCGAGTCCCACATCCAGCTCCCCGCAGGGAGCCTGCTTCTCTCTCCCCACAGGGAGCCCTCTGCCTATGTCTCTGCCTCTTTCTGTGTGTCCCTCATGAATAAATAGATAAAATCTTTAAAAAAAAAAAAAAGAATCTTTATGGAAGAAGTTCGCCAACCTCTGTTATACATCAATGAAAAGCAATGAGCTACTACTTCTACAGCTATATACAAGACGAACCCCAGAGATGTCACACTGGTGGGGAAAAGCCAGACATGAAAGAATGCATGTTAGGATTCAATTTATATGAAATATAAATTAATAGAAGTCAGAAAAAAGTGACAGAAGCTGCAATGCTGGTTACATTTTAGGAAACGTAATGACTTGGTAAAAGAGCAATGGTGCAGCTGGCCACTGTCTTAACATGACTCTGTCATTTAAAAGTGAAGATGAAGGAACACCTGGGCTTCTGGCCCAACGCCAGCGGTTGGACATCTGTCTTTGGCCCAGGGCATAATCCTGGGGTCCTGGGATCGAGTCCCGCGTCAGGATCCCTGTATGAAGCCTGCTTCTCTCTCTGCCTGTGTCTCTGCCTCTCTCTGTGTGTCTCTCATGAATAAATAAATAAAATCTTTTTTTAAAAAATGAGGATGAAGCAAGAACAGGAGAGAAGTACCCATATCTGACTGCATCTTCCCTGCCACACCATGGAGGCCACTGGCAAATCTCCCAGAGTGTCAGATCCCACGATGGCCTCCCAAGCTGGGAAGACAAAAGGAAGCAAAATCAGTCATTCAACAGCTCCTGGGCAGTTAAGATTAAAACTTGTCACAAATCTCCTCTGATCCCTATAGGTTTTAACTTCTTTGAACAGTAGGAAACACACACACACACACACACACACGCCAAAAAACAATGAACAAACTAGTGTTTCACTATCTACCAAAAGACTGTCCACCCTAAATCCACCCCCTCATTCAGATGAGTGAATGAAATTGCCCGAAGCTCGTACGAGTATTGATTTTGGAACAATAATTAAAATCTAATGGAGTTAATCAGTTTCACATAGAACTATAAGTTTCATCTAAAGACATGATAAATCACTGAATAAGAATATCTGACCACTCATCTACTCAATTTTTAAAAATTCAGATTTCATTTTCTGACAATGTTATTCATTTTAACTGAGAGAAATATTCAGATCATCTGAAGTGCTGGACATTTTATTCTAAGACGAGGAGGGAAAAGAGAATCATTTGATTCTTTATGGGGGTCAAATTATACATCAAATAAAGTATGAAGTTCCTTCACCAGATACATTTCATAAAGTTAAATGGTTCTTTTAAGATTATGCTGACAATAGAGTCTTCAGTCTTTGTTATAATATAGTCTACGACCTCACTAATAAGGATAATAATGTATCATCAAAAAATGCTGTTAATTGAAAACTGCAAGTCTAATTAACCAGGGATGTGACCATGCATAACATATTATTAATAGAATGAAAAGATTGCATTACACCAACTGCTATACAGAGAAAAGCTACAAGGACAGTCCACAGTTCAAAGACTCTTCACATCCATTTTAGCAAAAGTTACTGATGGTATTTTTCCTTTCATTAAACTGTTTCATAGGCTTCATAGCAAAATGACTTAAAACTGGAAGAAGAAAGTCAAGCCAGATTTAAAAGATGGGTCACAGGGCAGCTGCTTGGGATCCAGTCTATAAAGTGTCCCCACACATGGCTGGATGACATCAGAAATATGGTGCTAATTAACTCATGTTTCCATGTGAAACTCTTTACATAATGTGTAAGATGTAAATGGGCCCCGGTCCCAGTGAATCAGTTCCCTCTAAATATATATATATATATACTCTGTCTTCATGTTCACTTCTTTCCATTGAGTATTTTGTGATATACACATGCACATTCACTACTACGGGGATCACAACTATGTCTGGAACCAAACATGGAAATAGCCTGCTGTTAGTTACCAGAAGTCAGCAGTTACAGGCAATTAAATTTCAACACTAAAAGAACATGTGGTATGGGACTATCTCTAGAGAAAAAAGGATTTATTTTATTAACTAAATTTTAAATTCTATGCCTCTTAGGATATTCCCTTATAACAGGAAAAGCCTTTTTAAAGATCTAACAAGTAAACTGCACTAAGGGAAAATGGAACTCATTTTGCCAACACTAAAAGAGAAGATCCAGATCAAGATGACTTATTGACAGCATGTTAAAAATCTCCCCCTTCCTGCAACTAGTTCTTAAAATATTAGATTAAATAGGGACGCCTGAGTAGTTCGGTGGTTGAGCGTCTGCTTTCAGCTCAGGTTGAGATCCTGGGGTCCTGGGATCAAGTCCCACATCAGGCTCCCCACAGGGAAACTGCTTCTCCCTCTGCTTATGTCTCTTCCTCTCTCTCTGTGTGTCTCTCATGAATAAATAAATAAAATCTTTCTTAAAAAGCTAAATAGCATGGATAAAGATACAGATATGTAAACACATTAATGTGTTGAAGAAACTAAATCCATCAAGGGTTAGAAATAGAGAGGAACTCACTAATATAAAAAACTCATGCCTCAAAGGAATTTGGATGTGAGTTTGGGATACTGAGACCGGGACCTCAATAGTCTCACCAAATTCTCTCAAATATACCTCATACAAGACAAGCAGCTCACACCAGGCTCTCCTGCTGTTAAAGCTGGGAGCTGCTTGTTTGAAAATACCTCTGCCTACCTATGCACAGATATGGCTGGGCGAAAAGCAGAATCTTCTACAGGAAATAGAACCCAGACCTACTCCCATGTAAGAGCACACAGCCCAAGCTCACCCCAAAAGCAAAAAGCAAGAGCCCACACTAAGCAACCAACAGAAGATCCGCCCTACAGGGCTGGGATGGAGGAGTTTTAAGAACCTCCTAAAATCCAAGGTGTCTCTGTTCATTGAGCAAGAGCTAATTATGATTCTTTTGAAATAAAAGTAAATAATTATGAATGAGGCAGAGTTTCCAAATACATGGAAACTACAAGACTAATCTAAATGTAGTTCAGGTGCCCTTTACTCTCTATCATCAATATTTTAACAATAATCAGATATTACCATAGCATTGCATTAGTTTAACCCTCTGTGAGATGTATTTTGGTTTAGATAATAAAGCAGAATCAACCCCCATATCCACTTTGCATTTACAGAGAACAGACAAAAAAGTTTTGCCCACAACCAAGAGATGGTTCCAAATTGGAGTCATGTTCTAATTTGTTTTGTAATCTACCCCAGGGTGGTGACAGTTTAGTAATAATATTCATGTCCTCATGTGAGCATGGTCAATGAACATGGGTCTCTCTGTTTCATAGTATGAAAACTAAACAGGAAGCAGATTTTTTCCAAAGAGAGATTTCTTAATGGAAATCCTGAACTCATTACATGTTTCTTGTGCTGCAATATTTTAAAATTTTATTTCTGGTTAAGATGTGTATAAATCTTAGTGTGATTAGCACCAACAAAACAAACAACTATAACAATTATTCCATCAGATTTCTCCCTATAAGGAAAACATATGGGAAGGGTTAATAGGCTTCAAACCTTTAAACAAAAATTTGACCAAAGATCTTCCTTTTTTTAAGATTTTATTTATTTATTCATGAGAGAGAGGCAGAGAAATAGGCAGAGGGAGAAGCAAGCTCCCTGCAGGGAGCCCGATGCAGGACTGGATCCCAGGACCCCAGAATCACAACCTGAGCCAAAGGCTCAGGATCAACCACTGAGCCACCCAGGTGCCCCTGACCAAAGATGTTCTAAAACAATCCACTTTTTTATGTGTTTTTTATAAGTTGTTTTTTATTCCCTTCAACAAATGAACAAAATTAGGGAATATATATATGAATAGGCAAAATAAAAATAATAGTGGGTGATGTGCTGAAAAAAACTTTGAAATAAGCATGTAAGATCTTTAAAGATGGGTAGTAAGGAGGACACTTGTGATGAGCACCAGGTCTTGTATGTGAGCAATAAATCACTCAATTCTACACCTGAAACTAAGATTGCACTGTATGTGAACTAGCATTTAAATAGAATTTAAATAAAAACTTGGGGAGGAAAAAAATCTTTAAAGATGTAAAAGATATTATGGTTCATAAAATAAAAGCAAGAGTAATGAAGCAAGAGATACCTAGAAATGGACATTGTAATCACTGAAATTTAAACATTTAATAAGTAGACTATATCATGCATTAGGCACAGCTGAAGAGAAAATTGTACAAGTGGAAGATGGAATTGAGGAATTCTCCCAAAGTATACCATAAGGAGATAAGATATGGACATACAGAAGATAGATATAGAAGTCCCAAAGCACTAAAGAATGCCCAAGGGAGATTATGGTGGTAAAGCAACATTCAAGGAGACGACTGCAGAGAATTATATAAAATTGGAGAAAGACATAGAACCTGAAGTTGAAAAGCTCACTTACACCACACAAAATAAATTGATTTTTAAAATCCATGTTTAAGCATATTGCTACTAAAAAAAAAGAGTTTTTTTAAAAGATTTTATTTAGTTATTCATGAGAGACACAGAAAGAGAGAGGCAGAGACACAGGCAGAAGCAGAGGCAGGCTCCATGCAGTGAGCCTGACATGGGACTCGATCCGGGTCTGCAGGATCACGCCCTGGACTGAAGGCAGGTGCTAAACTGCTGAGCCACCCAGGCTGCCCTAAAACAAAGTGTTTTAAAAAGTAAAATTCTTAAAAGCTTCCAAAGAGAAAGACTCTATCTGCCCAAAGTGTCAGATTGGTGGTACACATCTTGTAATAGTAACATTAGAAAAAAAAAAAAAAAAACTCATCAACAGAAGTCAGTGGACAAATATTTTCAAAGGTATGCAGGAAAATAACTATGAACAAATTGTCATCTTAAAGTGAGAGCAAAAATAACCCTGCAGGTTCAGAACTGAGAAAATTATCCATAGACTTCACTGGACTGTGTTACTATTGGCAAAATGGAGAAACTTCTACAAGCAGAAATGGGAAATAAGTACAGTCTGAAAGACATGGAAGAAACATATTGGCAAATTTAAATGTGTCAATTTTTCAAATGTCAGCAACAATATTATATAATATCATGTAGGGTTTCTTTTAAGTGTTACAACTTAATTCTGTACAACAATCATACAGCATTGTCATCCAGTGGTCTATGGAGGGTAGCCAAAGCTTTTCATTTTGTTCAGCAGTAATTGGAGATACTTACTCATTTTAGAATTTGTTAGAAAAAAAATACTATTATCACCTAATTCAAATTTAAAACAAAAATAAAGAAGGGAAAGAGGAAAAAGTCATACTGAAAAAGAGGAATACTCCACTATCTGATACAGAAAAAAAGAACTTCCAAATATATCTTGGATCATGCATGTGAGTGTTTTCTACATGTCCAGTTATAAGTATTTCATGGTCATGATGGTAAAGTAGTTTTGAATAAAGTACAATATTATATTTAGTCTACATACCAAATCTCTTATTTTTTAAAGATTTTATTTATTTGAGAGAAAGAAGAAAGAAAGAAAGAAAAGGAAGAAAGAAAAAGAAAGAAAGAAAGAAAGAAAGAAAGAAAGAAAGAAAGAAAGAAAGAAAGAAAAGAAAGAAAGAGAAGAAAGAAAGAAAGAAAGAAAGAAAGAAAGAAAGAAAGAAAGAAAGAAAGAAAGAAAGAAAGAACACGAGAGTGAGGGTGGGGAGGGGCAGTGAGAGAAGCAAACTATGCACTGAGCAGAGAGCCAGATGTGGGCTCATCATGACCTGAGCTTAAGGCAGACATTTAACGACTAAGCCACCCAGGTGCCTCTCAAATCTCTATTTTGAATATTTGGAAATATTTTAAACAATTTTTAATGAAATATAATTTGCCAATATTCTTATTAAAGTATTTCTAAGTACCCTAGGCCCCAGGTGATTCCCTGCTACCAGTTATATTTAGCATCAGTATCACTGAAATCTCTCTACTAAGATGAATGAAAAACACAATTCTCCTTTTTCAATTGTCAGTTAAAATAGTTTTCTTGTTCAGCATAATGAGATGAGATTCATTTTTAGTAAATCCCCCTTTAAAAGTATGTGTAATGAGTTTCCTTTTTAGAAAATACATATAATAAATTTGTATATCAGAATACAGCCATGGAAAAGGGGGGGAAATCTTACTTGATACAGTACAAATTTTCTCAATTAGCAATATCAAGGCTCAATTAGCATTATTGTTGTACTGCTCAAAATGTAAACGCACCGTTAATCTACCTGAACCCCTGTCCCCTTAACCTTCTTACTAAACCTACTTTCTTACTAAATTTACTAAGCTTACGATAGTGTTTAATTTCAAGGCCAGGGGGATCCCTGGGTGGCTCAGCAGTTTAGCACCTGCCTTCAGCCCGGGGTGTGATCCTGGAGTCCCGGGATGGAGTCTCGCATCAGGCTCCCTGCATAGAGCCTGCTTCTCCCTCTCCCTGTGTCTCTGCCTCTCTCAGTCTGTGTCTCTCATTAATAAATAAATAAATATTTAAAAATCTTTAAAAAAAAAAATCTAAAGGGCAGAGCGCCTGATGATGGGCTACCGAAAATTGTAGTTACTGTGCCCACATAGGTACTGTAATACATAAGAAGAATTCAAAGCTCTTTCAAGTCACGAATATTGCCATTCTCTATTGGGATGCATTCTTCATTCTATAAAACAGAGATGTGAATGTAGGAGAAATAAAATGAATTTCTGTTTCCCACATCACACAGTGAGACAAATAACAAAAGGAAGCTCAAGGCTTTTGCACATTAAGTGTCTTCTTATGTTGGACACCATAATAGTACACAGGGATTTCAATATCATATAGAATATTCTAAATAAAACTAAATTTAAAAAACCCACACAGAAAAACAAAGAGGCTTTCCAACTTCTTGTATAAAGCAATGTTAACAGAACAGCTCAGCAAAGACAGTTTTCCACCTTGAAAAGAAAAGTTGTAGTTGTAATTTTTGCTTTTGACTAAAGCTCTTCTACCTGTATGGTACGTGCTTCAATCTAATTGAAAATGAAAAACCTCCAAGTTGGAGAAACACAGGGACATTCAGAGCCTCAGGCTTGACTCACAAGTAATTCCACCAGTAATATTTTTATGGTTGCAGAAAGTGGAAAAACAGATATTTTGGCTTGTAGTATTAAATTTAATTCATAAAGTTTAGTAGCAATACTTCTGAGGACAGAGAAAAGTCAGCTTTCAATATAGTTAGCCCAGAAAAAGAAAGATATATTGCGGGTGCAAAATTGCCTACTCAAAATTTCAAAGTATAGGCTTTAGGGTCCTGAAACGGGGGGAGATATAAATAGTTTATTATACATCTCAGATTGCAAAAGTATCAAGAAAATTCCCTTGGGTTAACATAGATACCTAAAATCAAAGAACAAAATAACAGAACAAAGAATGGAGTTTTTAATTTTTATTAGTTCTCTTGTCATTCATAATAAATTAATAGAGTCCTGGTTTTTCTAGTTCCCGGGATAGATATTATGAGGACCATATGAAACAGCTTAGAAACTAGCTTATTTTTACAAAGAAATGATACATTTTTAAGCAAATCAAGGAAGGAAAGTCTTGGTTTGTGAGTATATGCACATATATATCATTTGAGAGACTCCCCAAACATAATAGAAACCACTTAGAAAGGTCAAAATCACATTCTTTCATTGTTATCTGTCCATATATCATTGTGCTGACCCATTTGAGACTGTTATGCCCAATGAGTGAGTATGAAAATGAAGAAAATTTCTCCCAAATAGTGCATGCACCATCTTGTTCATTTTAGGATTTTATCTACGTTAGGAGGGAAAAAATGGCAACAACTTCAAATATTCACATAATGACTTCAACGGGACTTTGCAGTTTGCGTTATAATGTACACCTGTAATAAAATAACAAGGCCCTTTAAAAATACATTAAGAGGGGCAGCTGGATGACTCAGTTGGTTGAGCCTCTGCCTTCGGCTCAGGTCATGATCCTGGAGTCCTGGGATCGAGCCCTGCACTAGGCTCCAGGGAGCTTGCTTCTCCCTCGACTGCTCCCCCTGCCTGCGTGCTCTCTCTCTCTCTCTGTCTCTCTCTCAAATAAATACATAAATCTTTTTTTTAAATACATAAAGAGAGGAAAATCATTCCATTTATAATTTAAATGAAATTCTGCAATTCTTCATTTTAAAGGAGCTTATTTTCCATCATCTACCTGATTCCAATCTTGTTTCATCGTAAGAAAGAAAAAATGACCCTGTTGCATCTTTTCAGAAGGCCAGCAAACATTTTACTTTATTAACGGTATCTAATTTTCAGTTGACAGAAATAGATCCTACCAGCACATTTTCCCTCACTGTCGCCATCCCCAAAGTCCTTATTTTTTCTGGTGCCTTCAGTGAACACAAGATTTGATTAACACCAATTACTAGCATTTTTGTTCTACCAGCTAATTAATATTAAAAACATAATGTGGCTTCATCAAATAAATGTGCAGTGGCACATTTATTAAAGCAATATGGAAAAATTGATAAATAGAACAGAATTTTAAAATCTATAAAAAGACCTAACTATTACTATTCATAGATCATCTGATAAAGGAGCTATTTCTATTAGAAAATGCTAGACCAGAAAAGTATGGGGATAACGTATTAGTTATTTAAAACAAAAAGGGAATTGGAAGCTAGATATGTACTGTTTACTCCAAGATAAGCCCAAATGGATCACACATTTGAAATGCTTTAAAAAAAAAAAAAAGAAAGAAAGAAAGAAAGAAAGAAAAAAAAATCAGAGAAATCCATGGATTTAATATAATATTGGAATGAAGAAACCCTTTTCAAACATGTCACAAATCCAAAACCCATAAATAAAAAGATAAATAAATTTGGCCCCCTATTGGTTAAAATAAATCTATACAGAAAAAAAAGTTTAATAGACACTTAAAGTCAAAACACAGAGAAATCTTGGAAGAATGATTTACAGTGCTAGAAGGAAAGCAAATTTTCAATTGCAAAGAGCACTTAAAAATCAACAATAAAAAGGCAAAGAACCAGAATGAATAAGAGGCAAGCATATGACCTACAAATGGCCAAATAGTCACATAAATATGCCACTTGCCACTTAAAGAGATGCAAATTAAAACAAATATCTACCAATTTGACAAAAATTAAAAATCCTTAATATTCAGATTTAGTAATATTGTGGACAAAGGGAGGCATAAATTTATTTACTTTTTGGAGATAACATGTCATATGCATCAAAATGTTTAGGATACAAATCCCTTGACTCAAAAATTCTAAATGCAGGAATTTAACCCACAAATATGTTCAAACAAAACTGCAATTATATATAAAACACAAATACAAACACACAAATTTCTTTATTGGAACATCTATAATAATAAAAATCAAGAAGTATATTACTTATCTATTACAGAAATACATAACAAAATTTCTCAAAATGTAGCTGCTTAAAATCACAGTAAACATTTACTATCTTCCATTGTTTCTACAGGTCCAAATTTTTAAAAAAACTTCAACAGAATAGTTTGTCTCTGGTCCTTCATGGGGCTACAGTCATGTGGAGTCTTCACTAGGGCTGAGAGGCCCACTTCCAAGTAGGCACATTGGTCGTGGCTTCTGGTGAGAGACTAGCTTCCTCTCCAGAGGATGGCTTGAGTGTCCTTACAACATGGCAGCTGATATCCTGAATAGAACATGATCCAGGATCTGGGGTAAAGCCACAATGTCTATATGACTTTCTCAGAAGTCATATACTGCCATTTCTACCATATTCTATTCTTGAGAAATGAATCATCAGGGACGCTTGGGTGACTCAGAGGTTGAGCGTCTGCCTTCAGCTCAGGTCGTGATCCCAGGGTCCAGGGATCAAGTCCCGTCTTGAGTTCCCAGCAGGGAGCCTGCTTCTCCCTCTGCCTATGTCTCTGCCTCTCTCTATGTGTCTTTCATGAATAAATAAATAAAATATTTTACAAAATAGAAATGAATCATCAAATCTAGCCCACACTCAAGGGGACAGAAATTAGGCTCCATCTTGGGAAAAAAAAATGTCAAAGAATTTGTGGACATACTTTAAAATCACTATAGTAAAAACCCTTGAATATCTATTAATGAAAGGCTGGTTAAGTGAAATGTGGCCATCATTTCCAAATATTTTTTTACAGCATACTCCTTCAGTTAAAGAAAAGAGAGAGAATTTAAACACACAAATATGATATGAAAACATGAATTATATGTTCCAATTATATATGTAACATGAATTATATTTATGTTCAAATTACATACATATATACTAGATAATTTAGTGTGTATGCTACAAAATAAACACAAAAAATTGACTTTTCAATAAGATAAACATACATGAAAGGCTAATAATATTTTCTTCCTACAACCCAATGAATCATATTGAGGTGAATGTATGTACTTAAGAGACCACTGAAAGATATGTAGTCATTGAAAAACGAAATGATTCTATGAATACAAACATGCAAATGCATCCAAATAAGAAAAGCAAAATGGTAAACATTATGTATCAGTTGATCCCATCTTTGTAAATGAAGAACATACACATGTAGGCTCACACACACACACACATATAAAATTTTTGCAAAACTATAAAAGAAACTTAAGAGTAGTTATCTCTGGGAAGCAGATATAATCAGACAAGAGATAAGGAAAATGTTTTATTTATCTTTTTACTCCCTTCTACAACTTTTGAACTTAATATGTACATGTGTTCATTTTGATAACTACTTCCAATGTTCAAAGAAAATATATGCAAATTCATATAAAATGAAAGCAATGCAAGAAAAAATGAGTAAAGGACATAATATAATAGTTCTCAGGGAAAAAAATGCCTCTTAAACATTCTTTTCATGTTCATTTTGACTTAAGAGAAATGTAAATACAAACTACACAGAAATAACACTTTTCCTTTATCAGATTGGCAAATACCCTGAAGTTTGATAACACATTGCCTTGGCAGAGGGGAAAGTCACTTTCATTCAGTGCTGTGAAGACTGTAAATGGATACAACCCCTGTGGAGGGCCATTTGGCAGTATCTGCCAAAATATAAAATGCACATACCCTTTAACCCAGCAATGCCACGTCTAGGAATTAATCCTACAGACATATGCAAATAACATATGTCCAAGGTTATTTGTTGCAGGATGGTTAATAACAGCAAAAGTTGAGTAATAACTTAAATGTCCATAAACAGGCATCAATTTATCTTACAATAAATTACAGTAAATCCTTTCCATGTAGTATGACACAGCAATTGGAGTAAGATCCTCTACATATATGTATATAAGCTCAAAAATATTATTAAGTAAAATATTTTTACAAAGCATGGGTAGAAGTGCATCAGACGGAGAAAAGGGAACCCTCTTGCACTGTTGGTGGGAATGTGAACTGGTGCAGCCACTCTGGAAAACTGTGTGGAGGTTCCTCAAAGAGTTAAAAATAGACCTGCCCTACGACCCAG
This sequence comes from Vulpes lagopus, assembly GCF_018345385.1. Lineage (NCBI taxonomy): Eukaryota > Metazoa > Chordata > Mammalia > Carnivora > Canidae > Vulpes > Vulpes lagopus. Next base: position 116,939,645 of record NC_054830.1, on the reverse strand, counting down.
CAATTGCACTGTTGGGGATTTAACCCAAAGATTCAGACGCAATGAAACGTCGGGACACCTGCACCCCGATGTTTCTATCAGCAATGGCCACAATAGCCAAACTGTGGAAGGAGCCTCGGTGTCCATCGAAAGATGAATGGATAAAGAAGATGTGGTTTATGTATACAATGGAATATTACTCAGTAATTAGAAACGACAAATACCCACCATTTGCTTCAACGTGGATGGAACTGGAGGGTATTATGCTGAGTGAAATAAGTCAATCGGAGAAGGACAAACAGTGTATGTTCTCATTCATTTGGGGAATATAAATAATAGTGGAAGGGAATATAAAGGAAGGGAGAAGAAATGTTGGGAAATATCAGGAAGGGAGACAGAACATAAAGACTCCTAACTCGGGGGATCCCTGGGTGGCGCAGCGGTTTAGCGCCTGCCTTTGGCCCGGGGCGCGATCCTGGAGACCCGGGATCGAATCCCACGTCGGGCTCCTGGTGCATGGAGCCTGCTTCTCCCTCTGCCTGTGTCTCTGCCTCTCTCTCTCTCTCACTGTGTGCCTGTCATAAATAAAATAAAAAATAAAAAAAATAAAAAAAAAAAAAGACTCCTAACTCGGGGAAACGAACTAGGGGTGGTGGAAGGGGGGAGGAGGGCGGGTGTTGGAGGGGAATGGGTGACGGGCACTGAGGTGGACACTTGACGGGATGAGCACTGGGTGTTATTCTGTATGTTGGTAAATTGAACACCAATAAAAATTAATTAAAAAAAAAAAAAAGAAGTGCATCAGACTCCTGGTTTTAGCTCAGGTCATGATCTCAGGGTTGTGAGATTGAGCCCAGCATCAGGCTCTACACTCAGCATGGAGTCTGCTTAAGATTCTCTCTTCCTCTCTCTCTCTCTGCCCCTCTTACTCTTGTGCTCTCTCTCAAATAAATAAATCAATCTTAAAATTAAAAAAAAGCAATTGCAGAACATGACATATAGTGTGCTACCATTTGTAAAACAAAGTGGGGAAGATATATATTTGCATTTGTTTATTTACACATAAAATCACTGGAAGTAGACAGAAGAAAAATAAATGAAAGTGGGAGAAAAACCTGAAGAGTGGGCAGGCAGACTGGGGAGGCAGACTTTTCACCCTCTACACTTTTATACCTTCTGATCTTGTATCCATTAAAATAAATACAATAACATAGTATAGGACAATGAGATTGGCTAAAACTTAATAGTCATGTCTTGTGCTAGACAATCTATTGTCTTACATTTTATTTTATCTAGTTTGCACATTTTAAAGATGAAGACACTGAAGCCCAGGGAGATGAAGAAGGAGCCAAACACCTACCATTAAGTAGTCAGGGGTGGGCCTAGTATATTATCTCAGGAGATTTGGGCTAAATGCTATGCCATCTCTCACAACTAAAAAAAATGTGTTAACAGTAGCACTTTGTTAGAAGGCACAGTTTGATGATTCACCCTTCATACCAGTCAATAATTATCAGTACAGAAGTGACTTTTTTGGTGATGCTATCTTAAGACTTTATGGAGGATATTCAAATGGAGTTACCAGAAATTCACTAGAACAGCAATCAGGAAATGTAAATCTTAGTACAACTCTGCCATAACTTTAATTTCTCTTGGCCTTCATTTCTACATCTAGAAGATGGACTGAGGAAATACCTAAGTGCCCTTTCTTGATCCAAAACCATTATGGGACCCAAGTCACCTGAACAATCACAAGTCCTCCACCATTTTGGGAGTCACCCTTTTCTGTAAAGGCACATGAAATGGTTTATGTGCCTACCCCACGTCATAAGACAGGCTAACCTCCCCATCTTTTTCCCCTTCCAGCTGTCACATTTCCATTGTATTTAAGGCAACAGGAGTCGTTTCGTACCCCAACTGTAAGCCAGACCATAAGGAAGCCTGCTTCCCTGCTGCTGCCATAACCCTGTCCATACTGCAGTCTGCTTCCGCCCCTTTCTCATGGTCAGTGCTGAGAGCGTGGATACTGACACCTCTCTTTATCCCACCACAGCGCCATTCACACATTTACAGACTGTTTCAGGCATTACTGAAAGAATATAAAACAAGACAGAAACAGCTGTAAGTCAATAATGAGGGACTGCCCTATTGTCTATAGAGTATTTGAATCACTGCTGCATGAGGGGCTGAGGGCAAGGTCTACTTCTAATGAGGAAACAGGAGAAGCTCTACTAGTTCCTTCTTTTCTAAATCTACCACTTACACTACAACTCCCTTATGGAAGGTAGAGTAATTTGTAGTTACAAGAGGGAGTTTTAAGCCAGAGAAGTTTGGTTTTAGTCTGGGTTCTATATTTCTCTTTGGGTTCCCAGCAGTGGAATGCCCAAGGAAGAACCCACCTGGCGGGGTTCATGAGCTTCCTTGTGTTTAATCACCCATCCTTTGAAGGTCATAAACTTCCTAAGAAGGAGAAAAAAGCTTCCCTGTTTCTACTAATTAAAACATCATTTCTGTAATAGGTGAAAGCAAAGCCTTCAAGTTTCCAAGTGATTTAAAATCCCTTCTATCAACAATGTGACAGAGGACAAGAAAATTTACACACCCTTGGGGCAAGACAGTGAAAATATATTACTGTCCTATGCTGGTAGGTGCAAATTGCTACTGGTGATTTTTTTAAGTACAGATGTGGGAGTAAATGCGCTGGTTAAATCCATTAATAAATATTACAGGGCACACTGTATATCTTTTCCAGAAATAAAATGAACTCAGATCTCATACTAACAATGATAGGAACAATTTCATCATATCAGTGGTAACCTATAGTTAATCTCTCAAAATCATTTAAAATGATTACATGGAGAAGCCAAAAGGCAAAATAGGTGCCTACATGGCATCTTCCACATCTTTAATAATGCTAGTGGTCTCTCAGATTACCTCCAGAATTCTATTTTTTTGCATTAACTCTCCAGGTCAGGTACCCAAATCATGGTAAGCAGTGAAAGCTATAGCACTGCCCTTTTAGAATTTCTATCCATAGCTGTTTTAAAAATTACTCAAATCCATTCTTATATGGAAGCTGGCATTCTCCATGACTTTGACAGACGAAAAGATCATTATGTCAGGGAAACTAACAGCTGTTTTTCTTACTCCAAAGCATTAGAAGCATCTCTTTTCCTAGGCTCAACTCCTCGCCCTCCAACCCACAAATGAAGATATTCTAGGATATTTCCTTCAGAATTTGCTGGGCTTTCCTGGTAAGTTCCAAGTGGTTCTAATCCTGCATCTAGTAATTTCCCAAAGGAGAACATACTATATTGTTCCATTCCCAACAGATTTACACATGGGTATGGAGTCCAGTGTCCTAGCAAGGATGGGCAAGGGCAAGATCCCTTGAAGTCAAGCCTAGGGTTAATGGGTTAAAGCTCTCCCTTATTCCTCACCTCAGGGCCCTGGCAAGACAGCAGTCACCTTGAACTCATTGTTTTGTCGGCAGTAGGACGCAGCCCGTGGACCTTTCATTAGTTGGGGTCCATGACACTGTGATTGAGCAACCTTTGTGGTAGCAGAGTGTACAGCAAGGCAATCAGAATGCTTTTAGCACAAGAGGTAGAAAGGGGTCCACACTGGGAGCTCAGCTGCCTGCCAGCTGTACTATCTTAATAAAGTGAAGATAATACTTAAATTATGAGTTCTTCTTGAGCAATAAATGAGTTTGTCTATATGAAGTACCTGGAACAGTACTTGGCACAAAGTTACACAATATATGCATTAAATACAAATTAGCTATCAATACATTATTTTTGGTTCTTATAAGTCTGGAGGCCATGCTATAGAACAAGTGTTCTGACTCACACTGACATTCTAGAGGCCCATGAACTCTCTTGGATTAGATAGTATGTATGGTCTTCATTTTGCAGATCTCATTTAAAACAAGCAGTAGGTACGTGGGCATGGAGAACGTAATGATCTACCCATATGAGCCAGGTATGGTACAACAGCCATCCATTTCTTCCTTGGGTAATTGCCTAATTCCATGCCAGATGGTTTTCTAAGAATGAGGATATACGACCATTCCCCTAATTGTAGCTGATCCCCCTTCTTTGCTCCCATCATCCCAGTCAGCAGTTCGGATGGATGGGGAGGGAAAGCAATACCACATACTCCCCACTAAGGCAGCTCATGTTACAAATGGATGCCTTCTTTCCCTCAATTCTGCTCTTAACTTCCAAAACCTGGCGGGTAGCACAGTAGGCTGAGCAGCAAAGTCTGGCTGTTCCTTGGAGATCTCTATGGAACATGAGGCCACCCATAGCCAAATGACTTCAGCTTTGGGCTTCTAGATCAAACTAATGAGAATACTGTTACATTTATACCTGTTTTTGCCTTGTGACTTCCAAATGTACCTCCAAATGTATTTGAAAGCTCCAGGTGCCTGCAAAATGTCAATAAAGCTATACACAATGACACAAAGAGCCACAAAGAGTCCCTTTTGGGGTCAACTAGCAGGGGAAATAGTATAGCATTGAGCATTAAGAATGGCCAGTGATCAAATTTAACCAAAGGCAAATTGACTTGACTCAGAACTTCCCAGAAAGAGTAAACAAGAAATAAAATTGACTCAATTCATTTTGGCAGCCAACAGATAGAATTCGGTTTATTTCCTTCTGTCCTACAAAATAATGGGGGTTTTTTTTAAGCAAAGAAATAAAAAAAAAAAAACCTAGATGAAAGGAACATTGGCAAATCCCAGATCGATTTTTAAATAAATTCTCTGCTTCATCCAAAAGCAGTACTGAGTTCACATCAGGCATAAGAAAACTAGGATAAACACTAGACAATTGAAAATTTAATCAATTGTCAATGCCCTTGAAGGCCACAAGGTACTGAGTAACAGCCAGCAGGACTCTGTGAAAAGCAAGTCAAGTCAGAATGCAAACATCCTGTCCTCTAATGGGGACACACATATTTGCTCTGGACATGAGACAGGTTTATTTTATTCTCACACACAAGGTAATAAGGTAGTGATCAAGGCTGCCTCCAGCCTTAGGGTTTAAAATACACCTGAGCTCACACAGTACAATAAGGAGTTGATGATTATCAACCATTATTTTAGAAAACATAATGTCTTATGTCTTGGATGTGGGGTTTATACATTTATCATTTCCTACACCAGTTACCCTGACAACTCTCCCCTCTACTGATAATTAAAAGAAATTAAAAATGTCTTATGTGTGCAGCATAATTATCACTTTTACCTTACAAAATACAATTTGCTGCCCACACATTACCATCTTATCTGGCCATTTAACTACAGATAATGATCCTTTATGAATCTAGCCCACAACCTGGAGATTTTCTATCTCATGTTCCTTTGGACCCTTGCAAAAACAATATAGAACGCCTGCAGTGTAAAATTAGGCCTAAACTTAATTATCTTGCAGCCTATTTCCTGAGTTTAATTAACTTTTCTGAGTGGTTTCTACTGCAATGAGAACTAGGCCCATTTCGTATTATTTAGTGTCATAATTTCTCTTCCTTCTCAGTTCCAAGGACACCACAAGCTCCCTCCAGCCCTAATTGCCATGGCAAATGCAGAGATATGAAAACTGAAAAACAGCTATAACCAAAATTAAGAATGCGCTGCTGTGCATACTAATATAGGGATGGAAATCTATGAGTGTGCTATCTATAATCCCTTCTAGCCTCTAAATGAACTGACTTTAAATATTTAATTATCTTGTTAAGTAAATTCTGATTATAGATTCAAATCCTCGTCATTACAGATCATCGGGCTATTTCAGAAGTAGAATAAATTGAAGCCAGACCAATGGCCTTTTATAAACTAGAATATGACACATAGTTTACAATTGAAGCTCCTCTCCTTCGCTATAGCTTTTGTAGGCTCCTTCTCTGGACTCTGAGACTAGACATTGCAAGACAGTTTGCCTCTAGAAAGTGTCTGAACCCTTCCCCATGAGTAGTAGAGTGGCCTTTGGAGCTCAGCCGATTGAAAGCACTGCAGACTGTTCACCATTAGCTCTGTAGCCATTGGCAAATTACACATCTCTAGTAGCCTAGATTGGCCTGCTGTTGAATATAGATAATGGTAAATGTCCCCCTGGTGGATTTCAATGATTAAAGACGTTACTAGTGAGCTTTCCCTACCCTTCTCCCCCATGTAAAATGTTTTAGAGAAGAAAACATTTTCCCTCCCTTAAGATCATGACCTGAGCCAAAGTCAAGAATTGGTTGATTAACTGACTGAACCACCAGGTGCCCCATGTGGGTTGACTTTTAACATGCCGAAATGTTTTGTGAATGGCTGAGAGGAGATATGAACAGGAAAATAGACTTGAAGGGGGAGGGGCCTCTGTTGGGCAGGTAGGAATAAAAAATTTAAAACTAGAGGAAAAGCTGGACAGACCTAAAGGTTATTTGTAACAAAATTAACAAACAGAAAAGGCAGTACAAGGAGAAAGGAAGAGAAAGAGAACATAAAACAAGGACATCGGAGCATTCCTAGGTCACTCTAGCATCCAACTCATTTCTCCATATTCATCCTAGATTTTGGTATTGCTCTGCCCAGAGCCTCTCTTCACCTTAGCTAGGAAGCTACTGAAGAGTGGGATTGAGAGATGCTTTAAACGTTTCTGATGCCACCAGGTTCTTCATGTCTACCCTCCTCTCCACTTACTCACTTATTCTTGCTGCTGGTCCTGTGGTATAACCGAGATTTTCCTTGTTTTATGCTCATTTTACATCCTTGCTTCTATAATGGGAAAGAGTGTCTCACCATTGTCCTGACTCAGGAGGATGCCTTGATGTGGCTGCATCCAGTGGCTCACTGGTCCCTCCTTGACTAGCCTTGGGGACATTCCCTCCCATACTAACATCCATCTTTTAACTCAATAGTCTAGGTACAAAAGGAGGAAAAGTGAAGTATGCTTAAGATTATTCTGAGCCATGGAAAGGGGCATGTCTACAGAAGAGAGAAGGGACACAGATTGATGTCAGTTGTGATGGGCAGGTACTGGTCATGTGAGACCCTCCACATGAAAGCAAAGAAAAGGACCAGATCTTTGGCTCAGCTGACACTCGATGTGACAACTTTGGCTAATACCAACACTAACAGGTGATGCTTGTGGTGATCCATCCCAAAACTTTCCAGGGTCTTTGTTCAGGCTCTAAAACACTAAGTGTCTCTGGAAACATTCTGTTCCCCTGTCCTCAGTGCCCCACATGTGAGGATGTTGGGGTTAAACTAGACAATACACAGACTGAGGTCCTGGTAGTTTTGTTATTGCTACTGTGCTCTTTTCACAGCCTCTCCCAGACCAGAAAGAAGTCCCCTCCACACATCTTCTTGCTGCTTTCATTCAGAATTTTCAAGTCTACCTTGTCCAGGAAAACAATCCTGAAGAATTAGTCTGATATCTATTTCCATTTTGAAAAAGAGAGACTCCTGGATAATAGAGGACCTATATTTTTTGCACATTCAGTCCATATCCATGGCCACCAAAGGCCCTCACAACCTGTGTACTAGTTCCTACTTAACTGTAAATTAAAATGCTTTGTCTTGAGATTAGACTGAAGCAGAGAGGATTTGTACCTGCCATGCTCCTGCCTGTGTCTCTTTCCCCAGCCTCCCACACACTCCACTGCACAGGCCTTAAATCATCCTGCACACCCTGCTCTTGTACCTGCCAACATCATCCACTGTCTAAATGCAGCTAGCAGCTGTTTATTTACAATTAGATCTGCCAGCTGGAAAGCAAACATTCCACGTTACCGAATCAATCAATGTTACAGGGAGAGAAAAAATCAGGTACAGCATGAAATGGAGGACAGGAACATTACATTATATTGCAGCTGTCCTTGTCCAATGCCATTAGATGTTCTCAGCACCAAGAATTAATATAACCACAGTCTATGATCAGCTGTCTTCTGGGCACAGATTGGACACCTAAGAAATACAGCCTACCAGAGGTAAAGATTTGGGCCTTGGGCACCCATGGCCTTCATCTGATATCATGAGCAATACTGACATCAGGGGTGGTTCTCTATCATGGAACCAGTGTTTTTGCCCTGCATTATGTTTATCAATTGCATTTCCCCTTTGATTCTAGCAGCAGTTAGAGCTGAATCACACATATTGATATTAGGCCTTAAAAATAATATCATATCACCAGTAGTTGGAGGCACTCTCTCATTTTGGAAATCTCAAAGAATGATGAGTAACTTCTCTTCATCATAAAGTGGATCAGCATAAGTAATCCTCTCATTTTGTATTGATTTATATAGTTACTGATGTTCAAGACTTGATTTGAATTTGGCTGTTAACTTATCAACTTAACACTTGGTGAATTCACACACTTGCATGGTTCAGTCCTCAAAATTAGTCAAGCAAAAGGCAGTTACACTTTAGTAGGAAAACAGCAAAAAAAACTTAACAGTATGATTGATGAGGCTCTTCCCTTATCTGTAGAATTTTTGTTTGGTTTGTTGTGCCATTTTTTTAATAGTAATGAGTAGGAATCAAGATGGGGCAGGAAGGAATACTAACTATAAAATTGGAGGGTCATTAAACATGAAATTCCAATACAAAACCCAGTATTTGTAACCCACAAAAATTCCTTATGAATGCATTCATACTTGTCCACACCCCCCAAAATTCGCTGCAGTTTGTGCTGCATTTCAGATAAACCCTATAAATGTCCTCCTCTGGCCCTGGTATGCTATGAATTTGAAGGTTTCCTTTCTCTGTGCTCTGGTTCCTAATAGGAAACTCTACCACACTTTGTGTAAATACAGAAACATCTGCTATAGCCACTAACAGCTTATTGGAAATGTACAGCCAAGGCTGCTACAGACCCCTTCTGCCCTCATTAGAAAATATGCTGGCAATCAACAGAAATACAATAAAACTCAGCTTAAGGAATCAGGAAAAGACAGTGAAGGCCTTCAGGACAAAAAATAAAACACTCCCAGCCAAGTAGTGGGATTAGGAGTGTGGGGATTAGCCATTAGCTCATGCAGAGCCTTCATTAAGAGCCTCCCATTTTCTGAATCCAGGCTTGCTTAAAACTGTAGGCCCAGAATCCACCCTTTGCATTTAAAAACCTCAACCCCAAGGGCAGTAATCTCCTTTTATACAATCTGGTTCACTTAATGCTCCAAAGTAGCCTTATGAACACTGCACTTCCCAGAGTACACAGAAGAGGACATGGTTTCAAATTCTCAGCAAATACTAGTAGATAGTTAAATTGGAGGTACATAGAAATAAATTGTATGAAGGCTCAGAATGAAGGCAAAGCACTTAGACCATCACAGGAGCTCTCTGGGTATGAGGGGCTAAGGACTTGAATTAAAATGAGATCAGTACAAAATAAGAGAATGGTCCCAAGGGTAAGGAGATGGTATCAGCCACAGGGAGCCAAGTATGGGGCAGTAATTTTCTTCCTTATTCCTAGGACCAAATATGAATGTTATAAGTTTAAATGAAGCCTTTTCCTCTCTCAGAACAGCTCATCACATACAAATTTTGTACAATCTACTCAAAGTCACTGTGTTTTTATTTCTTTCAAGATTTTTTAAAATTTATTTAAGTAATCTCTACACCCAGTTATGGGGCTTTTTTTAAGATTTTATTTATTTATTCATGAGAATACACAGAGAGGAGAGAGAGAGAGAAGCAGAGACACAGGCAGAGAGAGAAGCAGGCTCCATGCAGGGAGCCCCACGTGGGAATCGATCCTGAGTCTCAGTATCGATCACACCCTGGGCTGAAGGCGGTGCTAAACCGCTGAGCCACCTGGGCTGCCCCAATTATAGGGCTTAAATCCACAACCCCAAGACCAAGAGTCAAATGCTCTTCCCCTTGAGCCGGCCAGGCACCCTTCAAATTAACTGTGTTCTTATGAGTTCCTTCATTCTTTTTTTTTCTTTTGTTTTCCTCCTGGAAGAACACCTCTTCTCCCTCCCACCCTATAAACCCATTCCATCCCTCATGAAATCCAAGTAACAACATCATATATTGGTTTGGAGTATTTGGGTTAATGTAACAAAAATGGGTTCTGACTAACATTAGCAAAGAAAAAAATTAGCCTTTTGGAAGGAAACAGGACAGTATATGAAACGCAAGGGCAAGATAAGCAATCAGATCTCAGAAAAGGGTGAAAAGCAGGGTAATGCTGGGAAAATAATAGGTGTTGTCTCCAAAATCACCAAAAGAATGAGTCAAATCCAACTATTCCCAGTACTATGTCATTTTTCTCTGGATGCAATGTGGAGATTCCCATAGAAACTGCATAGAAGGTTCCCAATGATGGTACCAAAAGAGGGTAGACTGGACCCCACCCAGGCAGGCTTTACCAGTGGCTGTTACCAATGGCTGTCTGCCACAGCCATATGCAGAGGTACTTACACATGGGCATACTTGTATACTCAGCAATGGCATGAAGCTTAGAGAAATGACTTATCAGGCTCAGCTCTTGAAAGTTCAAATCCATCCAACTGCTCTTCGTTTTAGGGCAAAGCACATTTTGCTCCACCGTCTGCATTTGACTCATTTTATTCCTTTCTTTAACACAGAAATTTCTTATTCCACTGTCTGAAATAAGAAATTCCCTAGCTTTAATCCCACTCTTGCCCACTAAGTAAATCTGATTCTCTTTATCACAAAAAAAGGCAAAATAAGGCTATAGGAAAATTAGGAGAAGAAGAAGGAAAGAAAGAAAGAAAGAAAGAAAGAAAGAAAGAAAGAAAGAAAGAAAGGAAGGAAGGAAGGAGGAGAAGAAGAAGAAGAAGAAGAAGAAGAAGAAGAAGAAGAAGAGAAGAAGAAGAAGAAGAAGAAGAAGAAGAAGAAGAAGAAGAAGAGAAGAAGAGAAGAAGAAGAAGAAGAAGAAGAAGAAGAAGAAGAAGAAGAAAAGAAGAAGAAGAAGAAGAAGAAGAAGGAGAAGGAAGAAGGAGGAGGAGGAGGAGGAGGAGGAGGGGAAGGGGAAGAGGAAGGGGAAGGAGAAGGAGAAGGAGAAGGAGAAGAAGAAGAAAAGAAGGTGCACTTACGTGGCTCAGTCTGTTAAGTGTCTGACTCCTGATTTCAGCTCAGGTGATGATCTCATGATCACAGAATCGAGCAGCATCCAGCTCCACACTCATAAGGAATCTGCTGGAAATTCTCTCCTTCCCTCTCCCTCTGCCTCTAACTTGCTAGCATTTCTCTCTCTCTCTCTCTCTCTCTCTCTCTCTCTCTCTCTCTCTCTCTCTCTCTTTCTCTCTCTCTCTCTCTTTCTCTAAATTAAATAAATATTTAAAAAGAAAAGTCATCTTTAACCATATCAACACTGTTCAACAGAACTTTCTATGATATTGAAAATATTCTAAATCTAGGCTATTACAGTTGCTGCTGCCTCTTTGGGGCTACTGAGCCCTTGAACGTGACAAGTGAGAAACTGAATTGTATATAATTTCAACTAATTTAAATATAAATCTAAATAGACAAATTTGGATAGGATCTACCATATTGAACAGTACAGAATAGATATATAATGTTCAAGAAACTCCTTGTTCTATATATTTGGAGACTATATGACTTTTATGTCCTGTTGTACTCATGTGTGCCATAGATGTGGGATGTTAAAAGGTAAATTAAGTATTTTTTCCACGAAAGTTAAAAGCAACTCTATAACCTTTGTACAAATGTGGCAAGTAAGGTGCCATGTAGGTCAGTAACTCAACTGAAATCTAAACCATCCCCAGGTAAATAAATAGAGTTGCAGCAAGTCCCACGCTCCAGCTCTGACTCTCCCTAATTATGTGTCCTTGGGCAAGCTGGGTTTTCTTTTTCATTTCTTGAAAAAAAAGAGACCAGACTAGATGTTTTCAGGTCCCTTTTTTGGCACTAACAGCTTTAATTTTTATTTTCTCCCACCAAAATCTAGAAACTCTAGGGCAAGGGCTACAAACATTAAAGGCTACAAAGCCCAGGCTGGTAAATGAGTGAAATTTGCCTGGTGGGACTGGAAGCCAATTGAACAATACACACCCCGGCCAATCCTACAGCTGGGAACATTAGCTTGTCATCTGGAGATTCTGTTTTCCAAAAGACCTCAGAATTCCCTTCCCTTTTTATTGTTTGAGTCTAACGCAATTTTTCAGAAAATCTCTGTGGCCTACATAAATCTCCTCATGGACAAGGCGTGAAATGGATTGCTTTGGATACATTATAACTAAAAATCTGAAGCACCTAGATTCTATTCCTGTAAGTGACCCCCTCCCTTCAGAATTTTCTGAATTCTGAAGAATTTTCTGACCTCCTCCATCACCCCATATTGTTCTCAGTTTAAATTTATATTTCCAAGATCCCCTTCTAAGCTCCAAACACAATTTAATTAAAACGTTAGATCAAGCCATAAGACCACATGGTTGTGAAAGTGGCTTTGTCTCTTAACTAGGACAGAAAAGTTATCATGTGGCAGTGATAACTGACAGATGCCCCATCTCTCACTTTTCATTCATGATGCTACGAGGGGAATCCAAGGATTCTCTGATCCATTAAAATTTGTGTTTTACAGGAAATACATTCAAGTTATTCTCCAACAAAAACTGCAAATAATTACTGCCTAGAAAATTCTAACCTTTCTCTGATGCAGTACTTGTCAACTCCACAAATATTGCTGCAGTAAAAGAGCAGAAACACCAGGTGGCAGCATTATATCATTAAAAATTCTTAGTACTTGAAATTAAGGTTAATGTTTATAAAAATTGTCTTGGCATAATTCAAATCAAGCTACGTGACTTTTAGATCTCTTCTTAGCTGACTAATTTCTTTAGAATTTATTTTTAATCAATTATTATTATTCAAAGTAGATTACTATTGTGGCTTAAGTCATTTAGCTCAAAATAGGCCTTAAATTTTTAGAATGTTCAGTTACCAATACCTTTGGGGTTAAATGGTATAAAACTGCATAATTTATATGGGAGGGGAGGTGGGTACGGGATGAGGTAACTGGGTGATGGGTACTAAGGAGGGCACTTGATGGGATGAGCACTGGGTGTTATACTATATTTTGGCAAATTAAATTTAAATTTAAAAAAATTTTTAAAGGAAAAAAATAGGGATCCCTGGGTGGCGCAGCGGTTTGGCGCCTGCCTTTGGCCCAGGGCGCGATCCTGGAGACCCGGGATAGAATCCCACTTCAGGCTCCCGGTGCATGGAGCCTGCTTCTCCCTCTGCCTGTGTCTCTGCCTCTCTCTTTCTCTCTGTATGACTATCATAAAAAAAAAAAAAAAAAAAAGGAAAAAAATAAGAAAAAAATTGCATAAGGGGAATTTTTTTTAACAAATGTCCTTGCTTATTATTAACCTATTTGTGTTAGAGGCCCTTGGGAGTGATGAATGCTGCATTTTATATAAGAAATCCCGGATGGTTAGCATTCATGTTTTAGAGTCCAAGCAGTACCAAACAGTAGTGCAAAAGAGAGTATAGAAAATAAGCAAAGAATCTGTTTTAAAGTCCAGGAATCACTCCTCTATGTGCTCTAGAAATAAAACCCATTTTCAGATCTCTACTGCAGGGCTTAAAAACCTAATCCCCAGCCACTTGAGAATCAAACTGTCCTCTCCCATTCCCCCTTTCACCCACTTATCCTCATCTCTGTTTTCAGTTTACTACTGGACACTGCCATCTCCTTGCAATTCAAAACGGAAAATATAATTTACCACAATAAAAAAGGGTATGTGTGTGTGTGTATGTGCGTGTAGATAGATGGATATCCATTATGCTATAACATCATCAAATATTCAGAAATGATTCTTTTTAAAAAAAAAAAAAAGATTTTATTTATGTAGAGAGAGAGACAGCAGAGGGAGGGGCAAAGGCAGAGGGAGAGACTCTCAAGCAGACTCCCCACTGAGTGTGGAACCCAAAGGTCTTGGGTAGGGGCGGGGGGTGTTGATCTCATGACCTTGACTGAGATCATGACCTGAGCTGAAATCAAGAATTGGACTGAGCCACCCAGGAACTCCCAGAAAGGATTGTAATAATTTTCAATTATGTCATAAATGTCCTCAACTCCTTAAAAAACAAAACAATCGTGCAGACCTTTTATGATCATAGGCCCTCCCTCTTACACAATTATATCTGGCTAAAATCTGGTGTTTGGACCTGGGGATCTACCGCTGGGAGGCAGGTTTTTGACATAAGCTGTTGACCTGGAGGGCTCCCTCTCAAAGTAACCCCTCCTAAAACGGAGGACAACCCCATTCCATCTCCTTTTGTAGAGGAGGCACAGAAGCAAATGCTGGCAGTTTCAGAATAGCCCCCTTTAACCCTTAGTTCAGTAATTATGAATTCAAAAATAATATAGCAATTCGCAAAGCACCCTGATATAAGCTTAGCAATATCTTAACTGTAAAGGAAAAGACATATCTCTCTTTCCTTCTTTTTTTTCTCTTTTCATTTCATGAGACAAGAAGTTAATATAGTGAATCATTCCTTTCCTTAGGACCTTCAGAAAACCTGAAGGAAGTTATGGACACTGCAAAAGAAAAGCTTGTATTCACTAATGCTAAAAGGACACGTTTGCAGAGGAGTTGGGGACCCCCACTTGGCCCCGGTGTGAAGAATCTTTGGCACTTCCAACCTTCATTATCTGTGAGAGCCATGCTATGCCTGGAGGGAAAACCCCAAAACCCACTTAGCCCAAGCAGAATGTGCCTGACAAATCTCTCTCCTCAACCTAAATATCCACTTCCTAACAAGTTTGTTTGCTGCTTGTAAACATTTTAGTTTGTATTGTTTTGCTTTTCCTGCAGAAGGCTTGGAGGGAATCTGTAGTGTGTCTTGTCTGAGAGCCACTGCAGAAAGCCACATCAGTGTAAGTCACAGGGATGAAAGGTACAGCACAGGGAATAGAATCACTGGTATTGTAATAGTGTTATAGGGTGAGAGGCGGTAGCTACACTTGTGGTGAGCACGGCATAACATATAGAGTTGTGGGATCACTGTGTTGTACACCAGAAACTAATTTAAAAGGTTACATTAGTGTGCCAACTGTGTTTCAACTGCAGAGAAATGAAAATAAACAAAAGACAAACAAACAAGCAAACAAATAAATAAATAGAAGCCGAAGGGAAAAATAAGAAAAGAAAATCATATCCAGATTTCAAGCAAGCAAGCAAGAAAGCCAAGGCAAAATGCCAGGCTCTGAAGTTACTCTGGTGAGCAAATAAATTGGGCCACGCATTCTACAGGGAAATCTGGTAAGCTCTCAAGTGACTTAAAATTCTGCACATGCCTTGACCTGGCATTTCTACTCCTAAAAATTTATCCTAAGGAAATAATCATGCCTGTGTGGGTGGTGCAGCCAAAAGGGTAGTCACCAGAGTGTTGTTTATAATTCAAAAATGAGAAATAAACTGTCTGACAACATTGGAAATGTTAAACCAGCTCTGATATTTCCATTAAACAAAATAATATTCAGCCTTTTATATTGGTTTGATAAAGGTCAGCGAAAATATTGGAATATATTTAATGTATGAAGTGGAGAGTCTAAAATAGTTTCTAAATGATTCTATTTTGATAACATAACCTGAAGTACTATACACAAAGTGGCTAACAATAATAATGCCTTGAAGGATTATATAATTATGATTGGTTTTATATTTTGTCCCTTGTTCCCTTTGTTTCTTATTATTTCTATCTGTATTTTTCTACGATAAATACATATTGCTTATACAATAAAGAAAAATAAGTATGTTCCAAACATGAGTACTGTCTGAGGATCCTTGAGCATTAAGGTCGGTGGCCAAAACAGAAAGGAAATTTGCAAAGCAAGAGAGGTAAGCACCTGTCAAAAAGAGTATCAACAAGAAAACTGAAACCAAGATACTTGTTCCCACATAGCAAAACTTCAAGGTAGCAACCAATCCCCAAAAAGAGAAAACCCATGATGCACAGGGTCCATGGCAGGGACCAGAACCGCTACAGGTTACCAGGTGAGGCCACATTAACACCTACCCAATCCCCTCATTTTCTCCTTCTGCTGAAGCAATTCATGATAGATAAACTCTTTTTCTGTAAAGCTGATAAGGAAATAAATGCAAGTTTCTAAAGCTTTATAAAAAGTGGCTCCAAAAGTCTTAGACTGGCAAAAAGAAAATTTTTTATTTCTCACACACATCCCTACACTGGCCCAGAGAAAACTGTCACATGCCTAGAGGAGAAAACTGTACCCTTTCCTACCTAAAGAAGATTAATAGCAGGCTCCGGCTTTTCGGTCAACGGTGCTTTTTAAAAAGGGTCTTTGTTTCACATAAGAACATTTGAACCTGTTCCTTTGTAAGTGGGAGCACTTTTAACTCAGACACATGTTAAAATCTCAGTATAGGTTCCTTAGATTTGTGGGCCACCATGATTTTTTTTCTACTATTATCTCTGCTTCCAGTCTTGTCTGCCTTTTCACAATGGGCTGAAGTGCCCTAAGATCCCATCTCCAAAGCATGGAATTTTTCAGGGACAGTCCACAAACCCATCAGTGATACTCTTAATTTTCTGTGTTTTGTTTTTTTAATACAAATTTCCTAGTTGAATGATGTAAAGACTACCCTTTGTGACCATACCAACTACGACCAAAACCTTGATGTCAAAATTATGGGTAGAGTAATTTGACTTATGTTTGGAGTTCCCGTTTGGCAAAGGAATAAAAATTCAATTTTCATTTATTTGGAATTCCTTCCTTTTCATTGGTTGTATCTAAATTTGGGGAGTTTATGGAAAGTGAAGGCCTTGAGAAATATGCTCCACGGTTCTTGGATCATCATCCCCCAGGTTATACCCAGCTGCCCCCCAAAGGCTGAGAGGAGTCACACCTCTGAGTGTGTGTGTGTGTGTGTGTGTAAGTTCATCAACTTTGTGCCAATGGTTGTTTTCTCAAACCAAACACCAAGTAGTCTATCCAAATGTGATGAATTCAGTGTGCATTGGCGGTATGTGGTGAACATGGCTGCCTTCCAAATGTGATGAGTTCAGTGAGTGAGAGACTGTCTAGCTTATAAATTTTTTTTTTAATTTTTTTATTTATTTATGATAGTCACAGAGAGAGAGAGAGAGGCAGAGACACAGGCGGAGGGAGAAGCAGGCTCCATGCACCTGGAGCCTGATATGGGATTTGACCCCGGGTCTCCAGGATCGCGCCCTGGGCCAAAGGCAGGCGCCAAACCGCTGCGCCACCCAGGGATCCCGACTGTCTAGCTTAGATAGAAAAAAAAATCACTCCACAGATTCTACACTAGAGACTCATTTTCTTTATCCAAGTACTTTTCCTAGATCTTTTTGTACAAAAATTTAAAAAGCTAATTTTAAATCATCTTTATTCAACTCTCTTAAATCTTCCCATTTTTTCACATTTTAATGATTCTAAATTACATATTCTGGAGTGTAATTAATTTAGACTTAGTGTGTACTTAGGTGGCTTTAAGTCATACTGGTATGTATGCCACCTTGCCCAATGGATGTATCATCTGAAGGTTAATACTAGCTTTTCATAGGGCAATATTGTGCCTCTTTTCTCCTGTCAATTCAATTTGTAGTAGGGGTTCAATAAATGCAGGCCATCTTGTATTTCCTTGTGATGATGAAGCATATTGTCAAGAGAGTGCTCTCTGAACTATGAGTGCTAGTTTTGAAAACCAGCTCTGCTACTCACTAGCAAGGTAATCTTGACCAAATTACTCATGTTCTCTACATCTTGTTCATCTATATCTCTTCTGTAGAATAGGTAATAATAGTACCTGTCACATGGAGTTTTTTAACAGATTAAATGACTTACCATACATCAAGAACACAGAAAAGTATGTGATATGAATACAGGCCATTTTTAAGATTTCCATGAAATCAGGTCATAAATCTCACCATTCTAAAGTGAATCCTGTTTTCTAACACCATTGTCTGCAAGAGTACAATGTACTTGTGTCATTTTCTTAAGTTTCCAGTGGGGTGATGTTTATCCATTTAGCATCAAATGCCTAGTGGCTAAACCAGAAAAATCTATAGACATGAAAATAAATTATGAAAATGTAGAAAACCTTGTAATTAGACTCAAATTATGATTAGTACCTCGATCAAACCTCTAATTCCATGGATAAATAAATCTTCATTTTAAGAAATCTCATTACCAACATCCACTCTTACTAGATGGCAATGCCTACATATGCCAAGAGTGTCTAAATAGGGGCGCCTGGGTGGTATAGTCGGTTAAGCATCTGACTCTTGATTTCAGCTCAGGTCATGATCTCAGGATCTTGGGACTGAGCCCCACGTTGGGCTCTATGCTCAGCAAGAAGTCTGCTTATTCCTCTGCTCCTCTGCCTGCTTACACTCGCTCTCTCTCAAATAAATAAATAAATAAATAAATAAATAAATAAATAAATAAATAAAGTATTTTTTTAAAAACAGTGTCTAAATATAAAAAGATCCATATAAAGGAAAAGTTAAAGAGCTGTGCATACCTTCACTTAACAGCACACTTCCATAGGACAAGCTTCATGTATTTTGTAGAGAGGGCAGGTAAAGAGGTCTTACCCTTTCAACAAAGACTAAGGAATTAGAATTTGCAAGATATATTCCTTTGAAACTATGGATATTGACTCTTTCACAAATGCAACATACAATGTTGGGGTTTTATTCTTCTGAAACATCCCATGACAAAGTCACAGATCAAGGACTCCTTAGCCAGGTAGCTAGATGTGTGTTGATTTAAAATCCTTCTGCAGATAACCCTCTCTGCTGTGAAGAGGCCTTCTTAGCCCTGGGTGTTTCATTCATCATCCTTAGCTTTTGCTGAAAAAAAGTTGGCTGTTCACCTCTCTCTAAAGATCAAGTCATCTGTGCTCAAGACAAATTGCTCCTTTTTCGAGCTCTAGAAATCTATGTTTATTTCTAAGTCCTAATGAAGATGTATTACTTCAAAAGCCACAACGGAGAGGTCCCAGACATGCCTTTTGAGTGAATTCCAAAAAAGGTTGTTAGGTTGTGGGCATAAGAGGTTTCTGCTGCCTTGAATCAATCTCTTAAAGTGTTCCTCCAAGTTCTCTGCGGTCCGTGCTAACCAGCAGCCCCGGAGCGTCAAAGACGGCCAACTACTGGCAATGACTTGGACCCTGACACAGCCACCGAATGATGAAATGATTCTCTTTCCCTTACAGGAGGATAATCTTCCATTATTTTCATACAATTCGCTCAGAGGGAAAGACCAAAATAGAAGCAGAAGATGCTTTCCACAGAAGATGTAATAACGATTTTCTTTCCTGGAGCCCATAGAAGGCAAGCAGTTCAGAGGGTTCTTCTCCCAGACTATGGACACTCAGAGAAACATCAAGGCCCAGAAGATTTCAAACCTCCTCTACTCGACTGAGAACAAACACATGACTTTCAAGGACAGATCCCAGCTACTTCTTTTCCCAGAACCTCAACATGATGCACATTCCAGCCAGAAGTCTTTAGCAGAACCTGAAGGGGAAGTGAGGTATGAGAATCCTGAGTGATTTTCAAAAGAGAGCTCAGCAAGACAGTGGCAGGTCAGGAAAAGTGCTTTCCTGACTCTGATAGCTACATTTCATTTTCTCCAACATAAGGAATGATCCTGGGTGCCTCACCACTAGAGGAATACAAATGTTTCTTGTTAAGAAAACCAGCTGAGGGGCACCCGGGTGGCTCAGCTGGTAAAGTGTCTGCCTGTGGCTCAGGTCATGATCCCAGGGTCCTGGGATCAAGACCCTCATTGGGCTTCCTGCTCAGCGGGGAGTCTGCTTCTCCCTCTCCCTCTGCCTACAGCTCACTCTGCTTGTGCTCTCTCTCTCTCTCTCTCTGTCAAATAAACAAGTCAAATCTTTAAAAACAAAAGAAAATCAGCTGAAAATGTAACATGGAAAAGCAAACTATCATCTTCATAGACATCTTTACCGTTCCTAAGATACTCCAGGCTACAATAACCTCTCCAGACTCTGGGAAGCACAGATTCAGGTCCAGATCCAGTGGTTTTTCAAACCTGGCTCCATGGATACCCCTTTGGGGAGCACTTGGGAGAGTAAGAAGAGCCTTTCTACCCCAACTTCAACCAGCAAAGCTCTAAGCTTACCTGCTTCAAGGGGTCCATGATTTTTAATGTTTTTAAACAATTAAGGCTAACCCTATATCTTTAAAAATGAAGAAACCAAAGCAAACAGAAGTTAAATAACCAGAAAGAAGTACTATTGAAAGAATGAGTGGTGGAGATGAATATGTAAGCCAACCAACCAAGGTCTGAGATCTAAAGAAGAAAAGGAGGTGAACTTAGACCATCCTAGAACCTGGGAGGATGAGCACTTTCAAGAGATGATTCCTCATGAGCACATATTACAAACCCAAGGTGGGCTTGGTTGACTGACTTAATATTGGTCCCTCTTCCTTTGAACCTCATTTTCTTGTAACAGTGAAATAAAAAAATGGCAGTATGGCCACTAACCTCTTTCATCACAAATACATTTAACCCCCTGCAAATTACCTCAGTGATTCTATTCCTTTTCTAAATCTCTCCTCCAGTGCTCACTTCGGCAGCACATATACTAAATCTCCTTTCCGTAGCTACCTCTTCAAACCCCAACCCTTCTATGAGGCTTTCCTCTGAATCAGCAAAACCAATTCGGCCCCACACAAATGCATGTAAGTTGCCTTATCCAAAAGCATCATTTCCATCAATCTTGCAGCTGTGGGCAATTTTATTTTGTGAAAAACTCAGAAAAAGAATATTTCAAATAAGATGAGGGGTAATAGAAGACTATTAGTCCCCTTCATAGAGTAGTAACAGTGGGACCAGATGACATGAGGAATCCTACAGCTAGAAGAGTCCTTAAACAGGCCATTCAAACCAGCACCACTACCTTCACAGAGCGACATCCTGAGGCTCTGACAACAAGAAACAATTTGAAAAGCAACCAGAGATAAACTTTGACACAAACTTGAAATAAAATTGTTTGAATATCTTCTCTTGTCAGTTCAATAACACCACTTCCACATTCTGTTCGCATATTTTTATTTTTATTTTTATTTTTCTATTCTATTTGTGTCTTTTGACCTTTCTATAACTTCTCTTCTTCTCTTCTCCCTCTCATCCTGAAATGCCAGACTATGCACTAAGTTTCAGTAGGGTCTGAGTAAGAAAAAGAAAACATTTTTCTAAGCTCCTCTATACTATATTCCTTTTTTAAAAAGATTTTATTTATTCATTCATGAGAGACACAGAGAGAGAGGCAGAGACACAGGCAGAGGGAGAAGCAGGTTCCCTGCAGGGAGCCTGATGCGGGACTTAATCCCAGGACCCTGGGATCATGACCTGAGCCAAAGGTAGACATTCAACCACTGAGCCACCCAGGTGCCCTCTATACTATATTCTTAATTGTCATCCAAGTTGCTTTTTCTCAAATTACCCAAAAGCCTACTAGCAAGTAAATATTATGTACATTTTCATGTAGTATATTCTGCGTCTTTTTTCTCTGTAGAGGATGGATGGATCAATAGGGGGCAGGGGACGGAGGGTTTTCAGAATAGCATTGCTTGTATTTTTGTAAACATTTTTATTCAACAATATCTTCTAAACATCTTTGTATATCATTAAAATTGATCAACATTACTGTTCTCATGCTCCTACAGTATTGCATTATCTACATGCCATAACTTATTTAAATCCAGAATGAATTCTGCCTTCTGAGAAGTTGCTTCTATTTTTTTTTTTTTAGGATTTTATTTATTTATTCATCAGAGACACAGAGAGAGAGAGAGAGATGAGATGAGAGAGAGAGAGAGAGAGAGAGACAGGCAGAGGGAGAAGCAGGCTCGGCTCCATGCAGAAGCCTGACGTGAGACTTGATCCCAGGTCTCCAGGATCACACCCTGGGCTGAAGGCATGCGCTAAACCGTTGAGCCACCCAGGGATCTCCCAAGAAGTTGCTTCTTTAGTCTGGTTCAAAGTGTTGATTATTCCAACAGTTTCCAACTGGCCCTCTTGTCTGCTTTCCCCTCCATGATGCATTATCCACATCACTGCTGACCTGATCCTCCTAAAGCACAGGGAGGATTGTACTACTCCCCTTTTTACAACCCTTCAACTGCTCTTCAAATAAAACCCAAACTCCTTCCCGGGACATTCAATACTCTCCCAGAAACTAGCCTGGGTTTCCTGCTCCATTCCCAGCACCCCCATCTCTCCCAGTCCATAACATAACAGGCATCTCACCACTTCCTGCTCACTCCGTGGAAAGTCAAGGCTCTGTGCCTTCCTGTAATGTCCTTCCCCACCTTGTCTATACGGCTAATTCCCATTCCTCTTTTGAGATCCTCCCTCATAGCCTTTCTTGCCACCAACAGAGTTAGTATTGGCTTTTCTCTGTGTGTGAAGCCATTTCTCTATTTCTACATAATTACACTTACCATACTGTGTTATAATTTTTTATGTAAATATTTATCTCTCCCACAGTTCTGGCTTTATCCCTAATGTTTTGTATGCTAACTTTCCCCCAATAAATGTTTGTTGAGGTGAATTCAACCGCTTAACCTGTGGATCAGGGCAGCTGAAGTTCTGAGTCCCAGGATGAAGTGCATTTCCATTCCATTATAGCTGGAACCCTGATACATCAGCAGCAATTGAAATTACTAATCTATTATTTCTTCACTAACTTCCAGCTTGTATGCAACGGATAGAGTCTTAAGGATGGTATCATTGACAATATTTGAACTCTTTCTACTATAAGGAGGGAATGATGAATTCAGACATTATGTCCAACATTCCATTATAATAAAAAAAAAAAACTCCTGGAAGAGGCACCCACTGTGAGAGAGCCATCAATAGTTAACAGAAAACAATAAAAGTCTGCCAACAATATAAAAGTAATATTTAAATGTGAATATTGGCAAACGTGAAATATTTCATTAACTTTTCCCATCTTTGTGATTTCTTTTTCCTTTCCCCTTCCAAGAAATGATACACAACTTTCTGCTGAACAATCATCCACAAAATATCAAATGACATAGTCTTAGATGGTATTTTCAGGAAACAAAAAAAGAGAGAGAGAGAGAGAGAGAGAGAGAAGTGGTCTAGGTAACATTGGTTTCAGTGATATTAATGTTTACTTTCCAGTTTCTTCTTACGTTTTCTAGGCTTAGTGAAGCATGACGATTGTTTTTTCAATAAAATACAGTCCCACAGCACCGCAATACTAATCATGTGGTGTTTTGCTTTGCTTTGTATTGTTCTCGTACTAATTGCCACTGATTTACTGGATGCTTGACCTCCTAAGTGTGGTTCATATGGACACTGAAATCCAGTGAAATCAAAATCAACACTGCAATAAAGTAGGTCTGAAAAACATATAATTGTTGTCAACATAACAAATTCTTTACTTAACAAACCACTGGAGATACCCAAACTCAGATTTCTCTTAGGTCAACGAGAAGAACCACATTTCCCTTACTGTTCCACTTTCTAAAGAACTGTAGCAAAGAAATCAAGAAGTGCACAAATCCTAAGCACAGGTCGATAAATGTTCACAAAGGAAGCCCAACAACATAACCAATACCTAAATCATACGCAGCACCCCCAAAGCTGCTCTCACATGCACCCTCCAGCCTACCTACTTAAGTAACCCAGATTCTGGTATATTAGCTTTGCCTGTTTTTGAACTTTACATAAATGGACTCATAGAGTGCATACTCTTATGTCTGGTTTCTTTTGCTTCAAATGATATTGTTGAGACGCATCTTTGTTTTTGCGCGTGCCAACAGTTTGCTCGTTGTCATTGTTGTATAGAAACCTTTTTTTGTTTCAGGAGCATCTAAACAAACAAGCCAGCCTCCTGAGGAAAACACTTTGAGACACGTGGAGCTCAGTGTTAGAATATACAAGCTTTAGTCAAAAGAGGAAACAGTGAATAAGATGACCTTTTGAGATAACCTGAACTCAATTGTTAAGAAGCAGCTGTTTGAGGCAAGAAATGGAATCCCAGAAAGAGCCCTGTGAGATAAGTCAGAAAAAATGGTCTTGGAAAGAAATGCCCAGAACTGAATCGTGTATCTTGGTTCAAAAGAAAATAAAACTGGCCCTTCGGAAAAGACTTTGATTCAAGTTGTCTTTGCTCTCACCTCTTTAGCAAAATCTTCGTTTTTTTTTTTTCTTTTCTTTTCTTTTCTTTTCTTTTTTTTTTTTTTTTTTCTGCCTATGCATTTCTGCAGTTGACCTGAAGGCCACACTTCTGTTAGGGATCAGTTTTTGCCACACCTTTTCTCACACTGTGTGGTATATGACCAAACAATTTCTCACATAAAAAGACATTTTCATTCCATTTCTGCCTCTTCTATTTAAATTTTTTCAAGTATTTTTAAGTAATCTCTACACCCAACGTGGGGCTTGAACCTACAACCCTGAGATTAAGAGTCACACACTCTACCGACAAAATCAGCCAGGCGTCCCCTTTTTCTGCTTCTTTTAAAGACAGGCTATCAAAAGCCTTCTCTGTAAGTTTTTGTTATTTCCATTACCATGAGCTATCAATGTCATAAAAATTTATAAAATTAACTCAGCAAAAAGTCTGCTTCTCCCTCCCCCTGCTCTTGCGCTCTTGGTTTGTCCTCGCTCTCATTCTGTCTCAAATAAATGAAGTCTTTAAAAAATAAAAAAAAAATTTTAAAATCCAGATATAAGAGGGCATCCAAAGTTCATTTCATTGGCTACTAAAGTATAGTGTGGTAAATTAAAAGTGGTTTTACATTATTATCTTTCCATCAGGAGAGCAAGTCTACTTCCCCACAAGGGAGTCACCTTGTGTTTGCTTTGACCAACAGAATGAGGCAGATGTGACTAACGTGACTCTGAGCTCAGGCTTCAAGAGCCTTGCAACTTCACTGCCACCCCCACCCCTTTCCGGACTTGCTGCCTCCATAGGAGACAGCCTGTGTGAGCCTGCTGAGGGAGGACAGTGTGTGGAACAAACACAAGTTGCTTGTACTGCAGTCCCTGATGGTGATGGGTAGTTTTGGGGTTAACCTGACCAGCCTCATGGATGCCCAGAGAGCTAATAAAACATGTCTTGGTGTGTCTTTAAGGATGCGGAAGAGATTAGCATTTGATTCAGTAGATTGAGTGAAGACATCTGAACTCACCCATGTAGGCAGGCAGCATCCAATCTGTTGGAACAAAAGGGGGAAGAGAAAGCAACTTCTCTTTCTTTCTGAGCTGGGATATCCATCTTCTCCTGCCCTCAGACATCAGAGCTCCTGGCTTCAGCCTTCAGGTTTAGACTGGATTATACTACCAGCTTTCCTGGTTCTCCAGCTTGCAGATGGCAGCCTGTGGGACTTCCCAGCCTCCATAACTACCTTGAGCCAATTCCTATAATAAATCCCTCATGTATACCTAGATATATCCCACATATAACTATCCCACAGTGAATCCTGATGGATACACTGACCAACAAGCCCACAGAAGACAACTACTTGCATATGCCCCAGGTAAGAGCAGCAAAAGAAACACCTAGCTGAACCCAGCCCAACTTTATGGAGAACAGCAACAACTAATTAATTGCTCTTTTAAGCCACTAAATTGGAGGGAGGATTGTGACTCAGCAATGAGACAGGCACCCAGAGCCCATTTCATTAAGTGACATACCAATTCAGTAAGGAAAACAGGCTAGTACGGTTGGGGTTTCACTATCAGGTCTCCTACTTCAAATTTCTATTGCACTTTTCTGCCTAATTTAGCCCCAATTTATTTCAAATTGGAGCAACTATAATTAACTTCTAGTATCTGTCTCTGCCCCCATTTACTTTCCAAACCAATCCCACTTCCTTGCTACCACCAAAATATCGAAGATGCTGGGCAGCCTGGGTGGTTCAGCAGTTTAGCGCCGCCTTCCACCCAGGGCCTGATCCTGGAGACCCAGGATCGAGTCCCAGTCGGGCTCCCTGCATGGAACCTGCTTCTCCCTCTGCCTATGTCTCTGCCTTTCTCTCTCTCTCTCTCTATCTTTCTCGATCTTTCTCATGAATAAATAAATAAAATCTTAAAAAAAAATCGAAGATGCTAATTAAAATTCTCCCTGCCATTCTTCCTTTCAAACCCACTTCTGCCTATGGGATGAAGTCCTGAACCCACCATAAGGCCCTCCCCAAAGCAGAACAGAGAGTATTGATCCACCCCTTCCCCAGTGATTAGGGGTTGCTCCCAGACATGTTAACCTCCCCTGTGCTTCCAAGCTGGGCATATGTCATAACCTAGAAAGTTCCTTACAGCATCTACAGCACCAAAGGAAATCTTGGGGTATTAGGTGAGACACTTGAAGGGAGATCTTATCACCTCTAAATGAGTAGAAGTCTACATGGAACTGTCCAGTGTGGCCACAGCTGAATCTGAGGGCAGCCAAGCACATGTGAATCACTGTGCCAGCTGTACCTATTCCCAGTCCGAGGTCAAATCAGAGACCCATTTCCTTGAGACGCCTTATATAAAAGGTCTCCTGAGAAGTACCTGGAGCGCCTGAGGTGGTCATGCAAACCTTGCATCTCCATGAATTGCTGGAGCTTCTCCATTCAGACATGGTAACCTCAATTAAGCGGATCTGGGGGAATGGCTGAGTGGCTCAGCGGTTGAGCATCTGCCTTCAAGCTCAGGGCGTGATCCCGGGTCCGGGTATTGAGTCCCGCATCCGGCTCTCTACAGGGAGACTGCTTCTCCCTCTGCCTGTGTCTCTGCCTCTCTCTCTATGTCTCAAATAATATAATAATATATATAGAAAGAAAGAAGGAAAGAAAGAAAGAAAGAAAGAAAGAAAGAAAGAAGAAAGAAAGAAGAAAGAGAAAAGAAAGAAAGAAAGAAAGAAAAAGAAGAAAGAAAGAAAGAAAGAAAAGAAGGAACACCTCCAGAGTCACTTAATGTATGATTATTTTCTTTAAAGAACAAACCAAAAATTGTACAGAATCACCTGGGAAACTCGTTTTCAAAGGGCTCAGGTCCCACATCAAAATCGGAGAATTCCGAAATCTATAGGAGTAGGATATTTGTACAAGCTCACAGTTTGTTTCTGAGACAGCCAACAGTTGGAGAACAACCAGTTAAGAAAATGACCCGTCTCTAAAACAGGATTCATTCACCACTGGGTGGCGCCAGAATTGCAAAGATGAAAATTTCTACCACAGTATCCATTTCCCCTTGAGAGTGCATTGTATTTCCCTTTTCTCTCCCCTCCACATCACATCAAAATAAATATTTCACTCTGTATCAGTGTGGCATTTTCTCCTTGAATTTATTTAGGTTATAACCCACTGCCTTGTTCTGGAGAGACCTTGGAGGGTGCTATTTCAGCAATGCCTCCACTTTCCCTGGGCATCTTCCCTTCCCAGTGCAATGTTTGGAAGAAGAAAATCCACTGTGAGTATTGGCCTCAACAGCAAGCAGTGACTGGACAAAAAACAATTATATGACATGTTCCCGAAAACCATGGTTAGCCATTTGTAGATTTCGATCCCTGCCCTTTTCCAAAAACCATGACTTCAAAAACACACCAGAATCACATTTATTCTTTCCAAATTCCCACTGCCTCAGTGCAGAAGTATTGGACAACTTTTTAACGGTTTTGTCCTCTCTTCTTTCTCAGAGTTCCTGCACATTAAAAAATCACATGCAGATAATAATCTTACTTAAAAATTTCTCTGAATAGTTCACTTGTTTGAAATCTGCTTGAAGACACTGTATATAGCCTTCCATGTGGTTTTGTTTTTTTCCAGATTACATCTTATTGTACTTTTTAAAAGATTTTATTTATTTATTTGACAGGGAGGAGAGCTTGAGCAGCAGGGTGGGGAGGCAGAGGGAGAGGGAGAAGCAGGCTCCCTACTGAGCAGAGAGTCCGCAGGGGTTTGATCCCAGGACTGAGAAAGCATGACCTGACCCGGAGGCAGCCACCTAACCAACTGAGCCACTCAGGCACCCCGAATTTAATGTGAACTGAACAGAAATACCTGGAAACATAAACAAAACAAATAACATTCATTTTATCAGTCCTACAAATATCTACTGAGCAATTATATGTACCAGGCACTGTGATACACGCTAGCAGGGAGATATGAGTTTGAACACAACAAAAAGATGGAAGCTCTCATGGACTTTTTTTTTTTTTTTTTAAGATTTTATTTATTTATTCATGAGAGACACACAGAGAGAGAAGCAGAGACACAGGCAGAGGGAGAAGCAGGCTCCATGCAGGGAGCCCGATGCGGGACTTGATCCCCAGGACTCCAGCTTCACGCCCTGAGCTGGAAGGCAGACGCTTAACCGCTGAGCCACCCAGGCATCCCTCTCATGGACTTATATTTCTAGTTGAGAGAACCATGGAGGGGAGGTAGCAAATAAATGAACAGAGTAATGAGAGTGACAACTCTTTCAAAAAGTAAAGCAGAATGATGCAATAGTTTCTGCACAAGGTAGAATTATTTCTGACAAGGTGATCAGGGAAGGAATCCCTGAGAACCAAGAATAAATGATGATAAGAAGAACCATCTAGGGGCACCTGGGTGGCTCAGTGGTTGAGTGTCTGCCTTTGGCTCAGGTCATGATCCTGGGGTCCTGGGATCAAGTCCTGCATTGGGTTCCCCACAGGAAGCCTGCTTGTCCCTCTGCCTATGTCTCTGCCTCTCTGTTTGTCTCTTATGAATAAATAATTTTTTTTAACTTAAAAAAAAAAAAGAGCCATCTAGGCAGGGGGCAGGGCAAGTGCAGCAATCTGGGGTTGAATGAGGCTGGTGCACTACAGACCAGGCAGGAAGGCAAAGTAAGGAAGCATGAGCCAAATGAGCTTGGAGACAGGAGCAAAGAAAGACCTTATTAAGGCCAGATACTGCAATTTACATATATATATTTTTAAGTAAAATGGGAAATCACTAGAAGGCTTTAAGGAAGAAAGGAACATGGTCTTATGTATTTATTTATTTGCTTGTTTATTTATTTAATATAATAGAACATTTAATTACATCAATTTCCCATCAACACACTAGTCATTTAATGATGATTATATTGGCTGTTTCCACTGGTTGGCAGGAAGCTCTTCCAGTAAAGGCTCCCATGGTTCCCAGTGTATCATTTTTCCTGCCAGACTTAGTTCATTTCCAGCCTGAAATACCACCTCTTCTAGTTGACCACCCTGAAGTTGGTCTTCTAATTTCTTAACAGCTGGTTCCACTTTAGCCATACTCAGCTTCTCATTTGTAATCTGTTCTGCATATGTTCTATATGCTGCATTTTTAGGAATTCGCTCAAGAATATCAAGAATCTTTGGGTAACCATTTGCTTCCACGTGGATGGAACTGGAAGGTATTCTGCTGAGTGAAATAGGTCAATCAGAAAAGGACAAATATTATATGGTCTCATTCATTTGGGGAATATAAAAAATAGTGAAAGGGAATAAAGGGGAAAGGAGAAAAAAATGAGTGGGAAATATCAGAAAGGGAGACAGAACATGAGAGACTCCTAACTCTGGAAAACGAACAAGGGGTGGTGGAAAGGGAGGTGGGTGGGGGGTGGGGATGACTGGGTGACAGGCACTGAGGGGGGCACTTGATGGGATGAACACTGGGTGTTATGCTATATGTTGGCAAATTGAACTCCAATAATAAAAAAAAAAAGCCAAAAAAAAAAAAAAAAAGAATCTTTGGGTACAATATTGTTAGTCATTCACAAAGACTCTCACGTATAACCAATCCCACAAGGCAGATAGTCTTCCTTAGCAAACCCACCATGATAGCACCTACATATTTATTTTTTAGATCATCTTGGCTCCTGATTGCAGAGAGGACACAAGTGGAACCATTGCAGTAATTGTCTGCATGAGAGATGATGGTAGCTTGACAAGAAATAAGCTATAGAAATTGAGAGAATTCACATTCTGGATGTGTTCTGGCAGTACAGACTTGCTGATGGACTGCACGTGGGAAATGAGGGCATGACAGAAATCAGCAACACCTCAATTGCTATTTGATCAACCAGGTAGATGGAGAGGCCAATTACTAAGGGTAAAATGAGGAGGAAAAGTTTAGAGGAAAGTTCTAAATTTAAAATGCTGATTTGGTCACACTAAGTTTGAGATGTTTATTTAATATAGGAACAGAGGGGAACTATAGGATTTAATAGGCAATAACATATAATATTTATAGCCTGGATAATATCATATAAATGCCATATCATATAACTTTTTTCTAAGATTTTATTTATTTATGAGAGACACAGAGAGAAAGGCAGAGACATAGGCAAAGAAGAAGCAGGCTCCTGCTGGGAGCCAATGTGGGACTTGATCCCAGGACCCCAGGATCACGACCTGAGCCAAAGGCTCAACCACTGAGTCACCAAGGTGCCCCTCATGTAACTATTATTTAAGGGGTGGATAATATCACCTAGAGAATGTGTACAGATAGAGAAGAGTATCTGGGACTGAGCCCACTGACTCTACACTGATGCTGTACTGTTAACTCTCTCAATGAGACTGTAGCAATTATAGGAAATATATCATCAAGATCAATATTGATGAGAATAAGAATACTCCACATGGTACTGCAAAAAAAAATAAATAAATAAGGGGGTGGTGCCTGGATGGTTCAGTTGGTTATGAAACTGACTCTTGATATTAGCTCAGGTCATGATCATGATCTGGGGGTCATGAGATAGAGCCCCACATCAGGCTCTGCACTGGGTCTGGAGCCTCCTTCAGATTCTCTCTCTCCCTCTTCCTCTGCCCCTCCTCCTTTCCGCTTCTGTGTGAGATTTCTCTCTTTCTCAAAAAGAGGGGAAAAAAAGAATACATAAAATATCTAAGACAGTGTCTGACACAGAGCAGACAATCAAGAAAATATGATATTTTTTTCCTGTTTCCTTCCTGGGTAACAAGTGGACTTGGCAGTAAACTGCAATAGAACCAAAATCTTCCTATTAGTTCAGATGTCTTTACAACCAAAGGAAGTTATGAGAATCATCTGTCTCCACAAACCGAAGAGGTTTCCAAGATCTCTATTAAGCCTGAGTTAATAAAGTTGAATAGATTTCTTGAATGCAGATGTTCACAAGTGCTGTATGCAGCATTTCCCAACTTTCACACAGGCTAGAGGAGTTGTCCACAGACTACAGTTTAGGAAAGCACTGACTGAATCCATGCACACATTTTATAGATGAGAAAACTGAACACAAGGAGGAATAAAGTCACTGGGCCTGTAGCTCATTATTTTAAAAACATACCATTACTACGAAACTGCTTGCCCCAACTTTACCATCTGAGTGCCTATTTCTGCTATTTTCCTAAAAGCTGAGTTAATAGGCTTTCAGGTTGATAAGATGCCCCAAGTTCCTTCTGAGTCTGAAGTAGCACACATGTGGCTTATAAGGAGCTGCCTAAGAATCACTACATTATATATCCACAATATGAAGTGGGAGACAGATTTTTAATTTTTTTGACAATCAAACTATGACTATATGTATGGCTTTGCCTCCAGTCACGTGTGTGACTTTGGATCCATCCACATCCTGTCAAATCTCTGAACTTCCATTTATCTGGTTGTTAATAATTAGGGCAGTAAAATGAGAGTTAATATTTGCTAAAGTTTTGGCCCATGACACAAAGTTTCAAAACCACCAGAAATGGTCTTTAACAATGATCAAAAGAACCTTGGACTAATTTTCTGAAAAGCCATATCTGGGCAGCCCCAGTGACTCAGCGATTTAGCACCGCCTTCAGTCCAGGGCCTGATCCTGGAGACCCAGGATCAAGTCCCACGTCGGGCTCCCTGCATGGAACCTGCTTCTCCCTCTGCCTGTGTCTCTGCCTCTCTCTCTCTCTCTCTCTCTCTCTCTCTCTCTCTCATAAAATAAATAAAATCTTAAATAAAAAAAAAAAAAGCCGCATCTTCCCCATCACCATTCTGCAGGAAAGAAAACTTGAGTACACAAATACTAAACCCTTAATATATCAGAGGTCATAATGCATGAGGCATGAGGCAGGATTGGAGGCCAGCTTTGATCTGTGCAATGCAAAACCCTCTAGTGTAGCTGATAGACCTCAGTGGTGGGTCCAGCTGTCAGCTGAGCATGGGGGGCTAAACAAGGGAGTGGGAGCACTGCACGGGAGTGTGGAGGATGGCTTGGGATGTCATGGCAACAGTTTGTAGGTCTACCAAGTACGACTTCGAGATATTTAATAGATATCATTTACCTGAACTTAAAACTTTTTTTTTTTTAATTTCTAATGATAATAGGCTTCTTAAGTGTACTGGACTATTATCCCAGGAAGATTCCACTGCACTCCCTAAGTTCCCCATCTTCACTGAAGACACTCTCAAAGTACATTCATTTAGCTCAAACAACCGACAACAGTTAAAATATAATAGCCTCTGAGAGGAGATACTACCATCTTATCCTGTTAGTGTTATAAATATAGGAGGTGAAGCAGTTAGCTATGACAGCATAACCATCTCAAAACACATGGGTTTAAAAAACTATTGTTTTGGGGCACTAGGGTGATGCAGTCAGTTACTTGCCTAACTTGGTTTCTGCTCAGGTTGTGATCTCAGAGTCCTGCAATCGAGCCTAGCTTCAGGTTCTACACTCAGCATGGAATGTGTTTGAGATTCTCTCTCCCTTTCCCACTCCAACTTCTGCTCATAGTCTCTCTCTCACAAACACATATAAATGAATACATCTTTAAAAAAAAAAAAAAAACAACTACTGTTTCTCAGGAAGCTACAGGATGGCAGGTAGTTTTATTGAACTAGTCTAGTCAGATTTTGCATGAGCTCAGTCGATGGTAGACAGCAGGTCAACTGGGAGCAGAATGCTCCATGATAGCAAGAATGACTCAACTCTTTTTCATGTGGCCTCACATGGAGCATGCCCCAAACTCGGACATGTTTTCATGGTGACCATAGAGAAGCCAGAGAGGATGCAGAAACATGCAAGGCTTCTTGAGCTTTAGATTCAGAACTTCACATCATCACTTCTGCCATATTGTACTGGCCAAAGCAAATCACAAGACCAGCCCTAGTTAAAGTGGGCAGAAACCACAAGGTTATTGGACAAAGGGTACAGATAAATAGAGGCCATTCAATTAGAGATCATCGATGCTATAAATCTAACAGAGGGTGGAAGGGCCAATTTTGATTCAAGGAGTAGAAAAGGGAAGATAGTGAATAAAAGTTATTTGCAATCTTAATAATCTCAAGCCTGGAAATCAGAATCTCGTTCTATTATCTAGCCTTGAAATCAAACAAATTGGACTCTTCCTTCTCATTTGCAAATTTCTGTCTGTTTTTCCTATGCAAGTAAATCATCTCCACAGATACATTTTGTTTTACAATGGTCACAGATTAAAGCTCATTAAATACTTTAAAATATTTTATCACTTCAGTTCAGCCAAATGATTTTACTTAGATTTTTGTTTGACATAGAGCTAAAAAAAAAAACAAAAACAAAACAAAACAAAACACTAAAAAACTTTAATGTCTTTTTTTTTATTCTTCTCGTTAATGAGCAACTTTAGCATTTGCATTAAGTGCTATGGTGGGACACTTAAAAAGAAAGAAGAATTAAAAAATCAACTTTGCTGTGAAATAGCCTTCTCTGGTATGACAGATTTATCAGAAAAAAATTAATAAAATAATAAAAGTATACTCTGATTATAGAAAGCGTAGATGAAGCAGGAGTGCTAAAACATAAATAATACCATTTAACAATGAATATCAATGCTGTTGTGTTGGGCATGTTTAATTTAATGTATAGTCATGCAAATAGGAGGAGGCTGAAGACCATTTAGAGAGAATGTGGGTGGAACCTGTAAGGTGGCACAAAGTCACTATCTTCTTAAGGGAAGAAAGACATCAAGATTGGAATAAGACATAGGTCACCATGAGTAAGGGGTCAGTGTAAGTGACCCCACACCAGCACCAAGATAAGATGAAGTCCTTTATTTTTTTATTTTTTTATTTTTTTAAATTTTTTTTATTTATTTATGATAGTCACAGAGAGAGAGAGAGAGAGAGAGAGGCAGAGACATAGGCAGAGGGAGAAGCAGGCTCCATGCACCGGGAGCCCGACGTGGGATTCGATCCCAGGTCTCCAGGATCGCGCCCTGAGCCAAAGGCAGGTGCCAAACCGCTGCGCCACCCAGGGATCCCCAAGATGAAGTCCTTGAGGCGAGAAGGTAATGTTATCTTAGGTGTCACAAAAAATGTCGCTGTGATCATTTGCTGAACCACACATGTGCGTTTCAGGTGTGGCTGATCATGTCCCTCTGAGCAGAGTCTGAAAGAGAAACCTTCTAGTAAAGCACTTAATATAGTGAGGGGAGAGCAGGCCACTTGGCTGAAAGGGCTGTCATTGGCCAGATCAGGAGTAAACTCAAAGTTCCTTCCTGGTACTCCCCAGAGTTTCTTGAAGATCAGGTGACCTCTAAAGGATGTGGAAAAGGCAGCAGGCCCTGCCAGCACAGAGGAGCATCCAGCAGACCTTTAAAGCACTGATCATGTTCTGCAAGAGGATACTCCAGAAGAGGGAAGTGAAGCCAATGGACCCAGGCCAGGAATTGTAAGTGGCAGGTCTCAGACCTGGGGGAAAAAATAGGTGAGAAGGGAGTGTTGCTTCTTTCTATATAAAAGGTCTCTTTAGCATCTCAAGGACAGCAAGCCTCCACATGAAGGAGGTCTGTGGTTGCCCAAATGGGAGCATCTTCCTTCTTTATCATCGAGAGCTTGAGAAAAAACAAGACTGACCCCACAGGCTTTAGGAATTTAAGACATGTTAATCTATGACACAAGCGTATTTTGCATATAAAGTTAATGAATAGAAGAAGTGGCAGGGTTTGAGGGGTTTTGTGTTATTCAAGGGGGACAGTGAGCAATGCTAGAAGAGTCCCGAAAAGTATGGTTGCAATCCAGGACTCAGTTTGTTCAAGAGAACTCAGTATTTTCCAGCAAAGGGAAAATGGAATTGAAAGAAAGAAAGGGAGGGGGATGGATGAAAGCACCAAATCCTAACCACTAGACCACCAGGGAGCACAGGAAGGAAGGAAGGAAGGAAGGGGAAAAAAATAGCACTAAATAAAGAAAAAGAAAATGGGATAACACACTTGCACAGTCGCACTGGTTGTGCTGACTTTGTAGGTTTTGGTTTTAAGTTTCTTCTAATTGAGAAAGATAAGTTTGGTTTTAGGCTCAATTTCTTTGACTTCCTTGTAAGCAGGCACAGTGGCTTAGGCTTTTGGTCCTTTGACTGTTGCTTTGTTTTCTGCTTTAAATTTAGTAAAACCACTAGCAGAGTACCAATTATATGTAAAGGAATTTAATTTTTAAAAAATTCCTCATTAATTCCAACTATAATTGCTTTAAAATCCTTTAAAGAGTCCTGTCTTAAAAAGAAAGAGAATTTCACAGGAAGGTTGTAGGCTCAGCCCAGACCTAGAGTAATAGAGAGAAAGCCTCCAGAAACTCATTTAAAGGCATCACCATGGGTACACGCAAACACTGTGAAGACAAACACTGTCCATGAGACGTGACGGGAACAGAAAACATACTATAGAATGTAAATTGATTGAACAGACAAGGAACCATGTGCTTTATTTTACTTCCAGGAGACTGTGTGTAATAATGGAAAGATGCAGGGCTTTGGATTCTACAAACGTGCCCTGAATCCCAGCTCTGAGCCCTTTAACTGCACGTGTGACTAGGAAAAGAGACAGTGTCTCTTGACTTTGGTTATCTTACCTCCAAAATGATGAGAAATATACCAATTCCTTAGTGTTATTAAGAGGATTAAATAAGTTTCTATATGTAAAGTGCCAGGCATATAGAAATTTAACAATAATTAAATTCTCTTCCAGTCTTGATCCTCTGTCCCTGAAAACTCAACAAAACACTAGAACACAGTTTCACAGATAAACAGCCTATGCCTCTGCAGCCATAAAGAGATGGTTCAGTCCAATTGCCAAACTCCACCTTAATCCACAACAGTTTCATGGGTGTGTCAGGCAGAAATAGAATTTAAACTCTGGTTTACCAGAAATCTCAAAATGACATCTGACCTGTCTGGGCTAAATGCTCACTGTGCCTGTGGAGGAGATGGTAAGCAGATGGATCTGTATTTGAGTCTCAGTCTTGTCACTCACAAGCTAGGGGGCATGGAATGAGTTCATTAAACTGTCTGAGTCTCAACCTTCTCCTTTGTAAAATGAGGCTATTAACTCCCTCACAGACTCACTTCCAGCACTGAACACAAGCAAGTTAGGAAGGCAACCCCCATCACCACAAATGTGGTGGCCTTTAAAAAACTTTGCCCAAAAAACAAAAAACAAAAAAACAAAACAAAAACTCTGCCCGTTGGCCACCCAAGTGGCTCCTAGGCATTTACCTAAGACCACTGAAAATACATGTGCACACAAAACTTGCATACAAATTTCCATAGCAGCATTATTCATCATAGCTAAAAGCTGGAAACAATCCAAATATGCATGAGCTGAAAAAAAGGATCCTCAAAATGTGGCATATCCATACAATGGAATATTATTTGGTCATAAAAGGGAAGTGCTGATACATCCTACAACATGCATGAAAATTGAAAACATGCTAGGTGAGCAGCACCTGGCTGGCTCTTGTGGTAAAGCATGCAACTCTTATCAGTATCATGAGTTTAAGCCCCACATTGGGTGTGGAGCTGACTTAAAAAACAAAACAAAACAAAACAAAAAGCAAAGTATGCTAGGTAAGAGAAGCCAGTTACAAAAGATCACATATACAATGATCCCATTTATATGAAATAATCCAGAATAGATACTTGCTGTCTCTATATGAAATGTGTCATCCAGAGACAGGAAACAGTGATTGCCCAGGGCAGAGAAGCAGGGAGGTAGAAGGAGGGAGAGTAACTGCCAACAGGTACAAGGTTTCTTTTTTCTTTTCATTTTTTTTTAAGATTTTATTCATTTATTTGAGAAGGAGAGAGCACCAGTTGGAGGAGAGGGGTAGAGGGAGAGGGAGAAGCAGGCTCCCCACTGAGCAGGGAGCCCAACGCGGGGCTCAATCCCAGGACCCTGGGATCATGACATGAGCCCAGGGCAGACACTTAACCAACCAAGCCACCCAGGCACCCTCAAGTTTTCTTTCTGGAACAATGAAACTATTCTAAAATAAGATGATGGTGATGGTTGTGTACCTCTGCAAATATACTAAAAATCACTAAGTTATACATATTAAACATGTGGACTTTATGTTATATAAATTATACCTTAGTCTGTTTTTTAAATCCTCAAAAACAGTTACTTTAACTAAGACCTTCTGATTTTTTTCTAAAGATTTTATTTATTTATTCATGAGAGACAGAGAGAGAGAGAGAGGCAGAGACACAGGCAGAGGGAGAAGCAGGCTCCATGCAGGGAGCCCGATGTGGGACTAGATCCCAGGTCTCCAGGATCACGCCCTGGGCTGAAGACGGCGCTAAACTGCTCAGCTACCTGGGCTGCCCAAGACCTTCTGATTTTATTATAAATGTTGGTAACAATAATTATAACAGCTTACTGAGCACTT
This sequence comes from Vulpes lagopus, assembly GCF_018345385.1. Taxonomy (NCBI): domain Eukaryota; kingdom Metazoa; phylum Chordata; class Mammalia; order Carnivora; family Canidae; genus Vulpes; species Vulpes lagopus. The sequence continues at coordinate 116,902,045 of NC_054830.1, read as the reverse complement.
GTTATGTGCCAGGCAATATTCAAAATCTTTAATCTTTTTTTTAATTTTTATTTTTATTTATTTATGATAGTCACAGAGAGAGAGAGAGGCAGAGACACAGGCAGAGGGAGAAGCAGGCTCCATGCACCGGGAGCCCGATGTGGGATTCGATCCCGGGTCTCCAGGATCGCGCCCTGGGCCAAAGGCAGGTGCCAAACCGCTGCGCCACCCAGGGATCCCCTCAAAATCTTTACAAGTACTAATTCCCTTTCCTGACAAGGCTGTAAGGCAAATACCATTATTATACCCATTTTACAGATTAGAAAACTAAAGCTAGTAAGTAGCATCTTAATAATTCAAACACAGAGAGTCTGTTTTTTTTTAAATAAAATATGCACCTGGGGGATCCCTGGGTGGCGCAGCGGTTTAGCGCCTGCCTTTGGCCCAGGGCGCGATCCTGGAGACCCGGGATCGAATCCCACATCGGACTCCCGGTGCATGGAGCCTGCTTCTCCCTCTGCCTGTGTCTCTGCCTCTCTCTCTCTCTGTGACTATCATAAATAAACAAAAAATTAAAAAAAAATTTAAAAAAAAATGCACCTGGCCATTTAATCCAATAGCAAAATATGGAGAGGAAATCCCTGAAATTCAGAGAATTGGGGAAATTTTAAAATATAACAAATAGAGGCACTTAGGCAGCTCAGTCAGTGGAGCATGCAACTCTTGATCTCAGGGCTGTGAGTTCAAACTCCATGTTGGGTATAAAGATAACTTAAGAATTTTTTAAATTAAAATCTTTAAAATAAAATGTTATAACAAATGACAGAGCCTAAGTAAGTTAATGCCAAAGAGTAAAATAGATTTTTTTTGGTTACTTCATACAATAGCAGTGGAAAATGAAAGGCTGGAGATGAGATTGCCATGTCCCTCTCTTGTCCTGTATGAAAACAATATTAAACCCAGGTGGGCTGTTGCTCGGAATCCCCAGTATGTTTTCATTCTCCCATGAGTTACAAGAGGAGGGATTCTGTACAGCAGCATGGTAGAAACAGAAGCCAGGCTAGCAGGCTAGAAGCAGAGACCGAGTCAGGAGCGCAGCCCTTCCTCTGGCACTAATATTCACGTGGCCTTGGGTAGGTCACCTAACCCCGCTGCACAAATGACAGCTCTCTAACATGAAGCATCCGTTTGTTTTCAAGTCTCATCATCTAGCACCTAGTTTCTAGACCGGTCTCAAAAAGATCTTCTCCAATGTCATGCTTACTCTCAAACAAATCTTCCTCAAATCCATCTGTGGGGAGGGAACTGAGATGTGTCTCTTTGTTCCTCACTTTTAATGGTAAGGCCCCTTGAAAATAATAAAGGCATATTTAATAAATGTTGGCTGTATTTCTAGTATGACAAAATTATTTTGGCAATCCTTTAGAGTTAAACATAATTTTCGTAATGCTAAGTGTTCACTGTGATTATCTCTGAAGGATGAAGATTATAGGGGTTTTTCTTAATTTTCTTTTTTATATTTCTTTTTTTTTTTTTTAATTTTTATTTATTTATGATAGTCACAGAGAGAGAGAGGCAGAGACACAGGCGGAGGGAGAAGCAGGCTCCATGCACCGGGAGCCTGATGTGGGATTCGATCCCGGGTCTCCAAGATCGCGCCCCGGGCCAAAGGCAGGCGCCAAACCGCTGCGCCACCCAGGGATCCCCTTTTTTATATTTCTTGTATTATATTTTATTTTTTAAAATATTTTTGTTTATTTTTTTAATTTTTATTTATTTATGATAGTCACACACACAGAGAGAGAGAGAGAGAGAGGCAGAGACATAGGCAAAGGGAGAAGCAGGCTCCCTGCAAGGAGTCTGATGTGGGACTCGATCCTAGGACCCCAGGATCATGTCCTGAGCCAAAGACAGATGCTCATCCACTGAGCCACCCAGGTGCCCTGATACAGATATTTAAATCAAAGAATATAGTTTCTTAAATCTGTAACTCTGGAGCCAAATTCATACATTTTGCCAAGTACTGCTGCTGGAATGTCTGAATGTTCACAGTGGTGTAGGGAGTCTGCTCTTCTACAAGCTCACAAGAGTTAACAGTCAGCATCTCTTCTCAAAGCCATGGTCAATGGCACCATGTTGGTAGCTTAAAACCAGCCATGGGGGCAGCCCGGGTGGCTCAGCGGTTTAGTGCCACTTTCAGCCCAAGGGTATGATCCTAGAGACCTGGGATCGAGTCCCAGGACCGGCTCCCTGCATGGAGCCTGCTTCTCCCTCTGCCTGTGTCTCTGCCTCTCCCTCTCTCTCTCTCATGAATAAATAAATTGAAAAAAACAGCCATGGTTGGAGCATTTACACTCTGGAAATTGGCAAATGCTACAAATCAAAGCTCTGTTTTCCCTGGAAAATCAGCTTACCAGCACATCACTGTTTAAGCAATAAATCTGTAAATTGACAGAAATGTATACTAACAGAATGTCTAAAATCAATGATCTCACCTCTTTTTATAAATTTAGAATATAGTTAGGAACATATAGTGAAAAACATGCCTAAGTGAGTGGCAGGAAAAGGAACCCGAGTTTCCAAATTTCTTTCCCTTACGTCACAAAAACCAAAATGCCCAAAGACAAAGATGCCTTAAGTTTGATATTGCTGTGTTCACTGGAACTGCAAGATCAATTTTCTAATCTTTCTGGGGGCAAAACTCCCTCCAAAGCCACCAACTGCTGCAGATAGTAATGGTTTTCTGTCAAAAGCAACATACATCATATCTCTGCATCCTCTCTGAGAAAGGCTTATGACTTCAAAGGAGGAATTAACCACTTGTGACCATGGAAACCACAGACCAAAGCAGCTTGAGGAAGTAGCACCGGGCTTGAGATAGGACCCAGTTCACTAGTTAGACTGAGCATTCACCAATGTCAACACCCCACAGGCACAAACCGTTAATACTTACTTGATCTCTGTTTGGGATGAGGTCTTCCACAAGCCACATGCAGGCACATGGCCGATGTCACATTCAGAAAAGGAAATTATATCTTTTGGTTATATTTTAATAAGACTCTACTCAACTTTAGTGAAAATATGACCGGCTTAAATCATAACCTTCCTACGGATCATCATCAATAATAGTTTCTGCATGCTGACTACAGTACAGGCTTCATCCTGGAACTGTATATGATCATCCAGTCCTCACCGTAGCCTTTGAGATGGATACCATTATTATCACCATTTTTCCAGAGGTTTGGAGATGTAAAGAACCCTTCCAATGTAGACAATCTACCCCCCTCCCCGCCAAATCCACATTCTAAATCACTCTAGAAATGTGCATACATTCATGATATACCCAAACACTGGTTTTCCCTATCTAGCTATTCCATGATGAATTCAGAATCTCCAGGTAACTCCACTAGAACACACATTTGCTTGCCCAAATGGCAGCAGCACGTGCTTCGAGTATAAAACTAACTGTGTTCATACTAACCTGAGCACAGTATAATCCATCAGATAAATCTTAAAGCACAAACACTGCAACACTGCTTAATTGGAGAGGAAATTTAGTGTATTTCTAAGTGGAAACTTATGTGCCATGCACATAAGTTCTCTGGAAAGCGCAGTTTTGAAGCTCTGTTGTTCATCTAGTGTTTTCAGTTTGATCTTGTGCATCAACATCCCATTCCCACACCTCTAGGAGGAGGAAGAAGATATATAGGCATGAGTCCTCCAGCCCTTACTGGACTGAACACCAGCAGACATATCAGGTCTGTATTTGTGGACTTCAGAATGGCTAGACATAGTAACCAAAGATTATCATTATTGCGTAAGACTGACTTCTTCGAATTATGAACCTTGTTTCATTGATGTTAGAAAAAAATTCTTACACTGAAACTGCAATGAGTCAGGTTTAAGGAGAAAAAAGTATAACTAGAGAAGACTTGCAACATCATGTAGAGTGAGGCTTTAAAACCCAAAACCTGTTTTGAGAACCCAGTAAGTCAAAGCAGGCCGAAAGCAGAGAGGTGGACTGAGGAGGGGTTGCAGAGGCAGATTGCAGAGGTCAGCCCCACCACAAGAGGGCGCTACTACTTAGCATCAGCCGACTATTACCACACACATTCGATTTTCTAGGCAAGGTCAGATAACAATGTTGTATTGTGAAATGGATAAGAAATTTCTAATTATGAAACATGGCAAAGGCCAAACAGAAGATGCCAGCAGGCCAAATCTAGCCTAATATCTTTCCATCCAGTAGAAGGAAAAGAAAGTCCAGAGCTGTTAACTCAACTTACTAAATCAAATAGCCCAAATTCATTTTTCTGTTTTCTACATCAGAACCTCTTTTACAGGGGTTTGGAGAGGTAAAGAACCTTTCCAATGTAGACAACCTACCCCAAAATCCTTTTAAAATCCAATGTATGCACATTCTAAATCACTCCAAAAATGTGCATATGTTCATGATATACCCAAACACTGGTTTTCCCTATCTGGCTAATTCCATGATGAATTCAGAATCTCCAGGTAACCTCTTTTACAGGGGCACCAGGGTGGCTCAGTGGTTGAGCATCTGCCTTGGGCTCAGGTCATGATCCTGGGATCCTGGGATCCAGGGATTTAGTCCCACATCAGTCTCCCCATGGGAAGCCTGCTTCTTTCTCCCTTTGCCTATGTCTCTGCCTCTCTTTCTGTGTCTCTCATGAATAAATAAATAGCGTCTCAAAAAACAAACAAAAAAAACCTCTTTTACCATCTCTAAAGATACTACATGTGACTTATTGGAGAGCATCAGCAAAATGAGATATTTGAATCACTGGTGATCTTGCTTCAAACTGCTTGCTAATTGTCAGTTTCTCTCTCGTTTAGTTTCTATAATCTGAGTTTCCAGAAAAGGAGATAATAAGGTCTCTGCTATCTTTGTTTTAGTTGTATTCTACTTAACATCATTTTTTTTGCCAGCGTCTATGCTCTTTTTATAGCTATATTTATATAAATGTCCTACTCCAGTTTATATTTGATCGCCTGGTCTTTGTTTTAATTTTCACACGCAAAAATGAAAGCTGCAGCAAAGGTTAGGGGTGCCTTGAAGAGAGGCCCTGTCTAAACAGTCAAAGGGGTCAAACAGTGACAGTTCGGTGGATTGCTCATGTGGATTGCTACCCAGCAATCAACTGGCATTAATCTTAAAAATAAAGCATCAGAAATCACATTTTCTCTCTGTGTGTGCCTTCAAAACCTCGTTCCTGTTTGAACATAAGGTCCAAACATAGCTACTAGCTATGAATTTTGAAACATTTAGGATAGGTAGTTCCCATCAAGAAGTGAAAACTGAGAGGGCAAGCCACAGCTGGATCCTACTCTGGAACAGGTCTAGGTTGCCCATCCCGTCGGCATCTGGCCATTCAAAACTCGAAGGTCCCTGATTTATTAGTGAAGTTGAGCATCTTTTCCTGTGTCTATTGGCCATCTGGATATCTTCTTTAGAAAAGTGTTTGTTCTTGTCTTCTGCCCATTTTTTATTTGGATTATTTGGATTTGGAGTATAGAGTTATATATAAGTTCTTTATACTGGTGATTACCAGAGGTGGGGTAAGGGGTGGAGGGATTAAGGTGAATAGGTGAAGAGGATTAAGAATATACTTATTGTGGGACACCTGGATGGCTCAGTGGTTGAGCATCTGCCTTAGGCCCAGGTCATGATCCTGGGGTTCTGGGATCAAGTCCCGCTTTGGGCCCCCATGAGGAACCTGCTTCTCCCTCTGCCTGTGTCTCTGCCTCTCTTTCTCTGTGTCTTTCATGAATAAACAAATAATCATTTAATAATTAATTATTAGTTTAATTAATTAGATAATTAATTAGATAATTAAATAATCATTTAATTAATTAAAATTAATATTTTAATTTTAAATTTATTATTTATTATTATTATTCATGAAAAATAAATAATAATTTTAAAATACTTAAATTGTGATGAGCACTGGGTAAGGTATAAAATCGTTGAATCTCTATATTGTACACCTGAAACTAATACAACACTCTATGTTAGCTACACTGGAATTAAAGAAAAACAAACAAACAAACACCTGAATGTCTGGGGAGGACACACGCACACTGACCTTTACTAACACTTTCTGCTAACTTCCATCCCCACTTCACAGTTTTCCTTACCTCTCTGGCTCTAGAAGATATTTGAGTTAGTGACCCCTGCTCTAGACCTTCAGCCAACCTCATCTTTGACACAATTTCTTATGATTAGGAATTAACTTCAACATCTTACATAAGAGTTCAGTCAATACTGTTTCAATTACTTCAGAGTCGCTTCCCATAGACTGGTAGCTGCCGCCTATGGGAATAATCATATTATCTGATGATTGTGGTCATTTTCAGCTTTCATAGTATCATGTACATGGCCATAAAATTCAGCATTCATCTGTTTATTCCTATTACCTATAAGATAAAAGCTTGACCTGGCCACTGGCATTCAGGGTCCTTCAGCATTCAGCCTTCAACCTAAGTGTTTGAAGCCTCTACCTTCCTCACCAACACAAAGTCTCTGCCACTCATGCAAATCTGGCCCATGCCTACTGATTTGCTCGTGGACTCCCCCCTCCCTTCCCTCTCTGCCCTTCCAACCTCTCCTCACTCTTCAGAGTTTAGCTCAAACTCCACTTTTTCCTGTAGGCTTTACTAAGTCACCCCAGATTCAAAAGATCTTGCTTCCTTTTAAAGGTAAATAAACACAGTCTCACTTCCTTTTAACTGCTCAATAAACATTTAGTGAATGAATGAGTGGATTCCAGCATGACCACATTCTTATGGCCACTTAATTATGACCAGGTTGCTTAACCTTTTTCAGATAGTTTCATCACCTGCAAAAATGTGGTTTGGGCAAGAAGTGACTGAGATGTTGTCTTGAAATTATCTAGCAGAGACGCTACAGATACTCAAAAGATATTAGGTAGTACAAAGACTAGAGAAGTATTAGCCTGATTTACTGCCTTCCTATTTGCATTTAGTTAACTTTTCAATTATGTATAGTGTCTCTTCCTAGTGACATTATTGGATCAAGGACTCATTTCTAAACACTTTTTTCTATCATTCACTGTGGCTAGCATGGAGTTTTGCTAATAAAACATTGTTGATGAGTCAATAGCTTCTCTCTTTAAAAATATTTCTGAAGACTGTCTGGTGACACTGGAAATTTCCTCCTTTAGAGATATTGTCTCCTAAATTAAGCACTGCCCCAGCTAATATCCAAACCTGCTGGGAGATAGTAACAAATTATGTTGCATTAGGTATTAATACACCCCTGGTTAGACTTTTTTTGCTTACAAGGAGCAGAAACAAGCTTGCAGATGGTTGCTATTATATGAAGTATGATACTGGTTTGTTTAATCCAACACTTCGGTAGAATTTACTTTATTTAATGTCTTTGCAATATAATTGCAACATAGAAATAAGGGGGACAAGAGAAATACAGATATTGCCCTATGGAGGAGGACAAGAAGTGCAGTTAGACGCAGTGCACCATCAGAATTGCACCAAGATGGCAGCAGGAAGCAGGGTGACTGACTGTCATGGTTAGCCTCACACTAAGAGGTTCCAAAGATGCAAGACATTTGTTGCTAAAAGCAGAAAATCCCAGATAAACTGGGATGAGTTGGTCACCCTCAGGAACCACTAAACTTTCACCAAAAGGCACACTTCCTCTAACTTCAAAAGTGTGCTTAGACTCAGTACTGCACACGAAGCAATACAAGCCTGTCCCTGGCTGGTTATCAGCTGGTTAGAGCAAAGGGCTAATGAGGCCAAGGCTAAAGGTTTGATTTCCCAGGAAACTTTGCTCTCTTCCACAATCAGAGTCTACATGCTTCTCTTAAGCCAGCCATTCTCCAATGTCACTGATCAGTCACAAGAGGAACAAGGAGAAAGCACGGCTACTTGGACCAGATCCTCCAAGGCTGCTTGTAACACTGGTGGGGGCACCCTGATGTTCTCCTAGGGCATGAATGCTGAGTGAGTGAACAATGTCATGTAAAGAGACTCACCTGCTGAATTTCCTGCTTAAATGTTTTTGGTGTTTTTTTAGGTTTTATTTATTTATTTTAGAGAGAGGAACAGAGCAAGAGCAGCGGGGAGGGGCAAGGGGAGAAGCAGACTCCCTGCGGAGCAGGGAGCCTGATGAAAGGCTCATCCCAGGACCCCAGGACCATGACCTGAGCCAAAGGCAGTCGCTTAACTGACTAAGCCACTTAGGTGCCCCTTTAAATGGGTTTTCAATAACAATAGTACATAGCATAGTGGCAAATTTCCACCGCATTTTCTCCCAGATTTCATTCTAATACTGTGAGACAGGCCTGGCACACAGCAAACTCAGCAGGTCTGGAATCATCTGTGGTCACAGAGCCAGAAAGCAGGAGATGGAGCTGGAAACTTCCCCTCCAAGGGATTATTTGTCTTTGCGGTGTTAGTGAGGGAGGCAGTGACAGAGGTCACAGCTGCCTGTGCTCCAGCAAAACACACACAGTCTGAATGTTGAGCTTGACTTTGTACATTTCTCCTTCCATAAGAATTCCAGAACTCTTTGGGACCCAAGAACCACGCAGTGCAGCCCGAAAACTCTCCAGCGTCTTGCGGAACATCAGCTGGGGCATGCTTGTGGGCTGATGATTTCCTGCGTGCGGAAAGGCCTTATAATGCGCATTCACATTTTCCACCCTGTTGCTCAGGCCCAGAGGATCCAGGGAAGCATCCCCCCTTTTAATGTTTAGATGCTGCCAGTTTCTGCACCTCCCTCTTTCATGTCTTTACCTTTCCCTAGACTTTTCTGCCTAAATCCACACAGTTGGGTGGCGTTCCTATTAGTAAATTGAAAGGTGAATTTCCCAAACACATTTAATTTTCCTTTAGAAGATATGTGGGTGGGTTGAAAACCACTCTGTGTCATACATACATGTTACTCATTAACTGACTTCAAAAAAAAAAAAAAAAAAACAGCCTCAGCTAGATTAGGAGTCATGTGAAGAGAGTTTCCTCCAGTGTGAGAATTGGGCAAAGCTAAAACGCAGAGTTTTTCATAGGATTGAGGGGATTCGGAAATGAGCCTCTGAGCTTATGTCCTGACTTGGGGACTGACGAGTACACCATGGTGAAGAAAAGCCTGTCTTCCAGTGACACGGTATTCCGGTTTGAGACTCCCGGCAGCCCGAGAAAGACAGGCCCCGAGGCCCCGCACAGCTCCACAGACAGCCCCGGCTCTGTGTTTCTCAGGTGGGTACCTCCCGTGGGTTGCCCTGGTGGCCTCAGGACGTGACAGGCGTCCCCTGGGGAGCTCCGTCCTCATGCATGGGGGTCGCAATCTGCTAAGGGGAAGGAGATGGTGCAGCCCAGGCATTTGGGCCAGTGGATTAGAAGAGGGGCCATAGCAAGGAATGTGACTTGCTGAGCAAATAGAATGATTACCTATTAATCATAACATATATATATGTGTGATTAATAATATAATAATATATATATAATAGGGCAAATAATTGTTGCCCTATTAAGGCAAATAATTGGGCAAATAATTGTTGCCTTTTTTAGGACTCTTTTTGAAGATTTTATTTCTTTATTCGACAGAGAGAGAGAGAGAGCACAAGCACGGGGAGCGGCAGGCAGAGGGAGAGGGAGCAGCAGGCTCCCCATTGAGCAGAGCGCCAGATGTGGGGCTCAATCTCAGGACCTCAGGACCATGACCTGAGCCGAAGGCAGACTTAACTGAGCCACCCAGGCTTCCTAGGACTTTTTTTAGTACCCGATGACTGGTCGGCTATGCTGTTCTTTGATTCTTGATCACTTGCAGATTCATAGGAAAGGAAGTCAATTAATTGAGCCAAAAACCTTACTTCAGTGTCAGAATTACCTGTGTCATTATCAAAAAAGTAAATGTGGGGGCTTTCTAAATTAATTATCAAACTAGTATTAGCTGTGCTGTAGGTTCAACTATTTACTATACAGTGATTTAGAGCAGCTTTGGCTTGATTGAGAACACACTCTTTTTAGCTGTAAATATTAATATCTATATAAACATCATTCTGAGAATTACATGTTTTGAATGAGAATTAATGTTATTGCTTCTTTATGCATTTTGGCCTCATAATAATTCTCTAGGAACTTACAAAATGTAGAAATCAAATCGGAAATCCAGAAAGTTTTTCACCCAATTTTGATGTAAACTTTAAAGTTACTTCCATGTAAACCTCCCAAGTGAGTACAGAGGAATGACCTCCACACTGGAAGTTTACTTTTACACAACACCATAGCTAGAAAGTTGATCATTTGTTTTGTTTTCTCATCACTGTAAATCATTTATACAAAAAGGTCCTGACCAAAATTACAGCTTTTAAAAATCAAATGGAAACCAAGAAATCCTACTTCATTCAACAGCATTTGCATATCAAAATGTCAGGTTACAAAAACAAATGTAATAATTTTATTTTTTTTAGACTTTATTTATTTATTTGAGAGAGAGAGAGAGCACCAGCAGGGAGAGCAGGAGAAGGAGAAGCAAACCCCTCACTGAGCAGGGAGCCAAAATCAGGGCTCAATCCCAGGACCCTGGGATCATGGTCTGAGCCCAAAGCAGAAGCTTAACTGACTGAGCCACCCAGGTGCCCCAAAACAAGTGAAATAATTTTTTAAAAGAAGTTCTGGGGATAAAGAACCTGAACTTATGCAAAATGTTGCACGATTCCTCTGCTTTTAGGTTAGCTTAGTTTTTCCATCCATCGTTAAGATGAATCTATCTCACTTGAATTGTCTGAGCAAAAGCACAACTCCTATAACTGACGATATAAAACCTGAAAATGTAATTTCCATATTTTGCTGAATTTCTAATGTTTTTCAAATTATTTTGTCTCCTTCATCCACCTCTTCTGTAGATAATGCCAACTCTTCTAGGAGCTCAAGATCAAATCAGGAAAAATAAAATTAAAATGCAGAAACAAATATTTAAAATATATAATATACAGAAAGTATAATTTAAATAAACATATTATTCAAATAAATTTAAATGAATAGAATAAAAATAAAATAAAAACCTGCCTCAACCTAAACTCATGCCTCTTTCAAATATAGCCCAGGCCTATCTCACCTGCATATTTGAATATTCAAATTCAAATGTTTATATTAGTATCTATATACTAAGTGTTTTTTTTTTTTTTTTAATGTGTATTAGAACCCATCTCAAGGGATCCCTGGGTGGCGCAGAGGTTTGGTGCCTGCCTTTGGCCCAGGGTGCTATCCTGGAGACCCGGGATCGAATCCCACTTCAGGCTCCCTATATGGAGCCTGCTTCTCCCTCTGCCTGTGTCTCTGCCTCTCTCTCTTTCTCTATCTCTCTCTTTGTGTGTGACTATCATGAATAAATAAATAAAATCTTTAAAAAAAAAAAAAAAGAACCCATCTCAAAACATTATATGTATCTCCAAATAGTTTGGGCATTGAAAGACTTTTTAGGTTTGGTTGAAAAATTTACTCAGTGTATTGTACATAAAATCATTCAAAATAATTTGTGGAAGCATTTAAGCACATGTTGGTTAATTACCTGCAGTAAAAAATAAGACCAGGTAAACACTTCCCCTTACCTTCTAATAAATACTAAGAATTTATGACTTATGTGGTATCCCGTTATCATTTCCAGAACCAGAGTAATAAAATGTACTCTGATATCAACAAACTACTTCATACAGGCACAGATACAATTTATGCAGTGCTCCTATTTAATCATTCAACAAAGATTTATTGAGCGACTATCATGCCAGGCTACGCAGAACACACATGGATATGATCATAAGCAAGATAGACCTAATCTCTGCCTTCACAGAGGTTATGAGTTTAATGTCAAAGACAGGCTAAAAAATTATGAATGCATGAATGCATACACCTATACACATGATTCTTATATTAGCAGCACCTGGGTGGCTCAGTGGTTGAGTGTCTACCTTTGGCCCCAGTCATAATCCTGGGGTCCTGGGATCAAGTTCCGCATCCACTCCCTGTGGGGAGCCCGCTTCTCCCTCTACCTATGTCTCTGCCTCTCTTTGTCTCTCAGGAATAAATAAATACAATCTTTAAAAAAAATAATAATTCTTATATTAACATATGTTATCAGAGGAAACAATTACGGGGCTGAGAAAGAGAACAAGATAGGGCAAGCTAACTTAGATGGGATGACAAGTCAAGGACTCTTTAAGGAAGTGATAATTCAGCTGTTTGAGAGAATGAGAAAAGAGCCAACCGCGGACTGACCATGGAAAGGACATGTTGCCCTGACGTAGGGAGGATCTTACATCTTGATGAACCCGGGGACAGTGGCATCTGATGGCATCTGCAGAAGGAGTTCAGAGTTCTATTTTAACTGCAGTGGGAAACCAGTTGGTGGTTTAGAATAGAGAAGTATTACAATATGTTGTTCCCTTTAGGAGTGCATTCTGGCCCTTCTTTGGGTGATTTCCAGGTTTTTGCTCAAGCAATATTGCATCCTGCCCATGTCTCCCCATGTGTCTGTAATACCCAGCAGAGATAATACTGGTCACAGATGACAGGCATGACTCACACTGCTCATGATGTCAACTTCTGTTTCAAAGTATTGTGTCATGTATGCTCCTACCCACAACTATTCTGCTGCCTACACAACATTGGCATTTTCTGACTTTTTCATTTTTTTCTAATCCAAAAGCTGTGAAATGGCATCTCGATGGGGTTTTAATGTTCGTTTCCCTTATTAATACAAAAGGAGCATCTTTTCAACATGTTTGTTGCTAATTTTAATTTCCTTTTCTATAATATACCTTCTTATGGATTTCTGACCCTTTTGGGCAGGAGGCAGGGGGAAGATGAGTTACTAATTTTTTTCTTATTTTTAGATAGTGGGGTTGTGTGTTTTTTGTGCTATTGAGTTGGAGTTCTTTTTTTTTTTCTAAGATTGATTGCTTGATTGATTTATGAGAGACACAGACAGAGAGAGAGAGAGGGGCAGAGACACAGGCAGAGGGAGAAGCAGGCTCCAAGCAGGGAGCCTGACATGGGACTCAATCCAGGGTCTCCAGGATCACACTCTGGGCTGAAGGCAGTGCTAAACTGCTGAGCCACCCAGGCTGCCCTGGAGTTCTTTATATATGTTGGATGTTAACCTCTTATCAGATATATCACTTGTGAATATCTTCTCCTACTCAGTAGGTTGCCTTTGCATTTTGTTGGTGGTTTCCTTTGCTGTGTAAAAGCTTTTTAGTTTGATACAGTTCCATTTGTTTATTTTTGCTTTTGTTGACCTTGCCTGTGGAAACAGATCAAAAAAAAAAAAAAATCCAGAAAGATGAGGCAGACTAAGCTGGAATGTGGGACCAGGGTGGGACCAGCCCAGGCCTGCTCAGACTCCCTCAGTGCTCTTGTTGGGAGGTCGCCCCAGGTTACAGTCAACAATGACCACTGCAGGCCCAAGGAAGTGCTGCAGTCACATGCATTATGCCTCCGCCCGGTGTCCCCAATGATTCTGTTTCTGTTCATCTACTGTTCCAGCTGCCACCAGTGAATGGTAGAGGAAATGTTGGTTCTCCTCTCCCCTCCCAATAGCCATGATTTTTCTTAGCCACACCCACTTCTCCTGCTTGTAGGGAAACAACAGGAGCACTTTTTGGTACCTGAAGAAGAGGAACACTGTAGATGTCGTATTATGACCCATTTTCACTAGATGAGCCCATGGTTCCAGCTCCTGTTCTCTGGAGCTGTAGAGATAAAGGTTATATTTAGAACCTGGAGGGAGCAGCGTTCTGGGAAGTAGGTTTACTTCTTCAGGAGAAGGGATGAAGAGGTAATAGTCAAAGAAAGTGAGACTGTGTTAAGAGGATATAGTAGTAGTAGCTGTAGTATTCTAAGGGTGGAGTATCTCAGTGAATGGCTTACCTCTATTTATAGTGGGTAAGGTTTACCAGCAGGACCTGGGAACTCTGCTGAACCTCAGAGGAGAGTGAAGGGCCATTTGTCAGAAAGCAAAGAGATGGTGAAGTATGCCAGGATGTAGTGAAATGCAGCCGTGGAAGTGAGAATGAGCAGGTAAAGTATGCAGGAATAGGCATCTCTTATAGGATGGTTAGAATTTTCCCAGAGAACAGAACTCCCCAGTAGCTAACCTGGCCAGGAGAGAACAGACCTGCAGTCTCCTTCCCAAACATCTCCAGACACTTCCCCACAGTCTACTTATACCAAGCACTCTATATTCTCTCAGTGCACATGTGCTATCCTCGCACCACACTTTTGAACATGCTGAAACCCCCCGCCCCGCCCCACCACCGCCAACTGCCTCAAAAATTTCTATTCATCTTTCATTATGTACCTCCAGAAAGGTCTATTCAAATATTTGGGGAGACTTTCTACTTCCACTCCTCAGAAGTAGCTGCCCTTTTTATTTGTTGGCATCATATCCTATATTAACCACTTATCAGAATGGATTGTCAGAAGGGGTGTATTTATTACAAAGTCAACGAAGCTTAAGCTTCTACCCTCCCTTATATGGGCCCTTTCCAAGGCCCTGGGAGTGTCTGTAGCAAGCTCTTCACAGAGTCATATATTTCTGCAAACCTTTCAGATAATATTTTAACTACAATTATGACTGTTCTCTCCTCACTCCAATTTTCTGTCACATTTGCCCTCCACTCTGATTGGCAAGGGCTTTTCTGATGTTATGGGCTAAGGGGAGGTTGTTTGGGATTCGTGGCATTTATTATGTGATTTGCTACATGTGCATAAGTTGTAACTAGCCAACCTGGCTTCCTGGAATATCCCCACCACCAAGGGCAGAGGTGATATCATGACATGAATATGACTTCCAGGAACCATTTATCAGTATGTAGACAGTGAAAGAAAAACAAGACTGGAAATGTACAGGATTGGAAGCTAGTGTCTGGTAAACTCTTCCAGTCATCAGATGTATAAGTTGTAAGTGGTGGACTCTGTTCTTATTTAATGCCAATGCCAAACAGAAGCTCTCTCCTGTTAGGACTATAAACTCAATAATGCAGCTGATATCATTATAAGTACACCAAACTTTTTTTTCTTTTTTGGTGGTAATTGCACAATTTATCAGAATTTCTGTGTTTATGGGACACAAGCCCAAGGTAATACTAGAAAGAGCCATTGCCTTTGTGTCCCATAATAGATCACATCTTAACATGACATTATTAAGAGTGGGTTAGAATCCAAAAGAAAATGTCTAGCCATGAATAAAAATTATGTTTTTTCTAGAGAAAAGACTAAGTTATGTCTTTATTGAAAATATTATAAAATTATTGCCATGTGAAGAGATCAGTGAATATCAGCTAAAAATTGTAAGTATCGTGTCTAACAAAAAGTCAGGCAAGTGTACCTCAGTTGCAGATTCTAGAAGTTGCCTCCATGGGTAACTATATGGAGTTTCCAAGAGGGCAAATTGGCTAGCACTGCCAAGAAGTACAGGAGTGATGAATGAGTGCTTCTTTATAGCCAACAGCACTAAAAAAAACTATTTGCACAGTGACTTACTCATGGGAAATTTTTACAGATGTGACCTTACAAACCTTAGTGGCTTTTTGCTCTGGTAGATGGATAATGGTAGTTATTCTCTACATTGCTTAGATAATGAAGGAAGGAACAGAAAAAGGAAATAAAGTTTTCTATTGTGCTTGTACAGCAAAATTAAGCCAATGAAATTAGTTCAGGTAATGAAGACACAGCCAGATAGGTGGCCACAATGGCATTACCCAAATTCATTGACCAATTTATTCCTCTGGCATGGCTTTAAATTATTTGGGCTATTTCCAAAATATCAAATCCGTCCACAAGGGTCATTTCATTCAGTTTCTTCAGCCCACTCAGGGTAACTTTTCCAACCCCAGAGGGGACACTGGTTTCAGAAGTAGGCTTTGAAAAAACTTAACTTTGAAAGAAACTTGAAAGTAACTTTGAAAGAACAAAGTTAAGGAGACCTATCTGGGATCTTGATTCTATGCTGACCAATTATGTGATTCAGGCTTCAGTTAAATTTGTTTGTAAAAAGACAAGGGTATTTGTCCTGGGGTACTTTCCAGGAGTGGTGAAAGGGAATTACCCACTTCATTTAACAAGCAGTTATGGAATGCTTTCTATAATCTTTGTATAGGAGTATTCTATAGGGAAGACTGTGTGGGGAATTTCAACATTTACTAGTGGTATAAACTCCCTGTGCTTCACCTTCCTTAATGGTAAAATGGGGACAATGACAGAACTGCAGATAATATTCAACAAGACTAATACATAAAGTGCCAGGCCCACAGCAAATGTTCTAACGAGGTTATTATAAGGCAATAGGGATGAACCACAGAGAAATCATGGTATACTTACTCACTGCCTAGAACTCTTAGAGGCCAGCAATAATACATCTTTCCGTTTCTACCTCCAGCATCTGGTGTAGAGAAGAAACTATCATGAAAAGAGAGCCTTGCAAAGTAAATAAATGGCTGAAAACCCAGCTCTTGTTTCCAGAGGCTCCAATTTCTGTTGATGACAGACACAGCCCCAGGCACAAGGCAAGCAATGTGCATGTACTATGAAAATTAAATTATCAGCCTAACTGTCCAATCTAGAATTTCCCTCAGCATGTTTACAGCTAATCCCCATGTTGCAAAACTTACATCTAGAAATAAGTGCACGTGTCAAATGTTTAGTGCCACAAAATCAACCTTCCCTAATGTGAAAAACTAATAGCTGTCAGGACTCTCCTGGAAACAAACAAAAAAACTATTTTATTACTTCAATAAACCCAACGGAGCAGAACAATGTGCCATGAATACGTCTCACTCCAAACACACACCTGTGAAAGGAAAATCAACCCAGAAGCAGGAGCAGTGAAGTCATACCAGTGTCTGACTGGTATGAGCCTCCAGACTTGTCCTTTGGACACTGGGAAATGCTGGCTGTGGCCTGGCTGGCTTCCCTGATCCTATGTCTTACTGCAGGAGGCTCACACACGCTGGACCTGCCTTTGCACCTTCTGATCTGCCCCCAACACTCCAGCGGAGGAAATTCTATGTTGTCCTTCAAAACTGGACCAGATATCCCTGCCTGCAGAAAGCCTCCCTTGACACCCTCTTCTGTGCTACATTGTATCTTGTTTACTTGCATGACAGCATTTATCACATACTGCATTACTCTTGTTGGGTTTGTCTTTCTTCACTTTGCTGCCTGTTTCTTCTTCTTCTTTTTTTCTTTTCTTTTCTTTTCTTTTCTTTTCTTTTTTTTTTTTTTTTAGATTGCATTTATTTATTTGAGAGACAGCATCAGAGAGAGAGAGAAATCACAAGCAGTGGGGGAGACGTAGAGGGAGAAGACTTGTGGCTGAGCCGGAAGCCTGATGGGGGACTCTATCCCAGAATCCTGGACTCATGACCTAAGCTGAAGGCAAAGGCAGGTGCTTAACTGACTGAGCCACCAAGGTACCCCTGCTGCCTTATTTCTCACCAACCAGTCAGCATGGTTCTTGACACAAAATAGACAACAATAAATGTCAGATGATGGTAGGTGA
Source organism: Vulpes lagopus (assembly GCF_018345385.1). Taxonomy (NCBI): domain Eukaryota; kingdom Metazoa; phylum Chordata; class Mammalia; order Carnivora; family Canidae; genus Vulpes; species Vulpes lagopus. Next base: position 116,884,503 of record NC_054830.1, on the reverse strand, counting down.
CAGAGCTCCTCTGAGTTGAGAGTCAAAGCTGATCTTTGCTGGGGTGCTGCTGAAGTGGTCTCAAGAAGGCTGAAGCTCAGCAGAGGATCCAGGCACACAAAGGAGGAACGGGCTCAATACAGGAGAACAGCCAGAGGCAAAGCCAAATGATATATCACGCCTTCTGACTCACGGTCCTGGACCCTTTCACTGTTCCACATTGATTTATTATTAGACCTGAACCAGTATTTGCCTCACTCTGGTCCCAAATGTTTTATCCTTGCAATTGGGAAAAGAGAGTGGGGAAGTTATAGGGAGCTGTAGAGGCTGAGGTTTCTGTTTCCATAAATTGAAGTGCAAACTTAATTTTAATTTATTTCCACATTGAATTCAGTTTAAAAATAAACTCAGTTACTGTGAAATTGAATTAAACTAGATATAAAAGAAAAAAAAGGGATGTAATAAAGCATTGGTTTTTAATTTAATGAATAATCCCTCACACACACTACACACTTTCATACCAGCATGCCTCTTCCCTTGCTCTCTCTCTTTGCCTAGAATAACATCTCCTGCCAACAGCACTAAATCAACAAGTATTTCTCAGGCAGTACAGCACTAGAAATCCGGTGGTGAATAAAATAAGGGTGGCCCATTTCTTATGTTGCTCAAATCAGAGGAAGACACACATCAACAGGATTTTGAGCGTCTTGCGTAGGGGAGGACTGGGCACAGGTAAGTGGAGCAAAGGGAGTCAGCCCAGCCTCCAAGTGGTAAAGCAACGCCAGAGGAAAGGCAGTTCACAGCACAAAAAAAGAAATGGTAATTATGTGACCTGATAAAAGTGTTAGCTAACTCTACTGCCTCTATTGCCATAATCATATTGCAATATGTAAATGTCTTGGACCAACAGGTTGCACACTTTCGACTTACACAACATCATATGTCACTTACATCTCAATAAAAATAATACTTTTAAAAAGGAATGAAAGAGAAGAGCTGAGTGTGAGGCAAAAGGGCAACAAAGAGAGAAGGAGCTAGAACCCAATGTTGAAGAAATAGCATTTTGCTCTTCTCTGTGGAAGGGAAGAACACATTCCAAACTGGCAAAAGAACCCTGGAGGACACAGAGGGGGAGGAAGAACAAGGAAATGAGGCAGAGGCAGATACACTTTCCTCAAAGAGTAAAAAGAATCAGAAGCTTAATTTTGTCCCAAGTTGTGAATGAAATAAAACACCATCCAGAAATAACATCATCCTGATTTCTCTTCCTGTCAGAAATAGGATCCAGTTGATGCAAACTCTGAGTTAGTAGTTACTCTCAACATGCCACCTTTGGAGAGCAAAAAGTATTCATTTCTCCTTTGTGGCTGTGCATCACCCTCACCACCCCAGCTCTGCCCACTGAAACTTGCGTGATTCCACACTACCCACCATCCAGAGGCAAATCCAATTCTAAATCAGTCATTTACATGAACATGAAATCAACAAGAAGGCTCACTCCAAAATGAGGAAGAAAGGCCGACAAAAGCTGTATAAGTCACCAAATGCTTCACAGCACGTTGCACCAAAATTTCACCTCTTAAAACCATGCGCATTCACTACCTCACACAGCTATCTGTGGGTTTTGATCTGGAAGTAAAGAACTTTGTGGTTCTAGCTCAGGGACTCCTGTGAGGTTGCAGCCAGCTTTCAACCAAGTCTGCAAATACCCAAAGGCTTGACTGGGGCAGGGGGTGGGGAAGGAGGTGCATTTATTTCTAAGTGACTCACTCATACACATGGTGGGTTAGCGCTAGTGTCTGCCGGAGGCTTCAGTTCTTCTCCACTTGGATGGAGGCTGTTTACAATGTGGCAGCTGGCTTCTTCCAGAGGGAGTGATTCATGAGCCAGGATCTTGAAAGACACAATGTCCTTTATGACCTATTTCAGAAAATACACCACCATTTTTGCAAGATCTTAGGGTTAAACAGGTCAGCCCTGTGTGTTCAGTATAGAAGGGGACCCTACAAGGGTGAGAATACCAAGAGAGGGGGAGGGATTATTTGGAGCCATCTTAGAGGCTGGTAACCACAAGAGCTGTGGGGTGACACCAAAGCTGACACCTATTTCTAATCTGAAAGTAGTGTATGCTGAAAGGACAGAAGGCTTAGAGTTGCACGGGCCTGTATGTGATCACAGTGCTGGCATGTGCTGTGTCACCTGAGTCCAGTCACCTGAACTTTCTAAACCTCAGCTCTCTCTTTTGTAGGATGGAAAAGTAGTACCTACATTTGAAGATTGTTTTGAGTATTAGGTGTGGATAACATATTGTCCCTGGTGAATACAAGCATTGGAGAATGTTTAACTATTATAGTTACAAAGTAGGTGAAATGTTACCATAGCAACATAGTTGGAAGTCTTTACCCGCACAACCCTGTGTCAACTCTAAGGTTTTTTTTTTTTCTTTATCCTCATATATTCTTGTATAACTTATAAATGACTTAAAGCTAAACACAGGGTGGGGGCAGTACAGAAAGCTAAAACAACACATATTTCTGTTTATATATTTGAACAGATGTAGAAACCATGAAAACTTTAAGATCTAAACTTTAAGTGGTTCCTCCTTACAGCACTGTACTCCAAACAGTTGTCAGGCTATTGCATTTTTCCCATATGGCTGAAGTTCATATTATGATGACCTTAAAGGAACATGAAAATAAAGTAATAAAGGTCAAAAAAGTATTGAGTTCAGGAGTTTTCTCAAAATTACAGTTTTTCTGGGGAAAAAAATATGATTAGAAAAAAACACAAGTGTAAGTGGTCAAATTGTGCCTCATGTCAAAATGAAACATTTTTTTCAACAGGGCGACTGGTTTATCAGGTTAAAGTATGTTCTTTACTCAGGAATTTGAGAGTTTGGGCTATGCCTTTGATGCAAATTTTGCTTCTTCCCCAGTAAAATAAGAGTAAAAACACTATGAAAAGAAGCTTCTTCATGTCTGTACTCAGAATATTAACTCTCTAAATTCATGTACCCAAAGGTTAAGCAGAAAGAGCCCAGGCCTGGCTCTGACAGGCTTCTGTGACATGCAATAAATCACTGACCCACTCCTTTTCCTCGTCTCACAAAATGGAGAAATCTACCATTAAGAGGATTTCTCCAGACAATGGAAAAATTAAAGGGAGGGGAAAAAATACAATGAGGAGAGATAGATAGGTAGATAGATAGATAGATAGATAGAGAGATAGATAGATAGATGATTTTTTTTTTTAATTATAAGCTTCTTCTGGGAAAAAAAAAGTGAATTCTTTTCAGGGATTACTTTATTCTTATGAAATTTAAAATTTACTTTAGTTACTATCTGAAGTGGTGGATTTACCACAAAGCTAATGAAGCTGAACTTTCAGGCCGATCACTTGAATTAACCTCTTCTAATTCAATATTTTCTATCTGCACCTAATTATCAATTTTTTTTCTAAAAGAAGTCTCATATCATATAAACTATAAGCCCTACAAAGCTGAATCTGCCTCAGTTGCTGCTGTTAACAGAAATACACATTTTTCAACCAAGACCAATTCTCTAATATTATCATTGGTGCTTCACCATATCAGGAAATGAGATAATATCCTACTAGAAGCTTAACAAATCTATATTGGAAGGTACAGTATGAATGCATACTTCCAAAATGACTGATTCCTAGAATATATGGAAAGAAAATGTAACCTCTATATGCATATGTTATTTTTTGGAACATTCATATTGCCATTTATACAGGATGATCACATTACATGAACCGTATAATTCATGAATCATATATAACATTTAATGTAGAATTTAATTTTAGTGTAAAACATAGATAAAGGTGGTATTTTTATTTTCCTTCTTAAAGGAGAAGAAAAATATTATTGAATCTTTTGTTTATCTATATTATATCCCACATTTTGGGAGGTTTGAAGAAATACAGATTCCTGAAATTCAAAAGTTGTTGTACCAATAATAATTCCTCTCTGAGCTGAGAAGTACCATAGAACAGTAGTTAAGAACAGCGGCAACATGGGGCGCCTGGCAACTCACTCCATTGGTGAGCATCTGATTCTGGGTTTCAGCTCAGGTCCTGATTTCAGGTCCTGAGATCGAGCGCCGCTTTGGGCTCCTCTGTGTGGAACCAGTTTGTCCCTCTCCTTCCCCGACTTGCACACATGTGCACTTTCTCTTTCTCTCTCTCAAACATATAATTAATAAAATATTTTAAAAAGAAGAATGAAATAGAGAGATAAAGAAGAAAGAAAGAAAGAAAGAAAGAAAGAAAGAAAGAAAGAAAGAAAAAAGAAAGAAAGAAAGAGAAAGAAAGAAAAAAAGAAAGGAAGGAAGAAAGAAAGAAAGAAAGAAAGAAAGAAAGAAAGAAAGAAAGAAAGAAAGAAAAAAAGAAAGAAAGAAAGAAAGAAAGAAAGAAAGAAAGAAAGAAAGAAAGAAAGAAAAAACAAATAACTAGGCTGACATGGGGTCCCATCTCATTGAAGTGGTTTGGCAAGTCTGTACTTCATTTCTGCTTCTCTTAAAGGAGGAGTGATAGCTCCTATCTCCTGAGTTCCCATAGGGATTGAGTTACCCTACTCATGAAGTGTTTGGAAATCGATCTAGCATAGGCGAGCCCTGCATACGTGTTATTTACAACACTTTAGGCTGATTTCTATATTTTACTCCCTGGTCATTCTTCCACTTATGACAACATTGTGCTTTAGATAATGTACGAAATTGCCTCATTTCCACTGGAAAAGACAGTGTGATTCATCTCGATATTCGCCAAAGGTATTATATAGCCTTCTGTCCTTTAGCAAGGGTGGGAGTAATCCCTAAGAGTTTTTTTGGATTGATCTAGAAATAGCTAAAACAGGGAACCATTTAGCTGCATTTAAATGTTTCATGGCATAGGTTTACTATGTGTTGTTTTTTTTTTTTTCAAAAGGGTTTTAATTATTTGCTGAATTGTCCACAGTAGGAAACCTAATTATGAATTAAAAGGCACAGCTCTATTGGAAGGTGCCTCCTTTGTCAGCTTGTAGGAGTAGCTAACTGAGAAGCTGATTTGACTTTGAACTTTCAACAAACTCTCTGGGTTTCCAATAATGAAACAGAGTGTGTTTTATGGTGGCCCTAAATTACTCTGTACATGCAAATACTAAATGATCAGGTCATTAATATGTAAGTTCTGAGGTAATGTCATAAAGCATGGTAAATATTTAATGGAAATATCAAACCACCTTTCTTAATTCTTATACCTGAATAATAGGGAAGTTTTGTTAATTTCCTTGTAATTCTATAAATAGCGCTTAATTAATGATAAGTAAGAAAAAGCACACATTGTGATGAAACATTCACTCACGCTGATACCGGTTTTTGGTCTCTTATTTGGATCCCAAAAAGCAAAAGCATTGTTCATTCTTGAATTAAAAAGAAATAAACACTATGGGAACACTATGGGCCTATTAGATTTCCCATGGTTCCAGAGGCTATATAACCATAAGCAAACCTGTAGTTTTATACAACTTTTGCAGCTCTTCAAAATGCATGGTGAAGAGCAGAGTGATGACAATAGTTCTGTTAGGTAATTCTTGGTATGGGCCAACCTTGCTTCCACAATCCTGTCATAAAAATGACAACAACTTAACACTTACTATATGCCTCCTTTGTGCCAGGTACAGTACTAAGCCCTTTTCACAAATTAGCTAATTCAAACTTCACAATAACCTTATGAAATAGGAACTATTATTACTGCATTTCCCAGTGAGAAAAACTGAAGTTTAAAAAAAATGAAGTACTTAATTCCCAAGATATAAGAGTTGCATCTTAAGACTCTAAATCCCATGTTCTTCCTACTTGACTATGCTCCAGCTCTTGTAATCCTTAATCTCCTTCCATTGTGGAGTAACAGAATTAGGCTAATGGATGTAGACCTTCTAAAGTAAGTGCAGTGCTTGATATCTGATGTGAGAGTTAGATGTGACACCAAAAGCATAAGCTACAAAAGAAATAATAGTAAATTGGTTCTCATCAAAGTTAAACAGAAAAGACACCACTAAGACAATGAAAGACAATCCTCAGAATGGACGAGAATATTTGCAAATCATGTAACTGATGAATGTCTAGTATCCAGAATATGTAAAAATTTCATATAACTCGATAATGAAAAGATGACACATTTAAAAATAAGCAAAGGTGGGACGCCTGGGTGGGTCAGTCAGTTAAGCATCTGACTTTTGATCTCAGTTCAGGTCTTGATCTCATGGTCATGAGTTCAAGCCCCACGTTGGGCAGCAAGCTTGGGGAGGAGCCGACCTAAAATTAATTAATTAATTAATTAATTAATTAATTTTTAAAAAACAAGCAAAGGACATGAATAATTTTTTTCTCCAAAGGTATATAAATGGCCAATAAGATGCAATAGGGTACTCAACATTCGTCATTAGGAAAAAGAAAAGTAAAACCAGGAGGAGGTACCTCTTCACACTTACTAGAATGACTATACTCAAACAGACCAAAAAAATAACATATTTGGCAATCATGCAGAGGAATTGGAACCTTCCTACAAAGTTGGTGAAAATGTAAAATGGGGGGACTTCTTTGCAAAACAGCTTAGCAGTTCTTCAACAGATTAAATGTAGAATTATAATATGACCCAGCAATTCTACTCCTAAATATATGCCCAAGGAATTAAAAACCCATGTCCATGCAAAAACCTGTACGTGAATATCCAAAATAGCTATCAAGTGAAAACAGCCCAAATGTCCATCTAGTGACAAATAAAATGTGGCATGACCACAGAATGGAATATTAATTGGATAAAAGAAAAAGAAATGAAGTACTATTCCATGCCACAACATGAATGAAAGAAATTAGTCACAAAAGGCCACGTGACTTCATTTAAATAAAATGTCCAGAATAGGCAAACCTACAGAGATAAAAGTAGATTTGTGGTTCCCAGGGGCTAGGAGAAAGTACAATGAGATTGAGTACTAATGGTTACAGGGTCTCTTTTTGTAGTGATGAAAATGATCTGGAATTAATGGTGATAGTTGCACAACTCTGAACTATTAAATTGGAGACCTTGAAAGAGTAAATTTCATGGTATATGAATTGTTTGAACAAAACTTTTATTTTAAAAAAAAAAGCAAAAAAAAAAAAAAGCTAATGAAAGACCTCCAAAAATCATCCCTTTTTTAAAAAAAAAACTCATGTTCTGTAAGTACATGGCATAAAAATAAATTTTCTATGACCAACAAATTGGTCTCCTGATTTTCAAAAGGAATAACACATTTTTATTAAACTAGATATGATAAATCAGTATTTTCTTTATTTGCCACTTAACTTCTTGAAAACATTGCCCTTTTATCTTTTCACTGAAACTGTGCCAGGTTAAGGTAAAGATGTGGAGAATAAGTACTCCAAGAAAGGGTTTGTGCCAGAGATCCGTAAGACCATCCCACACAGAGATTCACTAGAAGCACTCACAGAACTCAGCATATGGTAGTACACAAAGCTAAGATTTACTACAGTGACATATTATATTGGGTCATGATGCAGGTAGAACCTGGGGTGAATCCATGTACAGGCTTCCTTATGCCTTTTCTCTCCCATGAAGGGTCGCATAGGATACCCACTTCCCTCAGCAAGAAAAACATAACAGGTATATAATGTTTCTGACCACAGAAGCCCATTCGAGAGGCAGGATCCATGGTTTTTACTGGAGGCTAGTTACATAGGCACCCTCTGCCCAGACATACTCCAAATTTAATCTCCCAGAAGGAAAGCAGATTTTGAACCTAAATCCTATTGCTTTCACAATAATGAGCCACTATAATGAGACTAAGAAAAGTGGAAACCTCCCCAAAACCTAAGTTCCCAAATATCAGCTTGCAAACACGCCTTTCTAAGAAGACCCGTGTCGGGCTTGCTACAGTAACTCTATTCTGCACAGGGCTGGGAAACCAAGACTTCAGAACTACCATCCAAGAATACACAGATTCTTGAGGGAAAGACAAGGAGGAAGGACTAAGAGGCTGTGGAATAGGCTTTGCAGGGTTTCAAGACCAAGGGAACTGTAAGGTTTGGCTCCTAGATCGAAAATCTACTGATATCCATGACCCAGGAAAAGTTGATCTGATTCAAGGAATAGCCTCAGGGCCAGTTAGGCCTGATCACATTGAAGTGATTGCAGGATTTCCGAGCTTCACTCCTAGCTACTACCACCACCATGGTCTTCCACTCCCCAGTCCTCCAGGTGTAGGCACCTCCCTTAGTGCTTTCCTGGAATCAGCTGGCATGTCTGTTGCAGGAGCAATAAAAGGACAGAGATGAAGTGCAAAGGTCCCTGACTTTTACCTTTCACTGGTGGTATTTAAGAAAGAATCCTTAGAGATGTACAGATGTTGAAATGGTTATCACCAAGAACAGAGCTCATGACCTACCAGTGAAGTGCTTAGCAGCCCAGGTACCCCTGTAGCCCAGATGTAAAGATCACAGAAGCCATCCTGAGACTTAAACTCTAAATAGGAGGAACCTCATTTCAGCCTTTTCTCTACTGCCAATGCTTAGTAAGAACTTATCTCATGGAAGACTAGAAGAATCTACTTGCTGTCTCAACTCTTTTGGGAGCCAGTAACTACCACAAATCAACTAGAAGATATTTGAAAAATAAAGTGGAAGGGATGTCTTTTTTTCCTAGAATATGCTTCTGTTACATAAGAATTGTTTAACTTTGACCAGTGACTTAACAATCTATCACTACAGGGCAGGACTCAAAGCACATGCCATCCAAGAAAACGATTAAAGCTTCTGTTTTCTCTTTTACTTTCTACTTTCTCTTACCTCTCTTTTTTATCACAGTTCCCCATTTTCCTTTTACTTTTTTTTCACCCATTAGCCTCCTCTCCCTCTCCCCCTTCCCATCACTCCCATCTCCCCCAAACAATTAGAAACTGACTATAATTTCAAAGGGTTAAAATATCTGCAGCTAATTATTTTATTTACAATTTCGTTTCTCTGATGACCCAGATGTAAGAGGGTATCTCTCTAACAGATGATGTCTAATAGAGATGCTCATGTGTTATCACACGTGTGTACCTGCATCTTCCACATTAATAGTTCTTTAAATGGTACTTCCGTAAACATTAAAGTTCATGAAAATCAGTAAATCTTTTTTTGCCAAGTTGTACTTTTAGCCCTGTGAAAAAATAGATTGCAAGCAAGTTCTTATTTAGCAGCCGCCTTTCAAAATCTTCAGAGCTCTGCCTTAAAGATGAGGCAGCCACATAGGGAAATCAGAGTTTCCCAGAATCAGACTGGGAGCACCAATGATTGGCTCAATGGAGAGGGAAGAGACATTCCTGGCAGAGATTGGTCACCCAGGGAGGGACCCTGTATCTAACTATCCAGGTTTTATCTTTGACAAAGAGTCAAACTGTCTTGAATATAAGAAAGTCAACTTAGATAAAAGCCACAACTGATGAACCATTAGCAGGTAAACCTGTCTCCGAGATAATAATAGTCTTCCGGGCAACCCCGGTGGCGCAGTGGTTTAGCGCCGCCTGCAGCCCCGGGGTGTGATCCTGGACACCGGGGATCGAGTCCTACGTCGGGCTCCCTGCATGGAGCCTGCTTCTCTCTCTGCCTGTGTCTCTGCCTCTCTTTCGCTCTCTCTGAATAAATAAATAAATAAATCTTAAAAAAAAAAAAAATAGCCTTCCAAGTCATTTGCCTTATATGGAGGCAGAGTTTTACTAGGACTAAAAGAGAAGTTTTCTCTGAAAAGCTGAAAAAATGGCTTCCTTCAAAAAAATTAAAAAGTTAATTTGGTATCAAGTAGCATAAGTAGACTTAAGTAACACTCCTATGAGTGTCAGGCCTTCCCTGAACCATCAGGCGTTCTGAGAGCATGAGTGAACAGGCAGATCCAGTCAGCTATGCAAGAACTAGGGCTATTAGTCTGCAGAAGAAAGCTCAGAAGCCAGGTCAGGAGAGTAGGGCATAAGGGTCAACTCAGATATTTAAAGATTTGTCATGTGGTAGAGTCAGTATACATGGCTGGAGGGCTAAGAAGGAATAACTAGGAGAGAAGAGATGACATTCCAACCATTATAAAAGAGAACTCGGAACAATCAGAATTCCCAAGAATGAACTGGGCTGCTGTGGATGATAATGAGTTCCCAGTAGCCAGAGGTATTCAAGTCTTTGATAGATTCCATCAACATTCTGCATTCCTTTATCAAGTGTTCACTCTAGAGGCTCAACACTGGCTACACAGAGGTGAATGAAATAGTTATGATTCCTGCTTTTATCCAATTTAGAGTCTGGTGAGGTAGTTGGTTCAGGGGTAGCCTGTTGGGGGAAAGGCTAGAGGGGACTCAAACATACAACCAGATACGACGTGTCAAGTTTTTCCATCTCAAGAAACATTCCATGAAACAAACCCATGGATTTTTCTACATTTGCAGAGTCCCAAATATTTTTTCTTGCAAAGAATGAGCCAGCCAGATTAATAACTCTTAGTTATGAAACAGTTTACAACTAGCTAGCTTACAGAATATCTGGGAGACTATTAGGATTAGGGCTTTAAATTTTTAACTGTAGGTCTCCAAAGTACCTTAATGAAAAAGCCTCAAATCCATTTTCCTAAAGTGAGCTCTTAGAATCATCCTTTTACTCTTGGAGACAATTCTTATACCTTAGAGTTGCCTATGCTTTATAGTTAGAAGATACTTTGCCTTTGGAAAAATGGAATGACAGTGCTTTACAATTAGGAACAGAACATTCGGCTGGTATACACTGAAGAAACGTACAAAAAAGGATTCTTTTTAAGGGTTCACATTTATTCTCAGAATTAATTCCTTAACACACAAAGCTGATTAAGTACAATCTATTCTTGCCTATTAGTTATAATTAGTGAAGTTCATCTTCTAATCATCAGCACATTTCAAGATATGATCATTTACCTTAATCTTAATTTCACAACTATGATCTTAGACTGAATCACACAATGATTTGGAAAAATTAACTATTGTAGCTCTAAGGCCCCTTCAAGTTTGCTCACTTGACCAGGGGCAGATGTGAAAAGCTCTGGGAAAATTCTAGGAAGTTCCCTTTAGTGAACCTCCCAGAATAGCTCCAAGCAACACAGAATTCACAAACACGTCTTCATGGAAAATAAACTGGCACTAACAAAAGTTCCTTTCACTTCTTTTTTTTTTTGTAAGCTTGTTTTAAACACTAAGACTAATCCAAAAAATCTATTAACAAACTACATATTAATCAATACTAGAATGCTAAAAGTTTAAAAAACAAGAAAAAGAACAATGTTAATGACTGAAAAGTCATAAGGAGCAGGACAGAACTTGCTACTCAGTTTCCAGAACAAGAGGGAATGCTTTATAGAAACTTCTAAAATACAGATCTGTTTTACCTAGTACTTAAAGAGAAAGGTTTACCGTCAAATAGAACAAGGAGACTTTATATTATTATACAGTTTTCTAACCATATTCTTGAGCAGATCATATCTCTGCTGCCGGTTAGGCTCAGACAATTAAATACTGAGATAATTCGAGGACCCCTAGTCATACACACACACAAGATCAGAAATGTATAAATCACAGAAATAAGATAATAAGGATCATGGGGCTAACAGTAAATTGGCAAGTTTCCAGTTCATTGTTAGGCTTTCAAATTCTAACAAAACACACTGGTTGGCTTACTTAGGGAGGGTCACTATTTCCTAACAGTGGAACCAGTTAGAGAGGAAAAACAAAAGTGTAGGTGGGGGTCCTTGAATAGGGAGGGTTTCAGGCCCAACCCTGTCCCAGTACTGACCCTTTCCTCTGGTGTTTTCTTTTTCTTTTCTTTATTTTTAAAAGATTTTATTTATTTATTCATGAGAGACACACAGAGAGAGGCAGAGGGAGAAGCAGGCTCCTTGTAGGGAGCTGGATACGGGACTCAATCCCCTGACCTGGAATCAGGCCCTGAGCCAAAGGCAGACTCTCAACCACTGAGCCACCCAGGCATCCCTCCTTGGATGTTGTCAATTGCATCTTGCTTTTTCCTCTATCTGTGGGGCTTCTGCCAATACCCCCACTGGGGCTCCAGGCATCCAAGTGCCTTCCTATCGCCCCACCCCAAGTGGAAAGAAGTCTCTCCAAGTATGACAGTTCTTTCAGGCAACTCAGAAAGCCTGGCTTCATGAACAAGAAATTTACTAATAAAATGTGCATCTAATGAACCTAAAAGCTGGCAAAGCCAGGAAGCGCTGGTGAATTGTCACCGGGAAAGATGTCCTCAGCCTTCTGCTCAAAGGAGGCGATTCTCCTCTATCTCCAAGTGGGATCCCTGCTGCTCAAGAACCCATCCAGTGTGTTTTGAGACTAGGACCGCCTTCATTGTTTTCTTCTATGAGGCATAATCTTCTATGAGGCACTTCAGGTCCACAATCTCCCACCAGCGAATCTGAGGCAGAAACAGCTCTGAAAACCACACAACTTTTATAACTTTGCTAGTGGAATCTGAACTGAAGTGATGTGAGACTCAAAGCAACAGCTATTTATCCAAAGAGCTCTCTGTATCCAAAACATATCTGGCCCTATGGGTTTTGGATCAAGGCCTGTGAATCTGTAGTAGCTTCAAAATTAATTCCAGAGTTTTCCTTCACCATTTCCCTCAGGAGGCTGAATTAATTATACAGGAGGATATTGTGGCTAAAACTGAAAAAGTCACATACAGAAATTAGAAGTCCTCATAATTTAGTGGGGAATTTAATGGGAGGGGAGTACTTCTACAGAGCCAGGGGTTAGGGTAGAGTCTCCCCCAAAGCCCTACAGAAGACAATATTTACCCCTTAGCAGTCTCATCTCTTTGTATACCTTTGGCTAATATTCACCCAGGAAGGAGAGTACATAGAAGGAAATCCATTCCTGAATTCAGTGAGGAGTTCACCATATGGTAAGAACTGCCTTCAGTCTACAAACAGTTTTTAAAATGATGATCTGATTCCCTAAAGAAGCCAAAGAAGTTTGCTGACGGAGTAGCAAAAGCAATAGAATCCATAATATGGGATCAGCTCACTTTTATGAGCCAGTCTTGGAATCTAAATTCTTTTCACATTACTCTTTATATGAATAAATGTATTCCACATACAAAATGCCACATGGAACACAATGCATTTCTAAGTTGCACCCTAGCTATAATATGTGGTGTTCCTCTAAGGGTCATCATTTATTGTCCAAGAAATAGTTATCGGGCACTTATAACAGGTTCTAGGCAGGGAAAGTTCAACAAGAGACAATGAACCAGTCCTCACACTGTTCAGATGCTAGAAGAAAAAGACAACAGGGAAAAAATGTAATACAGATTAAAGTAAACTCCTCTCAACGTAAAATCAAGACTCAATAAAGTTGCAGTTTGCTAGTTGTAACTCTATATCCAAAGTCTCCTATGATGAGTTTCATCTTATTTAGAAGCAGCTGCAAATTTTCTGATACAGAGTAGGACACACCCAAAGTTTCACACTGAGCAACATAAAAGTCTCCAAACCTTCACAAGTGTAAGAAGTTTTCCAATTGCTTCTATTTACCTGTAAGTTCTATTAGTAAGGAAGAGGCTATCTGGAAAAGAACAAATTACTAAAGTTCTCAGCAGAATAGGCATCATTTTCCCAAAAGTTACACACAGAACTCTGTTTGAATCTTAAAACAGGGATGCTTGGGTGGCTCAGTGGTTGAGTGTCTGCCTTTGGCTCACGGCATGATCCCGGGGTCCTGGGATTGAGTCCCCCATCGGGCTCTCTGTAGAGGGCCTGCTTCTCCCTCTGCCTATGTCTCTGCCTCTCTCTGTGTGTCTCTCATGAATAAATAAATAAAATCTTAAAAAAAGAAAAGAATCTTAAAACAATAGTGCTGATGTTCATTTAAAAAATTCCCAACTTGGCCAAAAGAAGATGGAATGTTAATGTCTGATCTGATAGGTGAAATCCACATTTTTAGAAAACTTGTCTTAACATTCTACATACCAACCTTTTGAAAACAATAGTCCAGCACTATTAAAATGCCAAGATTAAAATTTCCAAGTGGAAACCAAAGAACAAGAGCTACCTTCCCTGAAATCAGGAAATCCCAAGTATTCCACAACACAACCCAAGGAAACACAGCCTTGGACTTGCATGCATCCTTTTCAGGATAGCAGTATTTGGTAGAGGGTCCATGTGAAGGCAAGCAAAAAGACCAAAGGCCTTACTTCTCCACATGGCAGCTCATAAGGGGAGTTGAAGTTACCAGTGTCAGCAGAAATGAGAAGCTGTAGGTAGAAAGCAGATAGAAAAATTACATGCTTGTCATCTTTGCCCAGATTATATCAACCACATGATACCAAGGACAGAAAGACAATCCATGCTTGATGTTAATCCCCTAAAGAAACAATAAAGAAATAACTAAGTCCTGAAATGAATTGGGGGCATATGCCACTCCCCTGTACTTTCAGATATCTAAATGCAATGAGAAATCTCAGGAGATGGAAATGCCAGCCTGGAAAGCAATAATCAGGATCTTCAAAAGTAGCAGAATAAGGTCTGGGAGGTGTGGATTCTCTACTTGCTGAGATCATTCACTGGGAAAATTTGGACAATGTGGATAATGTGGAAGGTCATTAACTAGGAAAGTGAAATCAATCCTGTAGGCCTTTGTTCAGTGTGTTGAATTATGAAACACTAATCTTGGCACTAAAGGCAGAATTACAAAGGTGTGCAACACATCACTTCCATCTCATGGAGGAGGTAAGCCTCTACACAAATAACCATGAATTGAGTATTGTGTGGTATAATAACAAAAGCTAATTGTTAACACTGACAAGACATCCATTACATGCCACATCCTATTCTAAAGGGGTTTCCATGTTTTATTTCATTTCATTATCACAACCACTCCATGAGACAGGTACTATGATTCCGCTATATTTTACAGTGAGAAAACTGAAGCTCAGAGAAGTTGAGTAACTTACCTAATGTCACAGAGCTCCCTGATGGTATATCAGGGATTTAAACCCAGGCTCCCTTGCCCACCACACAGTGTAGCATGCAAAGGATTCTAATTCTGTCTATGGTGAGTTATGGGGGCAGGATGAGGTAGGGAGTTGGGGAGAAGAAAAGAAGCAGCTCCCAGAAGAAAATGGCAATTGAGCTGTGTGGTTTCTAGATGAATGCAATATAATCTCCCACAAAATAATTGGGTCCCCTAGACCTAGTTTCCTTGTCTCTGAGAAAGACTGATGAGTTTATCTCTCATGTCCCTTTGAATCTCTTAATCACTTAAGAATTCAGTATGTCACCTCTTATGACATCACCAGAGACAGTATAAAAAGAGCAAGCTTTGGAACAAAACAAGTACCAGCTGTGTGGCATTAGGAGCACTGCATACCATTTCTGAATCTCTGTTTCTTCATTGATACAATGAGACAATCTTCATAAGGTTGTTGTAGAGATTCAATAATCTATGCGCACTGCCTGGCACATAGGGGGCACTCGATTAAATTTAGTCTCTATTTCCCCCCTCCTTCTTTAATTGCATAAAAATCTCAGTTCATGAACTCCCCTAAACCTTAGATGAGTGACTTTGATGTGTGATTGGCTACATATTAGTAGAATACCCTTTGGAGGGAGATGAAAAAAAAAAAAGAATATTTGAATATTTTCTAAAATAACTGCAAGGTTTTAATTTGCAATGTTTCCATTTTATATTACAACACCTTGTCCTTCTCTTGATCTCTTTCATCATACAACTCAACTACCTTACTGAAGAGTCCCATGATAAACGGGAAACCAAGAGGTGAAGACACATACTATTTATAAGCCATGATTCATATGGCCTAGGAAGCTTCCGACATTCCTTAAGTTAGGCAAAAGTGCAAAGTTAAAAGAATGAAAAGCTTTGTAATGTTATAAACTGAAATAAATGCAAATGGAAGTGGGCAATAAAGCCCTACCCAAAAACACCTGCCATAATTTGAAGTTTTAATATCAAAGATTAAGACAAGATAGAAATCACGAGAGACACCTGGGTGGCTCAGCGGTTGAGCGTCTGCCTTTGGCTCAGGTCGTGATCCCAGGATCCAGGATTGAGTCCCACGTCGGGCTCCCTGCATGGAGCCTGCTTCTCCCTCTGCCTGTGTCTCTGACTTTCTCTCCCTGTGTCTCTCATGGATAAATAAATAAAATCTTTAAAAAGAGAGATCATGAGGCATACTGGTAGAAAAAAATATATTGATATCAAAGAGAAAAAAACAGAGTTTTTAAGTAGATGTTATGCTTCTTCTTTCATTAACTCAGAACACATTTGTTTTAACCTGTGATAGCTCAAGAGATTTGAGACTTTTTTTCCCTTTTTACTTCTTTTTAACTAAGGTTTAACTTACATATATTAAAGTGCACCAATCTTAAGTGTATACTCTGCTAATACATATGCAAACACCTATGTAACCATCTCCCAGATCAACATAGAGAACATTTCTAGCACCCCTGAACATTTCCTACTTCCATTTCAGTTACCAAAAGGTAACCTCTATCCACACTTTTTTTTTTTTAATGATAGGCACACAGTGAGAGAGAGAGAGAGAGAGAGAGAGAGAGAGAGGCAGAGACATAGGCAGAGGGAGAAGCAGGCCCCATGCACCGGGAGCCCAACGTGGGATTCAATCCTGGGTCTCCAGGATCACACCCTGGGTCAAAGCCAGGCGCTAAACCGCTGCGCCACCCAGGGATCCCTATCCACACTTTTATTTATTTATTTATTTTTTTAATTTTTTTTTTTTAACCTATCCACACTTTTAAATACAGCATGTTAACAAGAATAGGCAATGACCAATGAAAAACTAAAGGAGTCCTAAACCTAATTTGTGTCTTCCGCTGTGTGCAACAGTTTTTCATTACAAAGACTACTTCATGGGCAATTTAGTAACCAAGAGATATCCAAGGCTCTAAGGAATTCACTCACTGGCTAATAAAATGAAAGCCACAGCTTGAGACGTTCTTATTCTGGAAGAGTCAAAGGACCCATTTCTTAATTCTAGAGCAAACTGATTAAAGAAAGCATTGGGGGATCCCTGGGTGGCGCAGCGCTTTGGCGCCTGCCTTTGGCCCAGGGCGCAATCCTGGAGACCCGGGATCGAATCCCACGTCGGGCTCCCGGTGCATGGAGCCTGCTTCTCCCTCTGCCTATGTCTCTGCCTCTCTCTCTCAAGCACCCATGAGCATGGGATGCTTTTCCATTTTTTCATGTCCTCTTCAATTTCTTTTATAAATGTTCTATGGTTTTCACTATACAGATCATTTACCTCTTTGGTCAGGTTTATTCCTAGATATCTTACAGTTTTTGGTGCAATTATAAATGGGGTCGATTCCTTCATTTCTTTTTCTGCTGCTTCATTATTTAATAAATAATAAAAAATTTAAAAAAAAAAAAAAAAAGAAAGAAAGCATTGGGAGAATTAAGCCAGATTGTTTGCAAATTCAGTGTTAATATGAATGACTCCTAAGTGACTCAAATTCTGCTTTGTGGTTAGCCAAGCCAAGATAGGCAACAATCAGGAGTCATTCAGAACCAAACTCTTGATTGGATCACAAAGCCATCAGCTGTGCACAGAGATGCCTCTGATTTGACATCAACGGAGCATGAACTTTGAGTTGTTTTCTGTGATAATTTGACATTCTTGCAAATATTATTTCTGTTTTGCAATACTTTTTTTCCCCAAATTTTTATTTAAACCCTAGTTAAACATACAATGCATATTGGTTTCAGGAATAGAATTCAGTGGTTCATCACTTACATATAACACCCAGTGCTCATTATAAGTGCCCTCCTTAATGCCCTTCACTCATTTAACCCATCCTCCTGCCCACCTCCCCTCCAGAAACCCTCAGTTTGTTCTCTATCGTTGTTTCTTATGGTTTGTTTTCCTCTCTCCTTTTTTTCTTTTCCCCCTTCCTAAATAGTCATCTGTTTTGTTTCTTAAGTTCCACATATGAGTGAAATCATATGGTATTTGCCTTTCTCTGATGGACTTGTTTCAGTTAACATAATACACTCTACCTCCATCCATGTCATTGCAAATGGCAAGATTTCATTCTTTTTGATGGCTGACTTGTATTCCCTTGTATATACACCACATCTTCTTTATCCATCAGTTGATGGATTTTCATAGTTTGGCTACCGTTGATGCAGCTGCTATAAACATCTGAATGCATGTGCCCCTTCAAATATGTATTTCTGTATCCTTTAGGTGAAAACCTAGTGGTACAATTGCTGGAATGTAGACTAGTTCTACTTTTAACTCTTTGAGGAATCTTCATACTATCTTCCAGAGTGGCTGTACTAGTTTGCATTCCCACCAATAGTGCAAGAGGGTTTCCCTTTCTCCAAATCCTCACCAATATCTGTTGTTTTTTCTTGTGTTAATCTTAGCCACTCTGACAGGTGTGAGGTGATATCTTAATGTGGTCTTGATTTGTATTTCCCTTATGATGAATGATGCTGAGCATCTTTTCACGTGTCTTTTGTTTTCATGTTTCATGTCTTCTTCGGAAAAATGTCTATTCATATCTTCTGCCTGTTTCTTAACTCGATTATTTGGTATTGGAGTATTTAGTTTGATAAGTTCTTTACAGATTTTGGATACTAACTCTTTATTAGATATGTCATTTGCAAATATCTTCTCTCATTCCCTAGGCTGCCCTCTAGTTTTGTTGTTTCCTTCACTGTGCAGAAGCTTTTTATCTTGATGACATCCCAATAGTTCACTTTTGCTTTTGTTTCTTGTGCCTCCAGTGACGTGTCTAGTGAGAAGCTGCTACAGCCAAGGTCAAAGAGGTTGTTACCTGTGTTCTCCTCTAGGATTTTGATGGTTTTCTGTCTCACATTTGGGTCTTTCATCCATTTTGAGTTTATTTTTGTGTATGGCATAAGAACGAGGTCCAGTTTCATTCTTCTACATGTGGCTGTCCAGTTTTCCCAATACCATTTGTTGAAAAGACTGGATTTTTCCATTGGCTTTTCTTTCTTGCTTTGTCGAAAATTAGTTGGCCATGTAGTTGTGGGTCCATTTCTGGGTTTTATATTCTGTTCCATTGTGTCTGTTCCTCTGTGTCTGTTTTTGTGCCGGTACCATACAGTCTTGATTACTACAGCTTTGTAACATAGCTGGAAGTCTAGAATCATGATGCCTCCAGCTTTGTTTTTCTTTTTCAGGATTGCTTTGGCTATTTGGAGTCTTTTGAAATGTCATACAAATTTTAGGATTGTTTGTTCTAGGTCTGTGAAAAATGCTGGTAATACTTTGATAGGGATTGCATTAAGTGTAGATTGCTTTGGGTAGTATGGATATTTTAATAATGTTTGTTATTCCAACCCATGAGCATGGGATGCTTTTCCATTTTTTCATGTCCTCTTCAATTTCTTTTATAAATGTTCTATGGTTTTCACTATACAGATCATTTACCTCTTTGGTCAGGTTTATTCCTAGATATCTTACAGTTTTTGGTGCAATTATAAATGGGGTCGATTCCTTCATTTCTTTTTCTGCTGCTTCATTATTGTTGTACAAAATGCTACAGATTTCTGTACATTGATTTTATATAATGTGACTTTACTGAATTCACATATTAGTTCTAACAATGTTTTGGTGGAGTCTTTCAGGTTTTCTGCATAGAGTATCATGTTGTCTGCAGATAGTGAGAGTTTAACTTCTACCTTGCAATTTGGATACCTCATCTCTTTTTTTTGTCTGATTGCTGAGGCTAAGACTTCCAGCACTCTGTTAAATAGCAATGGTAAGAGTGGATATTCTTGTCTTTCCTGACCTTGATGGAAAGGCTCTCAGTTTTCCCCATTGAGGATGATATTAGCTGTAGGTCTTTCGTATATGGCCTTTATGATGTTGAGGTATGTTTCATCTATCCTTATTTTGTTGAGGGTTTTTATGAAGAATGGATGCTGTATTTTGTCAAACAGTTTTTTTGTATCTATTGAGAGGATTTTATGGTTCTTATCCTTTCTTTATTAATGTGGTATATCATGCTGATTGTTTGTGAATACTGAACCACCCAGGAATAAATCCCACTTAACTATGGTGAGTAATTCTCTTAATGTGGGATGCTTGGGTGGCTCAGCTTGTAAGTTTCTAGGAATTTGTTCATTTCTTCCAGATTGTACAGTTTGTTGGCATATAATCTTTCATAATATTCTCTTATAATTATATCTATTTCTGTGGTGTTGGTTGTGATCTCTTCTTTTTCATTCATAATTTTATTTATTTGGGTCCTTTCTCTTTTCTTTTTGATAAGTCTGGCCAGGAGTTTATCAATTTTATTAATTCTTTCAAAGAACCAGCTCTTAGTTTCATTGATCTGTTCTAATTCATTCTTGTTTGTTTCTATGTTGTTTATTTGTGCTCTACTCTTTATTGTTTCCCTTATGCTGGCTTTAGGTTCTTTTTCTAGTTGTTTTCTAACTGTGATAATTTGTAATGTTAGGCTGTTTAAAACTTTTCTTGCTTCTTGAGGTAGACCTGCATTGCAACATACTTTCCTCTTAGCACCACTTTTGCTGTATCCCAAAGGTTTTGGCCCATCATGTTTTCATTTTTACTTGCTTCCATTTATTTTTTATTTCTTCATTTCCTGGTTCACCCATTCATTGTTTAATAGGATATTCTTTAACCACCATGTATTTGTGGTCTTTCCAAGTTTTTTCTTGTGGTTGACTTCAAGTTTCAGAGTGCTATGATCTGAAAATATTTTTTGCATTTATTCTGGTAACTTTCAGGTCATTTAGTAAAAGCTGGGAATATAATGAGTGATGGAGGGTAGTCTGCTGGGAGCAAGGCAACCAGTCCAAGAGTTTGGTTCATGTTTAATCTAAAAACCTGAGCTAATACAGTATAGTCAAACTATAGATTGACTGTCAATAAGTTTTCCAAACAGGGACACCTTTAAAAGGGAACCCTAAAAAAAATAAAATAAAAAAATAAAAAAAAAATAAAAGGGAACCCTATTGTAAATAAGTCATAATAGTGGGACCAAATTAGGACTCCCTCAAGCAAATTAGAATGTATGGTCACCCTAGTGATCGTTAGTCTCCACTCCATCAGAGTTCATATAGATTACTTCTTAATTCCAATGACTTCTTTACTATGAAACTAAAGCTTTTATGGTGGCAAAGACATTTGAGAGAGGAAAAAACCCAGGACACATGAGAGATTACAGATGAGATCTAGTAAGCTAAACATATCAATGTCACTGATCTAAGGTTGGAGCCTTAGCTCCTGATACAAAGCTATCAGTTCGAAGGAGGTTGAAGGCTCACAGGGGAATAGACGTTACATCTTCTACAGCTTTAGTAATGCATTCTAGCAAGTGATATAATATTCTACACAGTGTGGATTGTTAATAAATAATGAGGGGTGATGAGCTAAGGGAGGGCATTAGCCCATTTGTTAAAATATTATTCTGGCCAATAATAAATGTGATGATGATAATCAATAGTTTAAATGAATTGAGTGCTCACTACGTACCTGGCATACTGTACTAATTCTTTTACATCCATTAGCTTTTTAAATTCCCCAGTTATCCTATAACATAGATTCTACTGCTATCCCGTTCCTCCCACCCCACCCCACCCCACCCTCAGATGCAAAAATGGAGCCTCCTCAGATGAAAAAATGGAGGTTTAGAGGACTTAAGCCAGGTGTCTAAGGTAGTCAAGAGCATATTCAGACTCTCAGATCAGTCTGAATCTCACACTTGGCCTCACCTCATCCCTGCCCCTCCCCTGCCAGGACTCTTTTGCCAGGACTCTTTTTTCTGTGTATGTATAATTTCCTGAAGGAGCTCCAATAGGGGGGTTGTTTACTGAAAGGACACTGTGGACAACTCCTCAGGCAGAAGGGGCAGAGGAGCACATACTGTAGGACCTCATGAGTAGTGCAACTGAGGAGCCAGGAATCAAGACCCCTGCCACCAGCTCTCATCTCCCATTTCTTTGTCATATCTACTACTAATTTATACATTTTCTCAAAATCTGGAGGCTTGGGATTCTATAGGATCAATCATTTCCAATGTCTGAATCTTCCTCTACGGTGTTTTACTAGACCTTATTATTTGTTTTTTTAGAAAAAGGAAGAATGAACTTTTATTTCTTTACTACTAAAGATAGAAGTTAAATTCTGATTTCAATCAGCTTGTGATCATAACACACAGGGAAACATTCTGTTTTCATCTGGTATGCTTTCCTAGGCAGAAGCCCACACAAAGAAGCACAAAGCCCTATAGGAAGGAGGTAAAGGCACTTCATTTCCCAAGTGAATAGATTTTAATAATTACTCTTGCCTTGTGAAATTTATTTAAAACTGTCATTTCACAACAGGTACTTCCCATATTTCTGTATAAAAAGGTTTTCCCCCCCCTTCACTCTTTTAGTCTCTATAAGACAGAAAGTGATATTTCCTTGAGGCCAGCATTCTGTTACTACAGTGGTGTACTCCTTTCATAGATGCACACATTCCAGCACAAAGCACAGAGCCTGGACTAGAGCCCAGTTCTCCTGACTTCCAGCCTAGAGCCTTTTCAACAAGTTGTGTGGATGTCAAGGGTGGAGGGTAAGGTGGGGAGTGGGTATGTCTTGTGTGTAACCCAAAACAGAAGAACGTGAAGCATCCCATGGTCATCTCCTGCCCCTTTGTACCATTTGATATCCAAGTGTCTGGTCCAAATGTCTGGTTGTGGCATATTAATGTGATAGATTTGACTCAAGTTCTGTGTATGTATATTTTGTAAATAGCTATTTACTCAACTCTTCCCCAGTGGACTATGAATTCACTTATAGCATGTAGGTGCTTATTCATTTTTACGTCTCCATCATGCAGAATACAGTTTGGCACATGAAAGGCACCAAAAAGTATTGGTTGGAAGGAAAGAAGAAAGGAAGGCAGGGAGGCAGGGAGGCAGGGAGGCAGGGAGGCAGGAGGCAGGAAGGCAGGAAGGAAGGGCCACAGAATTTACTTCAAATGAAGGGTCTATTTATAAAATTCAAACAAAAGCAAAGTAAAGCTGTGGTTACTTGAGGGAAATAGAAAAACTTTATTTGCCTTAAGTGTTTCCTGCATTCACTCTTCCCCATTCCTCCTGTGTTATCTTTTTTGTTAAATAATTCTTTTTAAAAAAAACTTTATTTATTTATTTATTTATTTATTTATTCATTCATTCATTCATTCATGAGAGACGCAAAGAAAGAGGCAGGGACATAGACAGAGGGAGAAGTAGGCTCCTCGCAGGGAGCCTGATGCAGGACTTGATCCCCGGACCCGGGATCATGCCCTGAGCCAAAGGCAGACACTCAACCACTGAGCCACCAGGTGTCCCAATTTTTTTTTTTAAGATTTTTATTTATCAAAAAAAAAAAAAAAAAAAAACTTTTTCTAAATGTACCAATTCGGCAGAGAGAAAGAGAGGACAAGCAGGGGGAGTGGAAGAGGGAGAGGGGGCAGCAGGCTGCCCACTGAGCAGGGAGCACAATGGGGCTCGATCCTAGGACCGTTGGATCATGACCTGAGCCAAAGGCAGATGCTTAATGGGCTGAGCCCTGTTAAATAATTCTTCAAAAAGAAATACTATTAGAAAACAAATTGGTAGAAAAGATAACAAAATGCTAATAGGAATTATCAAAAGGAATAATAAACATGAAAGTATGTAAAAAGGAATGAAAATCCAAAGAAAAAATAAGTGCAATAAGTGATATAAAGAAAAAAAAATGTAACATGCAGAAACTCCTTCCTAATTCAGTATTAGATGAATAATACTGAATAATTCAGTATTAACTGCTTCAAAACAGTGTATGAATTGCACTGCAGAGACCACATTGTCAGAAAATTTCACAGGGAGGAAAAGAGAGCACACAAACCAAGGCACAAGGAAAGAGAAGGGCCAGTCCTCATAAGCATGGCAGGATCACTAGCTCTGAAAACAAGGAAAGGAAGTTATTGGATGGATATTTCTCTAGGAAAACATGAAAGATTCCCTATTTAAATCACTGCCTGTGGGATTATAAACAGTGATTCTTGGATTTGCTTTGGAGCCAGACCATCTGGGAGTCACGGGACCTCTCTGACCTATTTGAAACACTTATAGTCAACTAGCAGACAAGTGATAAGTAGAATGAGCTACTTTTCTTTTTTTAGTTGGAGGTCTGAGGCAAGGAGGGGGGAATTTGAGTTAAATTTCTTTTTCATTCACTCTCTTTTTTCTTTGCAAATTGCGAAAGAAAGAAAGAAAAAAAGAAAGAAAAGAAAGAAAGAAAGAAAGAAAGAAAGAAAGAAAGAAAGAAAAGAAAAGAAAGAAAGAGAGAAAGACCAATGCTAGTCAGCTTTAGAATATCTCAGATCACCTAGAGTTCTAGAAGATTATGGTTGAGCAACAATGGCTGGAACAACCACCCAATGATTTCTTCATTAGATATATATTTATTGAGCATCTAATATAAACCAGGTACTATGGACAGAGTGGCAAACAAGACACACAAGTCCCTTGTTTTGTGGAAGATTCCCATCTTATGGGAGAGGACAGATAATAAACAAATGGACAGAAAAGATAGTATCTCTCTGAGACCATGTCCTGCAAACCTTCTCTTCCCTCCTTTTATTCCAGGCACAGTAGAGAACAGGGGTCTTCTTGCTGTCCCTAGAACGTTCCAAGCTCAGACTTGCCTCGACACCTTTACCCATGCTCTCCCCACTAGCTGCCAAGTTTTGTACCCAGACTTCACAGGGCTCCCTCTTTCCCCTCCTTCAAATCTGACGTGTCACCTCCCAAAGAAGTTTCCCCCATCTTCCTATGTAAAATAGGCCTCCCTCACTCACCATGGCTTTCTATTTTATTTTGTTTGCATCTCCCATTTGCTGAATCTGTGTTCTTTATGTGCTTATCCTTCTCATTTTCAGTTCCTCCACTAGGATGCGAGAACCATGAACACCATGGGTTTTGTCTGTTTTGTTCACTTGTATATCTCATGCATTTAGAACAGGGCTGTTAGACGTGCTCATTTATTCACATCCAAAAAGTATCTAAAGTCAGAGAACCCCATCTATTATCTGCACTGTGGCAGGTGGTCTCCAGAGATGGTCCCCAGTGAACTGTACTCCTGGTATTCACACTTTGAATTATGGGCTGGCCCTGTGAATCACCCTTGGCCAACAGAAAGCAGTAGAGGTGAAGCCACCTGATGTCCAAGGTTATCATATAAGAAGCCTTGCAGATTCCCTCTTACCATTATAGAACACATACTCTGCAGGAAGCCAGCCACCAAGGAAAAAGTCTAAGTATACTGAGATGGCCATGCTGTAGGGAAGCCCAAGCTAGCCATGTGGTGGGCCATGGAGGGAAACAAAATGCTCAGTTAGTCCCCACCTTTTCTGGCCATCCCCGCTGAAGCATCAGACATGGGAGTGCACATGTAGCTCAATTGAGTCTCCAAATGGTACTCCAACCCTGGGTGCCATCTGACAGTGGCTGCATGAGAGACCCATAGTAAGAACCATCCAGCTGAAAGCCCCGTCAATCCACTGTTCAATGAGCAGAAATAATACATTATTGTTTTAAGCCAGAAGCTTTGAAGTAGTTATGTAGCAATAGATAACTACAAAGTGCAGCCACCAAAAATAGCTCTAGATTCAAACATTTCTTTCCCCACAAACATTATGCATGTGTAAGGGTCCTTGGGCTTTCCCTCATACATTCTCCAGTAAGGTATGCGTCTCTGCCATTCACAAAGTTTCTTTTCCACTGTTCACTCTTCTACGCCCCTACACCCCACAGTGAGTCAGGAAAGGTGACTGCATCCTCATGGGATCGCTATAATCTTGGCCAAGTCCCTAAGCCCTCTGAAGCTCAGGTTCCTCTCTGAAAAATGACTACAGATTTTAGAAAGAGATAGAGTAGAAGTGGTCTACCAAAGCAGGAGAGGCTGTGTATCTGAGTGGTGATAAGAGGTAGGCCAGTGTCAGGAGACCAAAGTGCAAATGCCAGCTCCTCCTCTGTCTAGTTCACAGTGGCCCTATTTCCCCAGAACCTAATGTGAAAACCATGATGCTGGATGGTCTCAGAGGCCTCCTTACTTCACACATGATCCGTTAACCATGCAGAAAATAGACATATACTTTAAAACTTCAGGATTGATTTTAATGTATTATTGATGTGGCATCATGTATTTTAATTTTTAAATAATACTGGACTGGGACAGTTTTTTTTATTGCTTCTGCTTTCTCACAGAACCAGACTTACATTAATGTGTCCCAACTACCATCTACTGCTATACCATTACCATTTGTCCATTTCTCTAAACATGGTGCTAAGCTTCATTTGTGCTTCATCCCTAGAGAGAGGAAGAGGGTACTTCCAATTTCCCCATCTGCAGTATAATCTGAGTTGGGAAATACCATTTTACAATCATTCTATTTTTTTTAATATTACTTTCAAAGGCCTATAGTAGGAGATTCCATGCCCTACTATAGATTCCCATTGCAATGTTTAATGGCTGTACCCATCAGGAAATTGCCCTTCACATCAGTATCACACAACGTTTCTCAACTTTCATTCTTAAAACTTTTTTTTAGAAGTCTTAAAATCAAACTCTTCGGTGTCACCACATGGCTCACTTCTGAACTCTCTGTGATTCCCATTTTCTCCTTTGGATGTTGAAGTTAAATTGAAAATAGGAATGGTCTGAAAAAGAAAGAAAAAGAAAAAGAGAAAGAGAAAGAGAAAGAGAAAGAGAAAGAGAGAAAGAGAGAGAGAAAGAAAAAGAAAGAAAGAAAGAAAGAAAGAAAGAAAGAAAGAAAGAGAAAGAAAAAAGAAAGAAAGAAAACAGGAATGGTCTGATGAGTACTCATGAAATTTTTGACTTATGACACTGATACATTAAATATTATGTATTGTTAAATTATTACAGGTTATACCTTGATAAGAGCTCAACACCTCTATAAACAGATCATCAGACAACAGGCACAAAATTACAGGCATGTGATGATACTTTATGTGTACTTATATTGGCTGCCACGTATTATAAATTAGGTAATTACTTGACCATACATTGCAACATTATCTTCACTCAAATCTCCAAGCTCATATTTGAACTCTGCCCCTGAGACTATGGACAGATGCACAGTATATTTGATCAATGTGAAAAAGAGGCCAACTTTGATCAATATTCCAAGCTGTTAAGCAGAAGTCTCCTACCTCCTGGAAGATGATGGATTAGGCATTTTCTACTGGACCTGGTGCAGTAACTGGAAAAAGTAACAGCTAGAACTCTTCCTTGATATTAGAAAGAAGAAATTATGTTCCCAGAGGCTAGGAGGAAGAAAGGTAAAGGGTCTTTTATTAGAGAAAATCAAAGAGCCCCCCCTAAAATATATTGTAGATATAATCTCATGTCTCTATTTTGTCATACTACAGTGAGATTTCCTGTTTGCCACTGCTGCCTTTTAAATACTGTGTTCCCTTTTACTGTATAACAGCCCCATGAATAAATAATTAGGCAGCTGTTTGACAACAGCTTTTAAATGCAGGCAAATGTCACTATGTAAAATACTCTAGTTTACTTGCTCTTTCCTAATTCCTCCCCACCCTAGGAAAGGACTATGTGCCACTTTCTTCACCTGCCCCTACACCCATACTCCTCTCCTCCTTTCTGACTTAAGACCATATTATTGTAAGTCCTCATCCCACACACTACAGAACAAGTTCCACGGCACTCATGTGCTCATTAATTGAGCTGTAAGCCCATGCTGAGGAAGCTTTCAACACTTGGCCTTATTCATGCATCAAAAGAAGCTTAACTGAGGTTTCTCAAAAATGTCAAACATGTAACTACCATCTGACTAGCAATTCCACTCCTAGGTATTTCCTCAAAAGAATTCAAAGCAGGGACTCGAACAGGTATTTGTACATCAATGTTCACAGCAGCATCATTCAAAAGAGCCACAAGAAAAAAACAAAAAAACAAAAAAAACCAAAAAGAGCCACAAGGTAGAAATAGCCCAAGTGTTCATCAACAGGTGAACAGATTAATAAATGTAGAATATTATGCAGCCCAAAGAAAAGAATGAACCACTGAGTATGCTTGCTAGTATGGACCTTGGAAACATTATATGTAGTGATACAAGCCAGACACAGCAGGAAAGATATCATATGACTGCAATTACATGAAGTATCCAGAATAGACAAATTCATAGACACAGAAAGTAGAATGGAGGTTACCAGGGACAGGGAAGAGGGGAAGAGGGGTTATTATTAAATGGATATACAGTTGATATTGGGTATAACAAGAAGTTTTGGGCATAGACAGTGGTAATTGTTACACATATTGTGAGTATATTTAATGCCACTGAATTGTACATTTAACAATGGCTAAAATGATACATATTATCATCATACATATTATGTATATTTTACTGCAATAAAAAAAAATACTTAGGGGAAAAACTGAGCTCTCCTCTGAGCTGCAGCAGGGGCTGTTAAGAAGACACCAGAGATTTAGAGAGAGTCACTATGTAGAGTTTAGGAGGATGATAATGTCATTTATATTTCAGGGCCACACCTATCCACAGTAGGAGGGGTAGCTAGAGAAGGGATCTCAAGGCTGAAGGAGTAACATTCCCCGGAAAAGCCAGCTGTGGACACTGAAGAGACAGCTTGCAACCAGCTGGTCACCCAGAGCCTTCCCCACCACACCCAACCAGGCTTCCACAAAGGTCATTGGTCAGAAGCGCCTACCTCACGTAGGGGGCATACTTGGTTGACCTTCTGACTTTAGGTTTCCCCTCAGGTAGTGATGTTAGGGTGGTGAGATTGAGCCCCGCCTCTGGCTCCGTGCAGACTTTGTACTCTGTTTAAGATTCCTTCTCCCTCTTCTTCTGCCCCTCCCATGCCTGCTCTCTCTCTCTTTCTAAAATATATAATTCTTTTTTTTCCAACTAACATCTTCTTTTTTAATTTAAAGTTAATCAACATATAGTATATTATTGGTTTCAGAGGTAGAGTTTAGTAACTCATCAGTTGCATATAACACCCAGCTCATTACATCACATGCCCTCCTTAATGCCCATCACCCAGTTACCCCACCTCACCACCCCCTCCAGCAACTGTCAATTTGTTTCCTAGAGTTAAGAGTCTCTTATGGTTTGTCTCCCTCTCTGATTTTGTCTTATTTTATTTTTCCTTCCCTTCCCCTGTGTTTACCTATGGTCATCTGTTTTGTCTCTTAAATTCCACATATGAGGTAAATCATATGCTATCTATTTTTCTATTACTTATTTCACTTAATAGCCTCTAGTTACATCCATGTCATTGCAAATGGCAAGATTTCATTCTTTTTGATGGCTGAGTAGTATTCCGGTATATATATATACCACATCTTCTTTACCCATTCATTTATCAGTGGACATCTGGGCTCTTTCCATAGTTTGGCTCTTGTGGACATTTGCTGCTATGAAATTGGGACGCAGGGCCCCAATAAAGTAATCTTTAAAAAAAATAGAGAAGAGAGAGAGAGAGCATGACCAAGCAACTCTCATGGAATTTACATAAGCATTTTTCTTTTACTTTTCAAGCATCAGGAGAATCAATTCTGGAGCAAGTAGGCTACAAAAAGTTGCTTTTGTTCTTTCTGCCTAATCAAATAGCTAATTAATGGAGAGGGAAAAAGAAAACCCTGGAAGGGACTTGATCTGCAAAATGTTTGCAGTTATCTGAAAGGGTAGGTATTTTCTTTTACACACACCATACATACACACCTATGCATACATAGTCTTTGTAATTATTTGTAATCGTTGTAATTCTTCTGAAATCTAAAAAATAATTTTAGGGCACCTGGTTGGCTCAGTGGTTGACAGTCTGCCTTTGGCTTAGGTCGTGACCCCAGGAGGTCCTGGGATTGGGGGCCTGCTTCTCTCTCTGCCTATGTCTCTGCCTCTCTCTGTGTGCGTCTCTCGGTAATAAATAAATAAGTAAAATCTTTTAAAAACAAAAGAAATAAAATCCGTTTCAAAAGAAAAATGAAGGACTTGCAGCCCCAGACAGAGCCCAGAGTTAGTGATTTTTTCCCCCAGTCATGTCAAAGGCTACTGTTGCCACTTGTCATTGTTTTAAAGTAAATTTGGGCTCCCAACAAGTAGGTTCTACAGTCCTCTAATTCTCAGCTGCTCCGCTGAGAGCTAGGAAGCCCCCGACACATACTTCACTCGGTATGATAATGGCAAGTTCAGAAGGACGCCGGCCACCGGTAGCTCTCAGAAGTCCGGGCGGTAAACGGAGGATGCTTCAAATGGAAAACTTTAGCCTGACTCAGAGTCCGGCAAGCGGGAGGAAGAGGTGTTCGGGTCACGGGTGGGGCGCAGTCAGCGGCGCAGCTGCCAGGGGCATTTTGGGGAGCGCCGTCCCCTCCCCCACGCGCCCCCTCCGCGAACCGCGAAGGGTTAACCAGACAACCGCGTCTCACCACCTGTGTCACTGAACCGACCTATTGTTGAAGCCCCGACGGGAGCAGTCCCCAGTGAGGCAATATCCTGTCTGAATAATTCAGGCCGGGGCCCAGGCCAGCCCACGCGGCGCATCTGCGCGCGCGAGCGCCTCGCTCCATCCCAGCCATTTCCTGAGGCTGCGGCCCCGCGGCTCGTTTTCTTTCCAAGCCCCTGGTGACAGCCGGGTAGGGAAGAAGCCCGCCCTGCAGGGCTGGCTGCACCGACGGAGCCGGTCGGGCAGCGGCTCCACCTGCGCGGCCGGTCAGCGCCCCCCCGCCCCCCCCCGCGAGCGAGACTAGCTCCACAGGTTCCCCGCGCGCAGCCCGGGCCTCGCGCGCTGGGGCGGGAGGCGGCCGCCGGCCTCGGTTCCTCCCCTCCCCGCCCCGCCCCGCCCCTCCTCTCCCCGCCCCGCCCCTGCTCGCCCCGCCCCTGCTCGCCCCGCCCCGCCCCTTCCCGCCCCGCCCCGCCCCGCCCCGCCCCGCCGGCGCCGACCAATCGCGGGCGCCCGGACGTGTCCAGGTTGGCGGCCCCGCGGCGGCCCCGGCGGCCTGGATGCGCCGAGCGGCGGGGCGCGCGGGGAGGGCGGGAGGGCGCGCTGCGCAGGGCCTGCGCCCCGGACGCCGCGAGCCGGGAGGGGACGCCTGAGGGTGCCCTCCGCGCGCGGCCCCGATGACCGAGCTACAGCAAGATGTGGAAGACACGAAGCCCGCCAAAGTGCTCGCCAAGAGGGAGAGCAGAGTTGGCTCCGCGCAGTAAGTGCTCGCGCGGGGACCCAGCCCGGCGGCCGCGAGCGCGGCCCGGGCCTCTGCTCCGGGGGCAGCTGCACCGTGGACCCACAGCCCGCGGCTTGAATTCCGGCGGCGGCGCCCTGGGGAGGTGCTTGCTGCGGGCGGGCTTCGAGCGCGGTGGAGGTTGAGCCTCCCCGAGGGCGCTGCGCGGCGGGCACGCGGGCTCCGGGCCGGGTCGGGAAACGGCGCTGGCGCTGGTTTCCGTAGCCTCGTCCCTAAAGTGTGCGAAGTTGAAGTTGCCTCGGAGATGTCACCTGGTCGTGACCTCCGCGGTGATGTGTCTTGTCGTTGGATTCGGATCCCCTTGACTCCCCCCCCCCCCCCCCCGAGAGAGGAAAAGGAGTGGGAAACGTGAAATAAGCTTTACCTTTCCCCTCAAACGCTGTCTGATTCTGCTTGGGACCTTGACACAAACTTAAGCTATTTGTTCGGAGAGAGAAGGTGGAGGAAGCGCAGTGAATATACAGCACGAGCACACACCTCAGATACTGAGTGCTGACTGTCCCCTTAAAAGATTCACGTTCATAATAGGGTTTGCACATTCCTAGGCCTATAAACTCTTCTGGTTTCAGAAAATGGAAACAAGTATTTTGATCACAAGGGTTAGCTTACTGTTATAAAACTTATTTATTGCCCCCCCCGACTGCTTTTTTTAAGATCCAAAAGTATTATTTCCATGATGTTATTCCCAAACATCCTTTGTTTTTTTGTGTGTGTTTTTATATATATGTATATTTATATATATATTTATTTATTTATTTATTTTTGATAGTCACAGAGAGAGAGAGAGGGGCAGAGACACAGGCAGAGGGAGAAGCAGGCTCCATGCACCGGGAGCCCGATGTGGGATTCGATCCTGGGTCTCCAGGATCGCGCCCTGGGCCAAAGGCAGGCGCCAAACCGCTGCGCTACCCAGGGATCCCCCCAAACATCCTTTGAAAAAGGAAAAGTGTCTTTGAGTATTCGCTTCTTTTTTATATCACTGTAACTCTAAATGATACTAAAATAAATATATAAATAAGATGTTAAGGTAAGTAAATAAGCCAACTTTTTTGGTTGTTACCAACCTGTTGAGGTTACCTAAAAAAAAAAAAAGTTAAAATTCTGTCTCCTTCACTATTTCAGCATCTACTCATTTTTTTTTTTTTAAATCACACAGCCTGGTTCCACATAAAGACTTGTGTTTATAAAAGCATATTCCATCTGTGTATTGGAGTTTGGGCTAAAGTTGGGAAAGAATCCCTTTTATTAGCTGCTTTGATTTGTTGTTTCAAAGGCTTTGCAGTGTCTGCTTTCCTTGGCCAGCCTTTCTTCTGCCCCTCAAGCTTTGTCAACTTAAACTGATATCTTTTCCTCTGAAGTGATAGTAACAGAGGATTGAGGGAGGTATTTCTTGGTTTATGGAGATTTTTGTTTTGTTTTTTACAAAGTGGTAATTTCCAGGCCTGTCAAAGTCACTTCTGAGTCAGTTGAAAACTTGAGGCAATCTCTACTTCTGAGCTTTCGAACTCTTGCTTTGGTAACAGATTAAGAGTAATTTTAAGAGGGAGGTAGACTCGTTATCAGTGTTATGTGTTGTCATAATGGCGTGTTCGAAATCATTCGAGGAGCAAAATTTTTATTCTTAGAAACCCAGTCTAACTTCTCTGTTTTGAACTTTATAACGTAGATTGATTATCAGTAAGCTCAGAGTCATTGGAGTCCGTGTGTCCCTATGGACATTTTCTTCTCAAGTGTTAGAATGGCTTGGCTCTTCCCATAGTCTTCATTACCTAGAAGGGGTATTAATTAGGAGGCTAATTAATAATAGCTGGCATTTACTGAGAATGCTTGCTCTGTGACAGACATTGTGCTCAAC
Organism: Vulpes lagopus; assembly: GCF_018345385.1. Taxonomy (NCBI): domain Eukaryota; kingdom Metazoa; phylum Chordata; class Mammalia; order Carnivora; family Canidae; genus Vulpes; species Vulpes lagopus. Next base: position 116,851,306 of record NC_054830.1, on the reverse strand, counting down.
ACTGTGTTCAGTTTCATTCAGAATGAGGCAGATATTGTCATCTCCATTTTACAAATAAGAGTATGGAAGGTCTGAGAAGTTAAGCATCTGTGCAGAGAGACAACACAGTTACTAGAGAAAAGCTCAAATTTAAGACTTGAACGGCTTACCCTAGAGCCCACACTTGAACACTTTTTCCAAACTTCTGTATTCCAGAATCTTTGATGGCCCTCCATGACCTACTCTCCTCTGCCAAGAATTTCAGACCTTTAATGATCTGAGTACATGTAGACCATTTCAACCTCATTCCTAATACTAGCACGCACATCTTTTATAGCTCAACAATCATGCTAGCAATCCTGTACTTAGGAGGTGATGATGCAGAAGAATAAGGAACAGGTGTGCCAGATGTACTGTCGAGTAAAGTTCCCTTCATGCCTTCTTGCCTCTATTCCTTTGCTCAAGCAATTCCGCCTCTTCTTTGTTTCAGTATACTTCTACAGATGAACTCAAAATGTCCTTCTTCTAAAGCCTATCCTTGTCACTGACCATACTTAGCTCTTTCTTATCTGGGCTCACGTTGCATATATGGGATCAAGCCCAGAGAATTTAGCTGTCCCTATTATTGCTGTTAATTAACAGCTAATGTTTATTGAACATTTATCATGTACAAAGTACTGTTTTAAGTTGTTAACAGATATTAAATTACAGATCAGCCCAGGGTATATTAGTTAACCTTAAGTCGATTGCAAACTCTGATCACATTTTTTCTTACTGAATTTCTCAGAGGGCCCAATGAATAATCTCTTCTGATAACTATCTATTACTGAGCTAGGGAGGCTGAGACCTCAGCCCCCTAATTAAGGTATATAATATACTTATAACTGACATTCAGCCTGACTATCTCAGGGGAAATCCTGCCCTTTAAAAAAATCTTTTTTCCCTTTTAAAATTTTTAAATCAAATTTTCTATCAGTAGCAGTTAGAATTTGTAGGTACGTTAACTTGCCCGAGAGCTGTAGCTTAGTTATCCTTCTTTGTGTTAGCAGTGAGGCTGCATATTTATTCATCACCAAAATGCATATTTGATTTAAAAATGCCCCCTCTCGGGATCCCTGGGTGGCGCAGCGGTTTGGCGCCTGCCTTTGGCCCAGGGCGCGATCCTGGAGACCCGGGATCGAATCCCACGTCGGGCTCCCGGTGCATGGAGCCTGCTTCTCCCTCTGCCTGTGTCTCTGCCTCTCTCTCTCTCTCTGTGACTATCATAAATAAATAAAAATTAAAAAAAAAAATGCCCCCTCTCTTATCAAGAATTGTTCATTTAGCTGCATTATTTCCTTGAGAGCCTAGTTTTTTCCTTTCAGTACTTTTTTTCATTCTGAATGTTATTTTCCTAACATATAGACATTTCTAACCTAACTTCTTTGACACACATTTTATGAGATACACTTATTTCAGAAACTCTTTTGTGGATCTGATTTATTAATGGCTAAGTTATTTTCAATGAATTACAAAAAATATCTAAAACGACTGATATATTCCTGGGCAAAAGTTATCTTGATTCATATTTTAAATAATGAATTATACAGCAGATGTAACATATTTGTAATGCAATTTTAATTTTTAACATACTTTAATAATTTGGGACATAAGAATTAGAGAGATTTATTCAACTCAGTGTACATGGAGAAAGAGAGGATGGATATGGACAACATAAATATTTACCTTAAATGGAAACTCTTGTATTTTTAGCAAGAAGTAATAATGATTTTAGGGACACATTTGACATTGGTGAATTCAAGTAAAAATAAGTGACCTGCGGTGAAAGCATTTATCATGCAAACAGAATAAGGTTTAAGTTGGGAATTGATCTTGCACTGGAACCAAGAGGAGCGAAGACATAAAATGTGAGGATAGCTTGATTTCTTACTGCTTGCTTAATTCCAAACTTCAGATGCTCATTTAGAAAGAAAATCTCCATATTATGTATTACTTACATGTTATCTATCTTTGTGTGTGTGTACACACTTTTCTAAAATTCTAACTTCCAAGTCACCAGCTGACGGGTTACCTGGTGTAGTTTTTTTTTTTTTTAAGATTTTATTTATTTATTCATGAGAGACACAGGCAGAGGGAAAGCAAGCTCCATGCAGGGAGCCCGACATAGGACTCAGTCCCAGGGTCTCCAGGATCACACCCTGGGCCGAGGGCGGCGCTAAACTGCTGAGCCACCCGGGCTGCCCCTGGTGTACTTTTTAATATAAACTTTGAAATGGGAAGAAAAAATTATAACCTTAGAAACTATTAAAATTTTATTAAACTGAAACAATGGAGGAGTTTGACAAGATAGAGAAAAATTAAACAGTGTGCCTCTCTAAAATGTTTTTGAAAAGGAGTTTAATGAATAAAATTAGTCCTCTGGCTAGGGGGGTACTATCATAGGAAATCACTGATTTATCACGGTAGTTCATGAAGATGTTAAGAATGCGGGCTCTAGGGCACATAAGTAGGTAGGTAGCTGGGTCAGTTAAGCATCTGCCTTCAGCTCAGGTTATGATCCCGTGTCACCTCCCTGCTCAGAGGGGAGTCTGCTTCTCCCTCTCCTTCCCCCTGCTCGTGCTTTCTCTGTCTCTCACTCTCTCAAATAAATAAATCTTAAAAAAAAAAAAAAAAAAAAAGAATCCAAGCTCTAGCCTACTTCAAAATAAATACAGCAATGATTTAAAAAAAAAAAAAAAGAAAAGAAAAGAATCCTGGTGTGCCTGAGTGGCTCAGCTGGTTAAGCATCTGCCTTCAGCTCAGGTCATGATCCCAGCCAGGGTCCTGGGTCCCTGCTCAAGGAAGAGTCCGCTTCTCCCTCTCCCTCTCCTTCTAAGGTCCTTCCCCCTGTTCATGCTCTCTGTCTGTCTCTATCTCCCAAATAAATAAAATCTTAAAAAAAAATATATAATAGGGGTACCTGGGTGGCTCAGTGGTTGGATATTGCCTTTGGCTCAGGTAGTGATCCCGGGGTCCTGGGATCAAGTCCCGCTTCGGGCTCCCTGCAGCGAGCTTGTTTCTCCCTCTGCCTATGTCTCTGCCTCTCTCTGAGTGTCTCTCATGATTAAATAAAGAAAATCTTTTAAAAATTTTGAAATAAACTTAAAAAGAATCCTAGTGCAATGCACACATATATCACAATTTTTAAAAGAAATTTTAAGTGATTAAAAAAAACAAACACCAGAAGCCCTAGGAAATGATGATTTGAAATCTGACTTCCATGTCTCCTGAAGTGTGATCCTGGCCAGTTACTTAGCACCCTAAATCTCCCTTTCATTTTATGTAAAGGGGAATACTTAAGTCAGCTGTTTTGTAGATGTTTGCTTTCAAGTTTAAATGAGAAAGGTAAGAAATTCAGTTCACCTGGTGTCTGACCTTGTGAGCTCTCAATAACTGTAGCTATGTTCATCTTCGCTGCTGAATGTCTGGGACATGCTTGGGGTAGAGGTGGGAAGATGACATAAAAGGTCATTAAATTAGTCCAGATTCAACAGGCCTAACTCTGACAGTCACATGCCCCTGTGTTGTATTCAGGGAGCCTCTGTTACATCAGCCGGACCTTGAAGACCCTTGGGATAGCACTGGAGCATTTCCATGAAACCAACATGGAACCTTGATTTTTAGTTTATGCTAAGAGGCTCTCCTCTCATAACTGTCTAGTGACCTACCAGCTTATTTAAGTATTGCTTACTGATTTGGTGTTATCCCATCTGTTGTCCAGTACTGTTATCTACGAGCCATTTATTTTCATATCCTGCTTCCTGGCACTGAGCTTTTATCTCGTGGCTTCTCATCTTTATTTATTTTTTTTAAAGATTTTATTTATTTATTCATGAGAGACATAGAAGGAGAGAGAGGCAGAGACACAGGCAGAGGGAGAAGCAGGCTCCATGAAGGGAGCCCGATGTGGGACTCGATCCGGGTCTCCAGGATCACTTCCCGGGGTGAAGGCGGCTAAACCGCTGAGCCACCCAGGCTGCCCGCTTCTCATCTTTAGACTGCCTGTGGTTTTCCATTTGCTCTCCTCCAGTAGAACTCTCCCTCACCATCTTTCTAATTCTTTAAATGATGCTCAGCTCTAGGCATCTCACACATTTTCCAGTGGTGTAAAGCAGAGGTTCTAGAGAGAGACCCCTCCACAACCACCCTAATGACTGTTCTTTCTCCTTAAAGGAAAATGGGTGTTTTTATCTCGACCTAAATTTCATTATTTACTCCCATAAGAGAAGTAGAACCAACTTATACTGCATTCGGTAAGGGAAACTAATTCATATGCTGTCACTGGTCACTCCATGTCCTATTTAGAATGGGACATGATGTCTCTAGAGGCAGATTATTTTTAACAGGTTTATTGAGATATGTATTACATATCAAAATTTACCCATTCAGTAATTTACAATTCAGTAATTTTCCTGAATTTACAGTAAGATTCCCTTAGGCCCATTTATATTTAATCCCCATTTCTAGCTAGCACCAGGTAACCACTTGTCTACTTTCTGTTTCTACAAATTTGCCTTTTCAGGGCATTTCATATAAATGGAATCATATAATATATGGTTTCTTGTATCTGGCTTCTTTCACTCAACATCACATTTTTGAGGTTCATCTGTGAAGTGACATAGGTCAGCAGTTTGTTCCTTTCTATTGCTGCATAGTATTCCACTATATGGATATACCACATTTTGGTCTTTCTCTTCATTTGTTCATGAGCATTTGGGTTGTCTCCGCTCATTGGTTATGATGAATAATGCTATGGATATTTGCATGCAAATCTTTGTGTAGACAGATGCTGTTCTCTTGAGTATATACCTACAGGTGGAATTGCTGGGTCATATCGTAATTCTGTGTTTACCTTTTGGAGGAACTGGCAGACTTTTTCCAAAGCCGCTATACCATTTGAGGTTTCTGCGAGCAATGCGTGAGGGCCCTTGGTGTAGATTTAAGAGAAAATGCCTTCACAGCACAGGGAAACAGACTGTAAGCACTGTAAAGGTAGATCAGTGGCTTACATTTTGTGACATAATGAATATTTGTTGATTGCTGACTAAGCGACGTTCATACTTAGGACATTGAAAACGCCTCCAAACTGCGACGTTATCAAAGATGTTAACAGCTGTTACAATGTTAACAAAGATAACTCCGGATGTCATACTTAGGTACATTTTTTTACAACCTCTTAAAATTTTGCATGTAACGTTTATCTCTGTTTTTTATGACCGAATAATACAAAGAAGACATTTAAAAATTGGACCATAATCTCCCCCATCTGTGTTGACATGTTTTAAAGCAGTATGTGTATAAGGTTAGAAAAATAAAACAATGAAAGCTATGTACAAAATGAAAAGGGAGAGCTTTCTTCCTGTCTCCCACATGACATTTCCTTTTCTCAAAGGTAACCACTTGCTAAGGTTTTTGTTTTGTTCTTATGCTGTTGTCATGTAAGGCCAGAATCAAGTTGTTTGTTGGTTTGATTTGTCTTAGCATATCCACCTCCCAGTATGCGTCTAAGTAAGTTGGACTTGGTGAAATGAAAGACCACATGAGGATTAAGTGTGATCATACACTACTTGGGCTGCCTACCATAGGAGAGCTCAGTGAATGGCAGACGGTGTTCTCATAAAGCACTGTTTTCTCAAACTTCCCTACAAAATAGTTTCCTACCAATAAAGTGGCCTCCTCGGTTTTAGGAATAAAGGATGAATTAACCCATGAGAACACAATTTTCTTATGTGGACCTTAGCAAAGTGGTGTGAAGTGGAGGGTCTGCTTTCTGACTGAGCCATCCTCAAGTTATCTATTCCTTTTCTTATCTCTTCTGTTCCCCTCTCTTAAATGAAGGACTCTAGACAGGCTTCTGATCAGATGAGGTAGCAATACCTGTGCCACTGTGTAAACAACTGGATGGAGGTTACAGTAGTGATGAGATGTGTTTAAGAAAGAAGAGGTGGAGCAGATGGCGGAGATAATGAAGTAAGGAGATGGGGAGAGAAGAAAGTTAGAAAAACTCAGGAGGGATATTGAGTTATTTTGAAAAAAGAAAGAAAAAATGCTTGTTTGCCTTAATGTGTGTGATCTTCCACTTGTGTCCTGGCAGATGTTTCTCCTCTTCTCTCCATATGTTCTTCTGCATCCTGTTGGTGAAGTCTCTGGTGCTGCTAGGGGTAGCTGATATTCCTTTTCTTCCCTCATGGAAATCCTGATCTGTATATAAATATTGGTGTTCTCTTAAGTCCATATATATCAGGTTTATGATTATATCCATATTTGTTATCTTCTGGGTTTTTCAAATTATATCTTCCATCTTATGCAGTGAGTTGAAAACTGGGGAGAACCTTAGAATTATGCTAAATTTTGTGTCATTTATTATTAAGGATTATTACCTGAAGACAGTGATCTTGTGATCCTACAGATTATTTGAAACCCTTTGGGACGCCTGGGTGGCTCAGTGGTTGAGCGCCTGCCTTTGGCCTAGGATGTGATCCTGGAGTCCCGGGAACAAGTCCCCCATCAGGCTCCCGGCATGGAGCCTGCTTCTCCCTCTGCCTGTGTCTCTACCCCTCTCTCTCTCTCTCTCTCTCTCTCTCTCTCTGTTTCTCATGAATAAATAAATAAAATCTTTTAAAAAAATTATTTTGAAACCCCTACTGTGTACTGCTATAAAGGCTGTATTGTGAATTGAGTTGCTATATATCATCAGTGGTGAAAAACTAATTCATCATGACAACTTTTATTATCACTATATTGTTTTTATAATTCATTGGAAAATAGCACCTCATTTGATCCTAACAACTTAAATATACTACATAACATATAGTGTGGTCTTCTGAGAGCATATAGGAATCATCAAGAATATTATCCTTTCCTCTCATAATAAAGTATATAAAGTTGGACTAGTTTTGACATGAAATTGATAGATTTCTTACACTTGTTCTTGATTTGATAAGAATCTTTCCAAAAACTTTTGCAAAGAATCATGACACCTTTGTTGAAATCAAATACAAAAATCACAAAACATCAGACCTTTCATCGGTACCTGAAATGAAAGAATAATTAATGGCATATGAGCTAGGAGAAAGGCAATATTTAACAACTGATAATGACCAGAGAGATTTGCTCATGTCCTCCACTGACAATGAGTAAGTAGTTCTGTGTATTGGGCACTATGTTGGGTGTCATGGCAGTCACTACAATGAAGAACATAAGGCCTTTGCCTATAAGGAAAGTAAGAACGGAGGAAAGGAATATTGTAAGATTTGATCTTTTTTCAAAGAAGAGATGAGGTAGCTTCAGAAAATACATTAAAGCTTAGATGAGATGAGGTGATGTTGTTTTTTGCTAGACACCATTCAGAGTGCTTTTACATATATAATATAATGAAGTAGGCACCATTATCATCACATTTTATGCAGAATAGAGACTCAGGGACTTGCCCAAGAACATAATAGCTGTGGAAGTATTGAAGCCAAAATTCGAATGCCCAAGCAGTCTAATCTGAACCAGCAGCCTAAGTTCATTTATTTACACAGCGTCACTAGATTTAGGGAGAATAAAGATACAGAAGGCAGAGTACCTTCCATGAAGAGTCTGTGCATCTTTTGACTATGGTAAGTCCATTTTCTCAACTATATTTTTTTTTAATGTTTTTTTTTTATTATTTATTTTTGATAGCCATACGAGAGAGAGAGAGAGGCAGATACACAGGCAGAGGGAGAAGCAGGCTCCATGCACTGGGAGCCTGACGTGGGATTCGATCCTGGGTCTTCCAGGATCGCGCCCTGGGCCAAAGGCAGGCGCCAAACCGCTGCGCCACCCAGGGATCCCCATTTTCTCAACTATAAATCCAAGATTCCTTTCCATTCAACACTTCTAACGTTGAAAGGATTTCTTATGTTATGCAGAGGACAGAGGGCGCATCTTTAGCTAATTCTTGAGCACTGGGACTTTCTGTGTGGGTGGTCAGACAGGTAACACTCTGACACCTCTGCTCAGACCTGACCATAGGGACCTTGGTGGTTGCAGTTTCAGCCTTGTACTGTGATGTGTGTAATATTCATAGATTCCAGTTTTTAAAAACCACAGTGGGGTTCTTCTTTGCATAAGCACAGAGTGTTTCTACAAAGTAATGTGACTGCTTTGTTTTAAAAACATGTGAATGTTGTCTCTTTAAAAGCAGTCACCAAAGGAACTCAAGAACTTTTCCAAAAATGCTGCAATTGCACAAAATCTTTTTGAAACTCTTCTTGCAGAGTTACTTTCAAAGCCTGGAGCCCATTCTTTGAATAGTCATAAGGTTGGCAAATCCTTGTCCTTTGAGAATGAGTTCAATTTCTGGAAACAACCTGAAGCCAAATGTGGTGAATAAAGTGGATAAGAATAATTTAAATATGTTTATACTACTTTTGGATAGGATCATTTTTGATCCCAAAACAAGGTGTGACTATAAAATGATAAGACCAAGTTTCTAGTGATACTTAAAACTAGTTTCTACATTTCCAAATTCAAGTTATTACTTTGTAACTTCATTATGAAAACGGGAAAATGTTATAGTTATTATTCTATCCTAAAATAATTTTTCATTGTTTATAATATATCCAGGTAGGTGTTAGATATATCATAAGCATTGAGAAAATACATTGAGTATGCAGATGTAACATGTGATATCTGTTTGTTGAAGTGTATTCCCAGTGTATTAGGGAAAACAATTTGTGAAAAACTTTGCCTGAGTTTAGACAGCGAAATAAGTGAAGTTCAGCTGTCATAATCTTCCTGTTAGTATTATCTCGTCCTTTATTATACATTAAGGAAATTTGTATGCTAATTACATTTTTTTCAGGCCCTATCAGAGCTTTACTCTAGGTGGACTTTTTTCACCCATGCCAGGCATCACTCCTGTGACTTTTCCATAGGATGGCTATCAATAATCAGCATGAAGCTTTCCATTTTTCTCTAAGTGTCACCTGTTAATATCTGTGAGATGATGGGTGTACTACCTGTTAAGTCCTAGAGCCTTCTTAAAGACAAGCGTATTTTCTTATTTCTGATTTTTGGTCCAAATGGATTTATTACCATAGCAGTTTTATCTGAGATCTGATATTTATGCTATAGTCTTTGGTAACTTGTATGTGCTATGTCTCTGCTCTTCTATAATCCACTAGAACTCAACAAACATGTCCCTACCACTTATGCTCTGCTGGGCATACAAGGCTAAATGACATGTGTGCCATGCCTGTAGAAGCTCACAGTCTGGGGAGGAGAGAGTGGGGGGTATGGGCGCGCACACATAACGAATACCATGTGACGAAAATTTCACAGTAGTCATCTGCTGCTAATGGGAAGAGAGATGTAGACAATTTGTTTTCCTTGAGGTGAGCTGAGGTAAGAAGTGATGTTTAAGTGTGGTTGAGGGACAAAAAGGAATTTGGCCTCAGATGAAGGGAGAAAACTATTCTAGGCAGAAGGAAGAACAGAGATAGGTTGCTTGAGAGTTCAAAATCATATTTTTGACACATATATAAAGGGCTCCTGTGGCTCAACTGGCAGGAGCCGGGAGAACTAGGGAGACTGGATTGGGGTCAGACCTGGAGCCCCCATTTAGAATGCGCTTCCTTGCTTCGCTTTCTTCACTTCCGGCTTTGGCTCTGCTACTGATTCTTTGGAACTTTAGGGAAGTCATTCATTCTGGTCTTCACTTCCCTCCTTTGTAAAGAAAGAGGGCTGAATGACCTGATTTGTTAGACTCCTTCCAACCTGAAGAGTAAGAGTCTTTGAAGAAACTGTCCTACTTCTCTACACTCTTCTGTAGCCTTTGTGTAATAAATTCTGTCAGACTGAACAAACCTAGGAAAGCTTTTTGAATACGAATACATTCCTTGCTTTCTGACTTGGTTTTGGCCTGTTATTACAGACTGAACAAACTTAGGAAAGCTTTTTGAATACGAATACATTCCTTACTTTCTGACTTGGTTTTGGCCTGTTATTTTTTTTTTTCTTTCATTCCCTCGGTAAACTTATGTCTGGTTAAGGCAGTATTGCCACTGGGAACATACCTAAACTGTCATTCATGTTGCATTTGAACATCCCTGCTTTGCCCTTTGGCTGCAGCTGACAGGGTCACAGTGCCTACTGGACCAGTCATAGTAGAAATATCTACCAAAGGAACTTCATGTCAAACCTATAACACAAATGGAGACCAAACTTCTTGTCAGTAGAATTGCAAGCTTCTGTCCCTAGTTCAGGTCTGAAAATAATGATATATCGCACCCGAAGACAGATGACAATTTAAGGTTCAAAGACCTTTTTGCTCTGAAATGAAGTCAGGGCATATTTGCTGACCACTTCAACTTAATCATTATAGAATTTTAAAGTGCTTTATATTCTTTTTTTTTTTTTAAGATTTTAAAAATGTATTTATGAGAGACACAGGGAAGCAGAGACATAGGCAGAGGGAGAAGCAGGCTCCCTGTGGGGAGCTCAATGTGGGACTTGATCCCAGGACCCCCGGGGATCATGATCTGAGCCAATAACAGACACTCAACACTGAGCCACCCAGGTGCCCCTAAAGCACTTTATATTCTTTAAGGACTCTTAATTACACCAGTAGTTGAACTTAACACACATATTCTGAGGGCTCACAATTGCTAGGTACTATACTGTCTACCCTGCAAGTAAAATAGCCAGTTTTTTTACCATCAGAATGGATTTACTCAGGAACAGCAGAGAAACTGCAATCTGGGACAGGCAAGCTATAGCAAAAGCCACAGGCAAGTACAGAGAACAAAGGAAAGGAACACTCCTTTACAAAGGAAAAGAGGGAGTTGGATGGTGCTGTCATAAACAAAAAGGCCATTGGTGTAAACTGGGAATTTGAAATGTAGTGGCTTCTCATTGGCCGATTGGTGGCAGGCTCTGATTGATTGAGCTGTTGCCAGGTAAGGAGAAAATCTTCCTTCCTTTCACTGTGATAGTAAAGCAGGCTTTTTCCTTTTGGGAATGCAAGGTCTGTCTCTCTCAGTTGGGTCTGCAGAGTGGGGCAACTAGTGGTTCAACTTTGAGTTCCCTTCCTTCTGGCCTCCTGACTTGATTTTCCACGAAGTTTCCTTTATTTGGTTTCAGACTACCATGTTATAAGGATTTTAGGTTGTATTAGACTTGGATCCTGCCCCCTAGACCAGATTTCACTATAACTTGAACACTATCTTTCTTTTTTTTAATTTTTATTTATTTATGATAGTCACACACACACAGAGAAAGAGAGAGAGAGAGAGGCAGAGACACAGGCAGAGGGAGAAGCAGGCTCCATGCACCGGGAGCCCAACGTGGGATTCGATCCCGGGTCTCCAGGATCGCGCCCTGGGCCAAAGACAGGTGCCAAACCGCTGCGCCACCCAGGGATCCCCACTTGAACACTATCTTAATATAACATTAAATATGAATTTCAATCTGTTGTGATAAATAAGAATATGTACAAGTTATTTTTAAGAGAATAGCAGAGGAGAAAGTAGCTCAGTGTGGACTCTGAGTAAGTAATCATGAGAATGGTTGGGATTTTCCAATGGAGAGAAGAGTAGAATCCCAAAGAGAAAGCCTTAGGAATAATTTTATGTTAGAATGAAGGACAAAAGAAGAGGCCCTAAAGGTGATGGAAAATAAGTGGCATAGCAGAACACAAAACAATAATAAAATTAAATGCATTTTATTAAATGCATTTAATAATAAAATTAAATGCATTTAATAAAATTAAATGCATTTTTTATGATTCTAAAACATATCAAGAGAAGGAGACTCTCTTGAATCATGAAAACATATCAAGAGAAGGAGACTCTCAAGAGATAGCAGGAGCATTTAGCAACACAGAGACCCCTGGAGAACTCTGCCAGAGTAATTTTGGTGGAGCATTGGAAATGGAGGTCAGACTGTGTGATTTGGGTTAATGGGAAATGAAGAAGCAGACACTGCACGGGTAGGCTTTAGCTTCAAGAGTCCACAGAGAAATGAAGGGAAGAGGGGTGCCTGGGTGGCTCAGTTGGTTAAGCATCTACCTTAAGCTCAGGTCATGATCTCAGGCTCCGAGGATGGAGCCTCACATGGGGCTCCCTGCTCAGTGGTGAACCTGATTCTCCCTCTTCCTCCTTCTCCCTACTCCCCCCACTTGTGCTATCTCAGTTGCTATCTCTGTCTCTCTCAAATAAATAAAATCTTAAAAAGAAGAAGAAAAGAAGTGAAGGAAAGAGAGGGAGGTAACTAGAGGAAGTGAGGTCAAAGGGAGATGTGTTGTTGTTTTTAATTTAAATTCTAGTTAACAGGGATGCCTGGGTGGCTCAGCGGTTGAACATCTGTCTTTGGCTTGGTGTGATCCCAGGGTTCCAGGATTGAGTCCCTCATCGGGCTCCCTGTGAGGAGCCTGCTTCTCCCTCTGCCTGTGTCTCTGCCTCTCTCTCTGTCTCACATGAATAAACAAGTAAAATATTTTTAAAAATAAAAAATCAATAAATTCTAGGTAATATCAGTACAAGGTTTTGGTTGTGTTTTTTTCCCCCATGCAAAGACATTAGAAATTTATTTTGAAAAAAGTAGAAAGATATTGACCATTCTGGAGCAGTTACACGATCAGAACTGGGTTTTTATCCCCACATCTGTTCATGACTGAAGCTGGACCAAGACTGTCAAAGAATCACTAGATTCAGAAGCAGAGCCTGTGTTTGGGAACTGAGGGCTTAAGGCTGTGTACAGGCTCAGAGATGAGCCTTTCTTTGTCTCAGCTTCATCATGGATGATATGTCCATTTATTTTTTTATTTAAATTCAGTTAATTAACTTATAGTGTATTATTAGTTTCACACATAGAGGTCAGTGATTCATTAGTCTTATATAATACCCAGTGCTATGACATCACATGCCCTCCTTAATGTCCATGACCCAGTTGCCCCATCTTCACGCCCCTCCCTTCTAGCAACCCTCAGTTTCCTATGATTAAGAGTCTCTTATAGTTTGTCTCCCTCTCTGATTTTGTCTTGTTTTATTTTTCCCTCCCTTCCCCTATGATCCTCTGTTTTGTTTCTTAAATTCCACATGAGTGAGATCATATGATAATTGTCTTTCTCTGACTGATTTCACTTAGCATAATACCTTCTAGTTCTATCTATATCATTCCAAATGGCAAGATTTTGTTGTTTCTGGTGGCTGAGTAGTATTCCATTGTGTGTGTGTGTGTGTGTGTGTGTGTGTGTGTGTGTGTGTGTGTATATATATATATATATGCCACATCTTCTTTATCCATTCATCTGTCAATGCACATCTGGGCTTTTTCTATAGTTTGGCTATTGTAGACATCGCTGCTGTAAATATTGGGGTGCAGATAAATAAATATTGGGGTTCAGATAACGGCATTTGTATCTTTGGGGTAAATACCCAATAATGCAATTGCTGGGTCACAGGGTAGCTCTATTTTCAAGTTTTTGAGGAACCTCCATAACTCTTTTCCAGAGTGACTGCACTAGCTTGCACTCCCACCAACAGTGTACAACGGTTCCCCTTTCTCGGCATCCTTGCCAACATCTGCTATTTCCTGACTCGTTCATTTTAGACATTCTGATCCAAATGATGTGGTATCTCATTATGGTTTTGATTTATATTTCCCTGATGCCACGTGATGTGGAGGATTTTCTCATTGTCTATTGGTCTATTTGTATATCTTCTTTGGAGAAATGTCTGTTCATGTTTTCTGCCCATGTCTTGATTGGATTATTTGTCCTTTGGGTATGGAGTTCATTGAGTTCTTTTTTTTTGTTTTTTTAAGACTTTATTTATTTATTCATGAGAGACACAGGCAGAGACACAGACAGAGGGAGAAGCAGGCTCCCATCAAGGAGCCCAGGGCGGGACTCGATCCCAAGACTCAGGGATCACGCCCTGGGCCGAAGGCAGACACTCAACCACTGAGCCACGCAGAGATCCCAGGTTCGTTAAGTTCTTTTTTTTTTTTTTCCGTTAAGTTCTTTGTAGACTTTGGATACTAGCCCTTTATCAAATAAGTTACTTGCAAATATCTTCTCTCATTTTATTGGTTGTCTTTTGGTTTTGTTGACTTTGCTGTGCAAAAGCTTTTTATCTTGATGAATTCCCAGTAGTTCATTTTTGTCTTGGCTTCCCTTACCTTTGGACACGTGTCTAGAAAAAGGTTGCTGTGGCCTGGGTCACAGAAGTTGCTGCCTGTGTTCTCTAGGATCTTGAAAGATTCCTGTGTCATTTTTAGGTCTTTCATCTGTTTGGAGTCTTTTTTTCTGTATGGTGTGAGGAAATGGCCCAGTTTCATGCATCTGCATGTGGCTGTCCAATTTTCCCAACACCCATTTGTTGAAGAGACCCATCTTTTTTCCATTGGATATTCTTTCCCACTTTGTCAAAGATGAGTTGACCATAGAGTTGAGGGTCCATTTCTGGATTCTCTTTTCTGTTCCATTGAGCTATGTGTCTGTTTTTTGTGCCAGTACCAAACTGTCTTGATGATTACAGCTTTGTGATACATCTTGAAGTCTGTCAGTGTGATGCCACCAGCTTTGGTTTTTCTTTTTCAATATTCCTCTGGCTATTTGGGGTCTTTTCTGATTCCATACAAATTCTAGGATTCTTTGTTCCAGCTCTGTGAAAAAAAGTTGATGGTATTTTGATAAGGATTGCATTGAATGTATAGATTCTTCTAGGTAGAATAGACATTTTAACAATATTTGTTCTTCCAATCCATGAGTGTGGGACATTTTTCCATTTCTTTGTGTCTTCCTCAATTTCTTTCATCCTTCTTTCAAAGGATGTCTTTGGTTAGGTTTATTCCTTTGCCTCTTTGCCTCTTTGGTTAGGTTTATTCCTATGTATCCTATAGTTTTTGGTGCAATTGTAAATGGGATCAACTCCTTAATTTCTCTTTCTTCTGTCTCATTATTAGTGTATAGAAATACAACTGATTTCTGTGCATTATTGTTATATCCTGCCACTTTGCTGAATTTCTATATGAGTTCTAGCAATTTTGAGGTGGAGTCTTTTGGGTTTTACACATAGAGTTTATGTCATCTGCAAAGAGTGAGAGTTTGACTTCTTTCCCTATTTTAATGACTTTTATATCTTTTTGTTGTCTGATTGCTGAAGCTAGGACTTCTAGTACTATGTTGAACAACAGTAGCAAGAGTGGACATCCCTGTCACATTCCTGACGTTAGGGGAAAAGCTCTCAATTTTTCCCATTGAGAAGGATACTTACTGTGGGCTTTTCATATATGGTTTTTATGATACTGAGGTATGTTCTCTCTATCCCTACACCATAAAGAGTTTTAATCAAGAAAGGATGCTGTACTTTGTCAAATGCTTTTTCTGCATCTATTGAGAGGATCATATGGTTCTTGTCCTTTCTTTTATTAATGTAGTGAACCACCCTTGCAGCCCAGGAATGAATCTCACTTGGTCATGGTGAATAATCCTTTTTAATGTACTGTAGGATTCTAGTGGCTAGTATCTTGGTGAGAATTTTTGCATCCATATCCATCAGGGATATTGGTCTGTAATTCTTTTTGGTGGGGTCTTTGGCTTGGGGATCAAGGTAATGCTGGCCTCATAGAGTTTGGAAGTTTTCCTTCCATTTATATTTTTTTGAAACAGCTTCAGAAGAATAGGTATTAATTCTTCTTTAAATGTTTGGTAAAGGGGCACCTTGGTGGCATAGTTAAGTGTCTGCCTTTGGCTCAGGTCATGATCCCAGAGTCCTGGGATCGAGCCTACCATCGGGCTCCCTCCTCAACACAGAGCCTGCTTCTCCCTCTGCTCCTCACCCCACTCATGTTCTCCCTCTCTCAAACAAATACAGTCTTTAAAAAAAAAAAGTATTTGGTAGAATTCCTCTGGGAAGCCATCCAGCCATGGACTCTTGTTTTTTGGGAGTTTTTTTTATTACTCCTTCAACTTCTTTGCTGGTTATGCATCTGTTTAGGTTTTCTATTTCTTTCTGTTTCGGTTTTGGTAGTGATGCGTCTCTAGGAATGCATCTGTTTCTTCCAGATTGCCTAATTAGTTGGCATATAGTTGCTCATAATATGTTCTTATAATGTTTATATTTTTATATTTCTTCAGTGTTTTGATCTCTCCTCTTTCATTCATGATTTTATTTATTTGGGTCCTTTTTCTTTTCTTTTTGATAAGTCTGACCAGGGGTTTATTGAACTTATTAATTCTTTCAAAGAACCAACTCCTAGTTTTGTTGACCTGTTCTACTGTTCTTTTGGTTTCTTTCATTGATTCCTGCTCTAATCTTTATTAATTCTCTTTTCCTGCTGGGTTTAGGCTTTATTTGCTGTTCTTTTTCCAGCTCCTTTAGATGTAAAGTCATGTTGTGAATGTGAGACCTTTCTTTTTTCTTGAGAAAGGCTTGTATTGCTATATACTTCACTCTTAGGACTGCCTTTGCTGCATCCCAAAGGTTTTGAACAGTTGTGTTTTCATTTCTATTTGTTTCCATGAACTTTTAAAATTCTTCTTTGACTTCCTGGTCGACCCATTCCTTCTTCAGTAGGATGCTCTTTAGCCTACACATATTTGAGTTCAAAGCCCTTGTTTCCTCGATTTTCTGCTCAGATGATCTGCCCATTGCAGTGAGTGGGGGATTAAAGCCCCTTACTATTGTTGTATTATTATTGATGTATTTTTTTAATTCTTTATAATTGTTATTCTGAACTCTAGTTCCGACATCTTACTTATGCCCATACTGATTAGGTCCCTGGCAGTCAGTACTGCCTCTTGTTCTCTTTTTTGAGGTGAGTTTTTCCATCTTGTCATTCTTGCAGAAAGTGGTCACTTTTCTATTTGTAGAATTGCAGCAATTCTTTTCTTAGATCTCTGGTTGAGTTCTCATGTCTTCAGAGTGATTTGATAGCTACCTAGCTGAATTCCTGGGACCAGACAAACTAAGGTCTCCTACTCCTCCACCATCTTGCACTCTTCTCAAGGTTTTGGTTTTTAAATGACAGAGCTTTGTGATGTTGTCCATAAACTGCAAGAAAGCCAGCAGAGAGGGGAAAGATGAAGATGGAGCCCAAAGGTGGAATGCTAGAACAAACCCAGAGATATGGGAAAATGGGCTTGAACATCACTAGAGGAGAGCCCTTGTCTTCTGAAACTGGGAGAACACACAGATGCAGTAGGTGCAGATACCATTGTAGGTCAGGGGAACCAAGTATTCAGCTTCTCTGAATACTTCAGTTTTCTGTTTTCTTAGCTAAGTCATGATGTGGGTCTTTTCATCCAGAGGTATGGGTTGTGTATGGCTAGGCACTTGACAGCATGGAGAGTATTTAGAAAGCAGGCTGAGGGAATAGGAGGAGAGGATGGCCAAGGGTTGCTGATAGTCCCATGACAGCAGCAATAATCCACAGTCAGGGCTCATATTCCCCCTTTAGTAGTGCTTACAGCCCAGGGTTGAGAAAGTAAAAAGACTGATGTTGAGCTGAGCTTGGGGTGTTGATGCTGGCAGGAGGACTGGCATATCCAGAAACAGAAAGTGAATCAGTCACAGAGGTGATCTGAGCTGCTTGAGGAAAAAAGTCCAAACGGCATTGATCAGCCTAGGAGAATATGGAATATCAAAGATTGTTATCTGTGTCTGAGGCCAAAAAATACCTGTGGCAGGAGTGGCAGGGGCAGGAGCTAGAATGATAGAAGATTACAGGCAGACAGCTGGAGAGAGCCAAGTGGTTGGATGCCATTCACGTGAACATCGAAAGATCTAAGTTTCAAAGTTCTCAAGAAAGGGAAGAGGTCCGTATGTTGGAGAGTGTAGGCAATAAGGAACATTAAATGCAGCTCTGTCAAAACTAACTCACAGGAGGTTGGACTTCGTATGCTGAGTAGAGCTGAAAGTAGACTTTATTTTTTAAACTCCAGGGGACTAACACAATTAAAAATAAGAATAGTTAATAGGTTGGCTGGTCATCAGAAAATATTTTAATCAATTACCTATCTTACCAACAGAAACAAATATGAAAAACAAATTGGAGGAAAAAGTACAGACAAGCAACAAGAAGTATGAAATAACCAGAAATAAGTTTAAGAGGACTTAAAAACAATATAGCTACTACAGGAGATAATTAATAGAAAAGTTTACCTTGTTTGAAAGGAAAACTTAACATCATCAAGATAGTTGTATTCCTTATATTTTAAGTTCAAACTGAATTTCTCAGTGACTCTCTCCAACATTACAGACTGAATCTAAAATTCCTCTGAAAGAATAAGCTTGTAGAACATCCAGGCTAAATCTAAATGGTAGAAGGTAGACTCATGGCTTATGACAGATTCTCAAGCTCTAGGATTTAACTTCAGCACATCTTACCTGTTAACATCCAATCTCATCGCCAACCACCTTATTTAAGTGATTATTTACATTACTCATAATTTTGAAACAAACTCATTCAAAAACTCTATTTAAAACGTACTTTCCAAGTTATATTCAAATTTATGCATTGTAAAACAGAGATTTTCATGTGAGCCTTGTGTTTAAAACCCCTCTCTAAACATTTACTTGAAATCTGCTCTGGTTTAAGACCTTGAACATAACTGGTGTCCCAAAATCCATTGTTGTCCTTTTTCTTCTCTTTTTAAAAGACATTTTAAACAAATTAACATATGTGCTTAGAACAAGCTGACGGTAGTAAAACCTTGACCACCACAGATCATAGCAAAAAAATAAAAGAAAAATCACTAGTAATTTTATCTCCCAAAGAAAATTCAAACATGATTTGTATTTTGATTTTAGATAATGCATTTAACTAATATAGAAACTTCATTCCTGAGGGTGGCATTACATATTCATCATTAATGGGGATTATTTTTCTAGAAGTACTAGTTTGTGCTGATAAATATACTCCTCTTTCCCAGCCCACATTATAGGATCACTGGGTCAAAGAATCAGAAGTAATTGATTTGCTTCTCACTTGGCCTAATAATCTCTGGCTTCGTTTACATTCACTTCAGTAGTTTAAATATTTTAGTGGGTATAAAACTGAAATCTTAAAAAGGTTTGAAGTAGGGGCACCTGGGGGGCTCAGTTGGTTAGGCATCCCACTCTTGATTTCTGCTCAGCTCATGATCTCAGGGAGGTAAGACTGAGCCTTAACGGCAGGCTCCTCACTCATGCCTAAGATCCTCTTTCTCCCTCTACCTCTGCCCTCCCTCTCTAAAGAAAAAAGAAAAAAAAATGACATGAAGTAGAATGTTCATTTTTACAGCCCACCCACCATCTCCCAGGTGGTTCTGACATATAAGGTGCTTAGGCCCCACTTTCAGAATCACTAATTTATGGAGTTCACAGATTTTACCAGAAACCATATGGCTCAAGCCTACCTAAAATGGCCTGTTGTGGAAGAGAAGAAAGTGCTTCAGCTTTATTTGTATTCTCTGTCCTGGTTTTGGTAAGTGCTGTTTCAGTCTGTGTGTTCGTGTCTTAAGTCAGGCTCCCGTTAATTAGTAAGAAAACCAGGCCTTCCAAGCAAAAACTTGAGGCTGTAGAGCCTGCTCACTCGCACTCTCTTTCCCATCTTCCTCCTCTTTTGTCTCCAAAGACCCTTTACCTGGACACCTACTCCCTCCCAACCCCCCCACCCCAAAGAAACCAGCCTTCTCTCAGCTGTGGTGGGAAGATGCCACCAGTGACTTCATGTGTTGGTATTACATTCATAACAGTAAGACTAGAGACAGATGCCTTCTAGTACCCCCTCCCCGGTTCTAGCTTACCTTTTTATTTTATTTTTATTTTTATTTTTTTTCTGGCTTACTTTTTTAGAGATTATTCCAAAGAGATGTAGGGGTGTATAATGGGGTGGGGGCTGGAGGAGCAAGCAGGGATAGTGGGGAGGAGATTCAGGTCTACTACAAAATAGGCTACCCATTATCTCCCATGATTAGCCAACTTTACTGTGCAAGTAGCTGCTTTTAAAATTAGCTAGCCTTCAGCTCAGAAAATGCATTTCCTCAGCATTCTTTCTAGGATAACCTGATAGTTTGGTATGTGAAGCCTTTCAAAGAGAGGGTAGCTCTTTTTCATGAACAGGACTCTAGGGTTTTTGTTCTAAGAATTGGCAAGAACTAACTTCTTGCAAAGATAAAAGGGCAATTGTCATTTGTGGTATATATTTATGATTGACAAAGTCTGAGCACCAAGTACTTTTGAGAGAGAGCTGATCATTGCACCTAGAATGCCGTATTTTGTTTCAAACCCACATACTGCTTGCTTTTTAGATGCTTAACTTTCCATCATTTTTTGTGCCCAGGAGGGCTGACCTAATCCTACAAATTCTCAAAGACCAATAAGTGCATCTACAGGAAAGCCTAGACAACTCCAAGTACCAGCACAGCCCAAGGCCTCACTGACAAATGGGATTGATGAGCCAGAGGAAATGGCTCACACCACATGTGTCTGCTGAGCAGCACGTTTCTCTCAAGAACATCCCTTGGGTGTTGAAAGGCAGGGGTTGGGGGATGGTAGAGAGGAGCAGGTGCAGCATGAGCTGCAGGCAGGATATGAGTGTGGCACTAATATCCCAACTCATGTCATGAGGGCTCATCCAATTAGATACATTTTGCTCACAGTGACAACCAGCTTCTTGATGACCTGTGTAATTGCAAGTCTCTTTTCCTTCATCCCCAAGAAGACCTAATTTGGCCCAGGTGTTGGGATTAGGAACTATTTCTGTTTTCCCCAGAGTAGCCAGAGCAACTAGGTCCCCCCAAAAAAGAGAGTCCAGAACATGGAGATATCGTAGGGTTACTTGCTATGGCCAAGCCAGCAACAGCCTTATATACTGATGCAGGGAATGTGAACTCTTCCAAATCCCCTATTGGATAGTCCCAATATCCAGCATGTGCCTAGAGATGATTTATTTCACTCTAACCCTATGTACTGGAAAAATAATTTTCTCTCTACTCCTCTGAGTCTTTAGCTGAGTCTCCCATAATAAAAGGTAGATTCACAAGAACACTATTAACATGTTTACCTTATGTACACGTGGGAGATAGCCAGGGAAGTATGAGTAACTCAAAAAGAGGTGGCTTTAGAAGTTAGTATTAAATACCATCTTTATAGAGAAGGGGGAGGGAGGATATGAGCCTCTCAGAGGAGAGTAAATGATTTTTAGGAAAGAAGGGCCTGAAGAAGAATAGGCAGGAGATATGACAATTTATGACAGATTGTCGGTGTGGGTGTGAACTTCTAGTCTATTCTTTGGTGATGAGTCAATCCTTCATGGTTGATGAAACTCCCAGGAAATTCCTTCTGGAGAATCTATCTTTAGGCAGGGAAGGGAGGTTCAGAGCAAGCCTGTCTGTGCATTTTCTCTCCTTTAAATGCCTACAGCTCAAAATAGACCACATACCGAAGCAGCATCTTTTGGGGTGATATGGCCTACTACTCTTCAATAATAATAATACACAATGCTAATACTTTCCCTAAACAATAGATTTCACTTTTTAAAAAAGATTTTATTTATTTATTTATTTGTTTGTTTGTTTATTTATGAGAGAGCATGAGTAGGGGGAGGGGCACAGGGAGAGGGAGAGGGAGAAGCAGACTCCCCACTGAGCAGGGAGCCCCATGGAGGACTCCATCCCTGGACCCCAAGATCCTGAGTTGAGCCGAAGCCAGACACTTAACTGACTGAGCCACCCAGGTGTCCCTCACTTATTTTTTTAATCAGTGACAGTTGTTAATCCTTTTGGGGTTTGACGTTGATACTGTGTTTATTTTTTTTGTATTCAACTTACAGATGCAGTGATAATATAGGGATTTACTTCAAAATAAGTGGGAGTTGGGAGGAGAGGGAGAGACATAGATGAAACCAGATTAGCCATGAGTAAATAATCATTCTTTTGTCTACTTTGTATATATCATAAAACTTTCATAGTAAGTAGTTGGAATTTTTTTCTAATCATTTATGAAAAGAAGTGGGAACTTTTAATTACCCAGCCAGCTGTGATATAAACTAAGTATTAATCCCCCCAAATAGATCAGCCTGAGTTTTTCTAATGAGATCTAGGACTGATCTTCAAACACTGTCACTATTCTCTTTATGAACACCACCTAGCTTCATTAGTCAAACAGAAAATGCATATACTACCATAAACTCCTTTCCTCCAAATTTTTAAAAATGGAAAAAATATTTTCTAAATTAAAGCATGATAGGACAGAGAGCAGCTCTATGCAGTGCAGGTTTGTAGTACATGCTGTGGGGCGGGGGGGGGGGACCCAGAGTGGAGGCAAGAAAGCTTAGGCTCTCATTCAGACACTGAAATATGATAAACATCCCTTAGGAAGATGCCACTCCCAGAAACCATGCATTGGGCTGCTCTTAGGAAGCCACAGATCATGGAACAGATTCTTTTCCTTGAGCCTTATCCATTTCAGAGGTGTAAAATGAAGAAAAGCAATCTTGTGTTCTTCTAGTTTCTTGGAATCAGCAATATCTAAGCATTGCCCTTTAGACTCTTAAGAAAATAAGGCCAACTAAGGTCTGATGGCCTCTTCCAACAGCAATGATGAGCCCATATGGGCTTGGTGAGGCTGACTCCACTGCCTTTCACCCAGTTTCCTGGAAAGAAACAGTCAAGCTTCCTCGATGGAAATGTACCTTCTTGACCCACAAATATTTGCTGTATCATTTTGTCAATCTTTGCCTGGAAGAACTGGAAGGGCACACCATTGCCTCACTAAAACCACCCCTGACTAGTTTGGTCCAGGTTTGCCAGAACAGGATCCACCCCCTCTCCCCCAGCATAAAATTTCTCTGACCTTTCCCGTGCCAGTCTTCCCAGGTCCAGGAATCCCAAGTGAAGTACATCCCTTCCTGTTGCTATTTATGCTGTCTGGTGTAGCCAGAAAGGGCTCTGGGCTTGAAATCTGAATGCCTGGCCTCTTGAGGCCTGATTTATGGAATGTGAAGTACTTCAGGGAAATGAGGAGAGCACTTAAGGGATACAGAAAACTGTGGACCCTGCCCATCAGGAGCTTATGGCCCAAGGGGGGAAAAGACAAGTAAACTGTAGCTAGTCACAATTTTAAAACAAACCCCTCATTAAAGCATGCGGTTGTCTTGGCAGTCATACCTTATAGGGTGCTGGGAAGGAGCATTTTATTTTATCTTTTAAAATTTTGTTTATTCATGAGAGACACAGAGAGAGAGGCAGAGACATAGGCAGAGGGAGAAGCAGGCTCCCCACGGAGAGCCCAATGCGGGACTCGATCCCAGGACTCCGAGATCATGACCTGAGCCAAAGACAGACGCTCAACCACTGAGCCACCCATGCATCCCAGGAGGAGCATTTTTTTTTTTAATTTATGATAGTCACACACAGAAAGAGAGAGAGGCAGAGACATAGGCAGAGGGAGAAGCAGGCTCCATGCACTGGGAGCCCGATGTGGGATTCGATCCCGGGGTCTCCAGGATCGCGCCCTGGGCCAAGGGCAGGCGCTAAACTGCTGTGCCACCCAGGGATCCCAGGAGGAGCATTTTAAAAAGAAAAGTCAGTCCTTAGGGCACACAAGGAACTGGGCAAGGTTCTCTATAGGATGAGGTCCCACCAGAGCTAATCTTGGAAAATAATCAGTGCTTGCCAGGCCCAAGAAAGACGGCTTAGGAAGCCTAAGCACATGATTGGGGAAGTATGCAGGAGGTTAAAATCCAAAGACGGAGGTTCCAAATTGCAGAGGGCCTCCCTAATTCATCTCCAGCTGCATCCTGGAGGCACTGGAGGTCCGGAAGGGTTTCATGGGGAGGAGGTGGGGAGATGATGTGACTGTCATACCATATTGGGGTTTTTTCAAGATCACAGGGTAACGTGATCTTCCATACAGAGGAAGTGAGATGGAGGAAGTGTCTCTTATAGCTCAGATGAGGTAGCGAGGTAGAGTGGGGTCCAGGCAGAGGACATGGAGGACCCCAGCGAAGCCAGAAGAACCAGGAAAGAACAGGCAGGGGCGTAACTGGAAAATATTAAGAAGGTAAATTTCACAGGTCTTGGTGTCTGAATGAGTTTGGTGGGAAACCGATAATCAAGGTGTGGGAGTAATGGGGGTTCTAGGCACTCAGATTATTGTGTAGTCCCTCAGGGCCCTTCCATAATTTCCTTACTTGTGACATATGGATAATGGGTGTCCTACACATTCGCCTCGGACAGTTTTCACAAGGGCTGGTATGGGCCCATGCACGGCGTGGGTGTGCATGCTCTTTGAGAATCGCAGTGCAAATTTAAAGTCATTTGGAAAATCCTATATGGGGTGGCAAAGGAGAGGGCGGAGGCAGAGAACAGGTATTTGGTGAAGCAATATATTTTCAGCACAGGTAAAGAAGATGCATATCTGTGGTGGGAGAAATTAAGAACAGGAAATAAGGATGTCAGATACAAGATTTGTTAAAATGTATTTCATGGCACCTGGGTGGCTGAGTCACTTGAGCGTCCGACTCTTGATCTCAGCTCAGGTCTTGATCTCAAGGTTGTGAGTTGTTTTTTTTGTTTTGTTTTGTTTTTTATCTATTTAGGCTTACTGCTTCTATTTTTCTTGGAAGAGGTACTAATTTTCATGTAAAAATTACACTAGTTCTAATTCTTCTATCCTATGAAAGTTCCGTATCTTAGAAATACTGGGATAAACATTTCTTCTCAATAGCAGTAAGTTACTCGATAATTATTACATATTTTGATACATGTAATAACAATTATTATATATTATGTATTTAATTGTATCATATTAATAATATGATATATGCTATATTATATGTGATATATTATGATATAAATATCAAATAATTTTCTGACAGTGATACATGTTAAACACAGGGATAGATTCCAGGGGGAGAAAAACACAGATAAGAGACAGTTAATGGGTTTACTTTCATGAACAGGTTACATTAATAATTTTGAATCTTGAGGGACACCTGGGTGGCTCAACAGTTTGAGTGTCTGCCTTTGGCTCAGGGCGTGATCCTGGGGTCCTGGGATCAAGTCCCACATCAGGCTCCTCGCAGGGAGCCTGCTTCTCCATCTGCCTGGGTCTCTGCCTCTCTCTGTGTCTTTCATGAATAAATAAGTAATATCTTTAAAAAATAATAATAGTTTTGAATCTTGAAACTCAAAATAACCAAAGATGTACTCTTTTTAAATTTTTTGCCATAAGATAATATGAACTGTTCTTTGCTTAAGGAGGTATTTAGTTTGGAAGTGTTTTAGTTAAACCAAAGCGTCTTATAGAAATATGGTTTTCTCTAATCTATGGATGTTGCATTTTTTTTAAAAGGGAGCCTGGTTGGTGCAGTCAGTCCGTTAAGCATCTAACTCTTGATTTCGGCTCAGGTCATGATCTCAGGGTCCTGAGATTGAGCCCTGCGTCGGGCTCCATGCTTAGCGGTGAGTCTGCTTCTCTCCCTCTCCTCTGCCCCACCCCCCTTACTCACATGCTGTCTCTCAAATAAATAACCTTTAAAAAATAAAATTTAATTTATAAACAAATCAAAATAAGCAACAGTACCTTTTTTGTCTAGTGGTTGAGTCTCCTTAATTTTCATTACACATAAATCCTGAGTCTTAGTAATATAAACCATTTAAGCAAAGAGAATTTTCGTGGGCACTGATGACATCCAAAGGGCCCATGCCTATTTTGATCACTGAGGGGGATGTGGACTAATCTGAAGCTGACTTCTGGAAATTCCTTTATGGCAAAGCCCAGTGAACACCCTGAGCTGTCCTCACATACATGCAATTCTGAACTGTGAGATCAGAGTACAGAAGCCCGAGGAAGTAGTACTGCTGAGTTGGAGTGGGGAAAACAAAGGAGAAACAGTTTTCCAGAGCTCTCTCTGGTGCTATTTTGGACTCTTGTGGCAACTTTTAACTCCGCTGGGATGCCCATGGACCTGAGTCTTTTAGCTCTCTGGCTTTTGATCTCCCCCCTGCCCCTCCTCCCGCCCCCTATGTAGAACAGAAAGAGTTCCGGGAAATGAAGGGTGTAAGAGGAAAGAAAGCACTTTAGTCATCACAGATGACAGTCATGGTGGCAGGAGGAAGCTCCTGTCTCCTGTCTCCAGTCTTCAAATCCAGTTGCCTCCTCCAGCAGCTGAAGCCCAAAGCAGCACAGCCTGTTTCCACGGATACAGTGGGGGCTCCTCAAAACAAGAACAAACATTGCTCTTCAAGGCAGCTTCCAGTGTCCCTGGCTTGGGGTTTTGTGTGTGTGTGTGTTTTTTTTTTATTGCTTTTTTTTTTTTTAATGTTACTGTGCTATTAATAGGTAAAATATTTCCTTCTGGTTAAGTACATGTATTTCTGGCACAATACATTCCCTCTCTCTCCCAAATAAAAGTTGCTATCTATCATGCATGGTAACAAGAGAAATGAAACTTAATTCAGGAGGCATTTGTATTCACATAAAGACATGTTCTGCCCATGTCCTTGACTAGTGATGTCCTGCTGGGTGGGGGTGGGAGGGAGGTCCCTATGTTTCCCTCTTTTTCTCTTACCACTTGGTCCTCTTCCTTTTCAATGCTGGAAAAGCACCTATAAATACAGACTTCCTCACATTCCTCTTGTCCAGTACCCATGTATCAGAGGACAATTTTCTCAGGAGTATCATTTTTTAAAAAAAGATTTCATTTATCTATTTGTGAGAGAGAGAGAATGCATGAGTTGGAGGGGGAGAGAGAGGTACAACTCAAGCAGACTCCCCACTGAGCACAGAGCTGGTCTCACGGGGCTCCATCTCACAACCCTGAGATCATGAGCTGAGCTGAAATCAAGAGTGGGATGCTCAGCCAACAAACCCACCCAAGCACCTCTCAGGAGTATCATTTTGAGAAAGTTGTCCCTCATTTTAGGTCAGGGCCCTGTTATTTTCTCAAAAACTGAAGGCTTCTCTCCCAGCAGCACATGTAGGCCTCAGCCACTTGATTTTCTATCATTCCACTCACCTCTTCTTAGGTTTTTGCTCTACAGACACCTTCTCTGTGGCAGTCCTAACACCCATGTTAATTGTTCCTTTCTCTTTGCACATTGTAACTATTTTTTTTAAGATTTTATTTGTTTATTCATGAGAGACACAGAGAGGCAGAGACCTAGGCAAAGGGAGAAGTAGACTCCTTGCAAGGAGCCCGATGTCAGACATGATCCCAGGACCCAGGATCACACCTTGAGCCAAAGGCAGACGCTCAACCGCTGAGCCACCTATGTGTCCCGCACACTGTAACTTTTTATGACTTCTGCCTTGAAGCCTTTATCCTCACAATTTTGTATTGTCCTTGGTCCTCTTTCCCTTTAAATTGTGGTTCCAAATTGATACTCTGTGATGGAACCATACACATGCATTATCATCTTTATTCTGGGTTTTAATGGGGTTGATAGAATAGTGGGTTTAGTTTTTTTTTTTTTTTTTTTTTTTATTTATTTATGATAGTCACACAGAGAGAGAGAGAGAGAGAGGCAGAGACATAGGCAGAGGGAGAAGCAGGCTCCATGCACCGGGAGCCCGATGTGGGATTTGATCCCGGGTCTCCAGGATTGCGCCCTGGGCCAAAGGCAGGCGCTAAACCACTGTGCCACTCAGGGATCCCTAGTTTTTTTGTTTTTTTTTTTTAAACGTGTGCCAGTTGTCTTTATTTCAGATGTAAATCTGTTGAGGAAGGTGACAGTGCTTAAATATTTGTTCTTCCCTTCTTCCTTGCCCGGTTCAGGATGTGGTGGTAGATTCAAAGACTATGCATGTGGCTGTTTACCTTGGATATCACCTCTCTTTTGGTATAAAGGTGTTTAAAGCTCCTTGAAAGAACTTCTTAATTATCCTTAAATTCTCGCATTCCTGTTTTGGGCGATAGGCACATTTGTGAATTTGAACAGTTAAAAGTCCAATTTAGGTAAAACAGCTTTGTTTTTATCATTCAGAATTGCTTGTAATTGCAAATGGCTATTTTATCACATGGCATATTCTTTTTCTGCATTATGTCCCATAAATATATTCCCAGTGATCCAGTTGCTCCCCCATAATCTAGGCTTTAATTTATAGTTACTTCTCAAGTACCTGAGGTACTTTCTGATCTTACTTAATATTCATGATATTTTGAATATTTTCCATAATAGCTAAAGATTTGTTAATATTATACTTTCTCTAAATTTTCTTCCCTGGATTTCATGCCCTTCTGTATTCCTAACTTTCTGTTTTGCTAAATATTTAATTCTGCTCTTAAAATCTAGTTATTTCCCATATACATCCTTCAGGCCAAAGAGTTAATAAATATTGTCGAAGATATCTTAGGTCCATGAAAGTGGCTTATTCTGACATTTAGCAATTGCTGATAGAAAAACAACTTCAAAAAAAGGGGTGGAGATAGAAATTTAAAAAATTTTAAAGTCTTTGCCCCTGAGAAAATTGTACTCTCGGGGATCCCTGGGTGGTTCAGCAATT
The DNA here is from genome assembly GCF_018345385.1 of Vulpes lagopus. Lineage (NCBI taxonomy): Eukaryota > Metazoa > Chordata > Mammalia > Carnivora > Canidae > Vulpes > Vulpes lagopus. Next base: position 116,822,822 of record NC_054830.1, on the reverse strand, counting down.
AAGTGTCTGCCTTCGGCCCAGGGCACCATCCTGGAGACCCGGGATCGAGTCCCACATCAGGCTCCCTGCATGGAGCCTGCTTTTCCCTCTGCCTGTGTCTCTGCCTCTCTCTCTCTCTCTCTCTGTGTGTCTCTCGTGGATAAATAAAATCTTAAAAAAAAAAAAAAAAAAGGAAAATTGTACTCTTGTATAAAGGAGCTATAGTAAACATATTTTTAGAAATTTTTTTAGCACTGAGCAGTGAAACCTACAAAATACTATCTATATGCCCAGAGTGTAACTCATTGTCCGCAGCATCCATTTGCCTTTCCTGGAAATTGGAAAAGTCCCTTGCTGTCTCCTTGATGTATTTCCTTGTCATGTTATTTTATTCTTTTCCATTTGTGCTTGGTCTCACTACTGAGAAGTTACTTAGTTTGATTATAATTTTGCTTGCGATCTTCTCTTCCATCAATGAAGATGGTTTTTTTGAGTCTCCACAAGGTTTCAAATGATCACTCACCTAACTAGTGATCCGTGTGAGGAATAAGTTTGTACACGGTGCTGATTCAGTGTAAGGGAAAGTGGAAAGACAGCCTTTTTCTCCTTTCTCCCACCTTCAACGTGGGCGTCTTCCAACACAAGTTGTAAATCACACCTGGGAATGAGTTTATGATGTAGCTTGAAACAAAATGTAAACCCAAGCCCTTTTTAAAATGTCGATTGTTGGGGCACCTGGCTGCCTTGGTCTGTAGCGCATGTGACTCTGGATTTCCGGGTTGGGAGTTGAAGCCTCACATTGGGTCTAGAGATTACTTTAAAAAAAAAAAAGTGCTCGTTTTTGACCATAGTGCAGATATACTCAAAGTTGTATTTTCAGTAAGTATTCATTTCTTGTATCCAGACTCGGGAGCTTAAAGAGATGGAGGCCAGTATTAGAAAGGTGTATAATTAGATATGGAACAGTGTGTAGTTGTGGGGAGTTGGGAAAGAGCAGAGAGGATGGGCCAGGCTAGAGCCAGCACGCAGGGAGGATGGAACGGGAGGTGAGCGAGGCCTGCGGCAGAAGACCAGCGTGGCTGGGACGGACACCTGTTTCTGAAAAGTAGAGGAAGATGACAGAACTCTGGCAGGTCTTGGCCCTCATCCAGATGCCGCGGTCCGATGCCCAGTGGACACCATTGTGGGCCCTGCAGCAGGGCCGTGACGTCACGGAGGCCGGCCCGGGAGGATGACTCAGGCATTGGTGTCCTCGGAGGCTTGCAGAGGGACAACCCGGCAGTCACTGCTGTGTGTTCAGAGGTTGGAGGGAAAATCTGCAGCTGCGGCTCTTCTGCCCTGGTGACTTCATCCTGAAGCAGTGACAAAAGCCCTTTCGGGTTGTTTTCTTTTTCTTTCTTTTTTTCTTTTTCTTTTTTTCCCTTTGTAAACATGAGCTAGTTGGAGTTGAGTTTCTGTCCCTTCAGAATCAGAATCCTGACTATTATTTCTTTCTTGTTTCCACTGCATTTATTTATTTTTTTTTAATTTTTTATTTATTTATGATAGTCACAGAGAGAGAGAGAGAGGCAGAGACACAGGCGGAGGGAGAAGCAGGCTCCATGCCCCGGGAGCCTGATGTGGGATTCGATCCCGGATCTCCAGGATCGCGCCCTGGGCCAAAGGCAGGCGCCAAACCGCTGCGCCACCCAGGGATCCCTCCACTGCATTTATTACTAGTATAAAAAAATGTTGAAAAGAAATTCATTCTCAGTTCTCCAATGGCTCTCATCCTTCCCTCTTGCCCACACAGCTCCTGACCCATTTCCTCAGGGCCAGTGCAAAACCAAACCTGTTCACTGCTGTTTTCACAGAAAACAGCCAGTGCCAGGGATGTAGGGAAGAAGGTTAGACGAGGGCGACAGGACTGCCCAGGTTCCACCCAAGGGTAGGCCAGGTGGAGATTCACAGAATTCAGACGAAAGGGCTGGTGGCCTCACAATGACGTACTCTAACTAACGTGGGCTGGAGAGGAGATAGGATAGCCTGTAAGAGGCTTTAGAGGACATCTCATGGGCTTGTGTCAAACCCCAAAAAACCGACACCAGGAGAATGGGGAGACCAGGGAGGCAGTCTTGCGGAAAGTTTCACAATTCTCCCATGTTGGGAGGTATGGAAAGTCTAGAAGGCATCAAGAGCTTCACTCATTTTGACAGAAAAACTTACTCAAGTGTTGGGAAGTCATAATGAGAATCCTGACAATTAAATGCCTTTTTGGAATTGAGTTGTCTAGGCCTTGAAAGAAAAGAGTGATTTGGGCAAACAAATTAGGAGAAGGTGGAAAGGTGAGAATGACTCACATGACTGGTCATGGGACAGATACATGTCCATTTTATTTTTATTTATTTATTCATGAGAGACACAGAGAGAAAGAGGCAGAGACACAGGCAGAGGGAGAAGCAGGCTCCCTGTGGGAAGCCTGATGGGGGACTCAATCCCAGGACCCCGGGATCCCGATCTGAGCCAAAGGCAGAAGCTCAACCACTGGGCCACCCAGGTGTCCCATAGTTGTCTATTTTAATGCAAACAGAGGGGAGCTCTGTGGGAGGTTTAAAGAGGTGTGTTGGGGCCGGTTGGAGGCCTGTGGTAAGCCATTCCTCCGTGCCTGGTATTGCAATGGCACGCAAGCTGTCACTCTTAGCTTTGGCCATGTGCTTGGGACTCAGCAGAAAGAGTTTCCAGCTGGCAAAACCTCTCCTATGCAGTAAGATACTCTCTTTGCTGTTGTTCTTCTGGGTTCTTTTGGTTTTTTAGAGCTTCCTCACGATACGTTAGATATCCCTTGCTAACAATAGACATCTGTTAGATCTAAAACTAGATTCACAAAATCCCTCCTACCCAACTCCATTTCCTCTTGTGTTCCCTGCAGTTGTTGGTGGCAGTCCTAGCTCCTCCATCCCCCAGATAACCTTGGGTTATTTTGGATGTTGCTCTGTGTTGCTTGTTCTCTGCTCCCTTCTGGTGTTATCTCTGGATTGTTCTCCCATGCAGTCTCTCCTGCTTCTTGCCTTCGCACTCAGCCCCCACCCCCACTCCATGCTCTGCCACTGATGAAGTTTAATCCTCCCTAAGTCTGTAGCTCTTCAGGCCCTCACAGTGGAAGTGTGGGAAAAGGTGGGCCCTTAATACCCTACCGTTTGACTCCTTCTGCTTAAAAATATTTGCTTTATCCCTGCTGCCAACCAAAAGAAGTCTAAAAGCAGCTGACTCTTATTAGGAATCAAACATTCCAACAACAGAACTGCCACTTGTTTCTGCTGCCTGTACTCCAAAGATCAAACTGCTAGATTTCCTGGTGCATGTGTGACTCTTCCTTGTCTGCATGTTTTTGCTGCTGCCTTTCCTCATATTTCTGGTGGAAATATTTCCTCATATTTCCTTTCAGTACTTCTACAAGTCTTAGTTATGCTGACCCCACTCAAATATCAATCCTTCCCCGATGATGGTTGCACAAATACAATGTCTCCTTGGGTAGAGAGGTAGAGAGATGACTACAGTGTGGTAATGGGTGGGTTTGATTTTCTCCATCCAAAGGAACTGATCTATGTAATTATTTTTATTTATGTATTGATTTACCACACAAATAGCAATACAATGTACACTCCTGGTTTCTGGCCCTGAAATGTATTTCTGACAGTGAAAAGAGAATAGAAATACTGCTCCCCCCATACCTGCACACAGGGTCATACTTATTTTCTCCACAGATCTCCTCTGATTCTCCTCTTACCTCTTAGATTTCTGAATTCCCAAGGTGCTGTGTGTATGATAGACATCTGTTATAAGCTGTATCATGCTTTAGGTGCTAAACCAAAAATCCCAGTAGGAGCTGTCCTTGGATACGGCAGCACCTGGCAGGATGGTTGTTATACAGCATAGGAACTCAAACATTTGAAAGCAGGATATCCACCTATTTTTATGATATATGCTATATTATACATCTTTTTTTTAAAAAAAAGTTTTATTTATTCATGTGAATAAATATTCACATGTGAATATTCACATGTGAATATGTGAATATTCATGAGAGAGAGAGAGAGGCAGAGACACAGGCAGAGGGAGAAGCAGGCTCCATGCAGAGAGCCTGACGTGGGACTCAATCCCGGGACTCCAGGATCAGGCCCTGGGCTGAAGGCGGCGCTAAACCACTGAGCCACCCTGGCTGCCCGTATAAGGATATTATTATTATTTTTTATTATTTATTTACGATAGTCACAGAGAGAGAGAGAGAGAGAGAGAGGCAGAGACACAGGCAGAGGGAGAAGCAGGCTCCATGCACCGGGAGCCCAACGTGGGATTCGATCCCGGGTCTCCAGGATCGCGCCCTGAGCCAAAGGCAGGCACCAAACCGCTGCACCACCCAGGGATCCCTAAGGATATTATTATATTTTCAAGTGTTCAAAGAATAATACAGTGCGTTAAAATTTATAATGAACTCAGCCCACCTGTCCCATTCTCCGGCTGCCTCCCCAATAGCTTCTTCTAACTGTACCTGATTTTAGTGGCAGTGGTTACTTCATTATCTGTAGAAATGTTTGTATCCTGCTCTTTCTTGCTTATTAATGTTAAACCTTATCTTTTCACTTCCTGTTTTGATGGAACATAGGAGTCCACTCGAACTGCCTCCCTGCCTCCCTCTGCCTACTCCTGATGTTAAGTGGGCATTTTCGTCTTTCTACGTCCTACTTTCTCTTTTATCTCTTTAAAGAATACATCAACCTCCATTTGGTGAAGAGCCAGGGCACAGGTTTTCTCGTGAGAGCTTGGGGCTGTGGTTGGAGGGAGGTGAACGAGGGGGTCAGGAGCCGAGGAGGGGTGAAAAAGGCAGATCACCAAGTGCCTTGTAAGGACCTGGGACTCAGGGAGCATTGAGGAGGCAAGGCAGTTTCCCTCGCCCTAATACTGTGAGCCGTTTCATGGGTGCCATCTTCTTTCTCGAAGATGCTCATTAGGAGGCTTGGGCGTTTTGTTTTTCTTGTTTGCTTATCTTAAGTTTTCTTCTCTGAATTCAGTTTCCTAAGGAGTTTACTTTCCTCTTGGTTTATCTCGGTCTTTTCATTCAGAATTCAGGCTTTCTTCAGAGCACCTGGGTGGCTCAGTTGGTTAAGCTTCTGCCTTCAGTTCAGGTCATGATCCCAGGGTCCTGGGATCAAGCCCCACGGCAGGCTCCCTCCTCAGTGGGGAGCCTGCCTCTGCCTTTTCCTCTGTCCCTCTCCTTTGTTCCTGTGCGCTCTTTTGATCTGCTCCCTTTCTCGCTCTCAAATAAATAAAAATCTTAAAAGACTTCAGGCTTTCTTCAAGGGTCTGGCAAATCCTCTCGCATTTGCAAAGATAAAAAATTTAACACTAGTCCTCGTTAAAATTATTACTGTTACTCTTTGTGCCAGGTATTCCTCTAGGCACTTAGGAAAATTTTTTTTTTTTTTAGTTTTACCCTTTATTATTAAGAATGTGTAAACACTGCTTTGTCTTATGAGTATGGGTTACAAAATGTCTAGTGAAGGCAATTTGGCCATGACTATAAATGTTTTAAATTGTGTGTATTTTGACACAAGTGTTCCATTTCCGGGAAGGTACCTGCGAATAAACTGACACATAATAAACATTCAGGGACATTTGCTGCAGCTTTATTTGTATTGGTAATAAGACTGAAATCCACCTAAGTGCCGGTCAATAAGGAACTGGTTACATTATAATTCATCCATTTCAGTGGAACTCTATGCAGTCACTAAAAAGAATGAGGAAGCTCTGTGTGTACTGATAGGGAAAGAACACCAAGATATATGGTAAGTAAAAAGAAAAGAAAAAAAAAAACAAGCTGTATGACATCATGCTGTCATTTGTGCTTAGAAAGTACATATGCTCATGTACATAGAATCTTGCTCGAAAGACAGGAACTAGGAACAGCGTAATAGGTGACTGACTCTTTGGAGACAAACAAGGATAGAAGGGAGATTTGTTGTTTTTTATTTGTAATTTTTTAATTGAAGTATAGTTGTTGCACAATGTTATGTGAATTGCAGGTGTATCGGCTAGTGTTTCTACTGGTCTAGACATTATGCTGTGATCACCACAGGTGTAGTTACCATACAGTATGACAGTACCAGGGACTCTATTCCCTATGCTGTACCTTTCATCCCCCCTGACTATTTCACTCCATAAGTGGAAGCCTGTATCTCCCACCCCTTTAACCCCTACTTTGCCCATCCTCCTATCCCTACCCCTCTGGCAGCTCTCAGTTCTCTGTATTTATGGGTCTCTCTGCTTTTTGTTTGTATTTATTCATTTGTTTTGTTTTTTAGATTCCAAATATAGGTGAAATCATAAGATAATTTGTCTTTCTCTGACTTATTTCACTTAACATAATACCCTGTTTTCATTCTGTGTATATACTGCATCTTCTTTATTCATTCATTTATCAATAGATGCTTGGGTTGCTTCCATAGCTTGGCTGTTGTAAATAATGCTGCAGTAAACATAGGGATGCACATATCTTTTCAGATAGGTATTTTTGGTTTCTTTGGGTAAATACCCAGAAGTGGAATTACTGGGCTATGTGGTATCTCTCTTTTTAATTTTTTGAGGAACCTCCATACTGTGTTCCACAGTGGGTGTCCCAAATTACATTCCCACCAAGAGTGCATGAAGGTTCCCTTTTCTCCACATCCTCACCAACACTTGCATTTTTCTTATCTTTTTGAGTCTAGCCATTCCGACAGGCATGACATGGTAGCTCATTGTGGTTTTGATTTGCATTTCCCTGATGACTGCTGATGATTAGGCACATCTTTTCACATATCTGTTGGCCATATGTGTATCTTCTTTGGAAAAATGTCTCATCAGGTCCTCTCCCCATTTTTCAGTCAGATTGTTTTTTGGTGTTATGTGAGTTCTTTATATAGTTTGGTTATTAACCCCTTATTGGGTATATAGTTTGCAAATAGTTTCTTGCATTCACTAGATTGCCTTTCTGTTCTGTTGATGGTTTCCTACCTTGTGGAAAGGCTTTTTATTCTGGTGTAGTCCTAATAGTTTATTTTTGCTTTTGTTTCCTTTGCCTAAGGAGACATATCTAGAAGAATGTTGCTAAGATCAACATCAAAGAGATTACTCACTATGTTTTCTTCTATGAGTCTTATGGTTTCGGGTCTTACATTTAAGTCTCTAATCCATTTTGAGTTTATTTTTGTATATAATGTAAGAAAGTGGTCCAGTTTTTCCAGCACCACTTATTGAAAAGACTGTCCTTCCCCCATTGAACATCCTTGCTCCTTTGTCATAGATTAATTGACCATATAAGTGTAGGTTTATTTCTTGGCACTCCATTCTGTTCCATTGATCTATGTATCTGTTTTTGTGCCAGTTCCATACTGTCTTGATGACTACAGCTTTGTAGTATTTCTTGAAATCTGGGATCCTGATGCCTCCAGCTTTGTTCTTCTCTGTCCAGGTTGCTTTGGGTATTTGAGGTCTTTTGTGGTTCCATAGAAATTTTAGGATTATTTGTCCTAGTTCTGTGATAAATGCTGTTGGCATTTTGATGGGGATTGCACTGATTGTGTAGATTACTTTGGGTAGTGTGGACATTGTAACAGTACTCTCTCAGTCTGTGAGCACAGGCTGTCTTTCCATTTGTGTCATCTTTGACTTCTTTCAACAAAGCTTTACAGATTTTAGAGTTCCATTTGTCACTTTTGAATTGTGTACTTCTGCTTCTAGTATTTACTCAGAAATGAATATATAGATAGATAAATAAAATTTAAAGTTTCTAGACAAAGATCTACTATATCAGAATTGTAGATGAAAGACTTTTTCCTGACTTCTAAAAATCTAGCTTGGGAGATTTTGCATTTACTTTGCAGTTGGAGAGGCTGACAGGTCTTAGAGAGGCCCTGGTCCCCTGCACCGACTCCTGCACCTTTGCACCCCTTTCTGTGCCCTTCTTTTGGTTACCATGATGTCTCAGTTTGTCTTGTGGTTGCTGCCCAGCCACCCCCAGAGCCCTCCTCTGTCCTTGTGGCCTGTAGCTTTGTTCCCACACATTGCCATCTGTGCCTGCTAGCCAGCCTTGAAGCCACTAAGCAAGCAGCATATCAAAAACAAGGGTTTGGTGGGACGCCTGAGTGGCTCAGTTAGTTAAGCATCTGACCCATGATTTCGGCTCAGGTCATGATCTCAGGGCCGTGAGATTGAGCTCTGCTTTGGGCCCTGTGCTCAATGGGGAGTCTGCTCAAGATTCTCTCTCTCTCTCTCTTTTTTTTTTTTAAAATTCTTTTTTTTTTAATAATTTTTATTTATTTATGATAGTCACAGAGAGAGAGAGAGAGAGGCAGAGACACAGGCAGAGGGAGAAGCAGGCTCCATGCACCGGGAGCCCGATGTGGGATTCGATCCCGGGTCTCCAGGATCGCGCCCTGGGCCAAAGGCAGGCGCCAAACCGCTGCGCCACCCAGGGATCCCTCTCTCTCTCTCTCTTCCTCTGCCCTCACCCCCCCCCCCACTCTCTCAAATAAATGATCTTTTAAAAAAAATAAATAACAGGGATTTGGTGCCCCAGGTCTTGGCTTGTCCAGGGTGTACCCTAGTTTCCAGTACAGTACACTGTACTGTGACAGACCTGGTGTTTTTTTTTTATTTTTATTTATTTTTATTTATTTATTTATTTTATTTATGATAGTCACACACACAGAGAGAGAGAGAGAGGCAGAGACACAGGCAGAGGGAGAAGCAGGCTCCATGCACCAGGAGCCCGACGTGGGATTCGATCCCGGATCTCTAGGATCGTGCCCTGGGCCAAAGGCAGGCGCCAAACCGCTGCGCCACCCAGGGATCCGCGCTGCACCACCCAGGGATCCCCGCTGCGCCACCCAGGAATCCCGACAGACCTGGTGTTAATCACAACAGTCTCATTTGTAGGATTTTATCTCTTGGAGATCCTCTGGTGAAACATAACCTGTCTTCTAGTCACTTCCAAATCTCATTGGTCAAGACTGTGGTTTCAGTATATGGTGATCAGGGACTTTTTTAAGTGGCAGTGGATTTAAAACTACCCTTACCCATACTACCATAAGGGAGTTGATGACATTTTTTATGCTTTAGCTTACACCGATTTCACTTGAAGGTAGAGTTGAACACAAGGATTCACCACTGTGATTAGAAAAGGAGCACAACTACCTCGACTGAACCATAGGAGGCACTTGTTTTCATTTACCTGAGACGCCACTTAATCACTCACCTGAGGCACAACTTAGTAGTCATTCTGCCCAGTAGCTACTTACCTTGACTTGCTTGGGATGATGGCTGAGTACAGCTCATTCTCAGCACAAAGGACAAAGGACCTGGGAGATGAAAGTGACAGGAGAAAAGATAGCTGAGTTTACCTTAAACTCAGAGAGACTCTTTCCAGGAAGAATATAAGAATTCTAATTCTGAAAAATTGTGAAATCTGAATCCTCTCATCCTCACTTTAATAAGGTCTGGGAATTGACTCACACTGCACTGTCGATAAGGATTGTCCAACCCGTTTTTTATTTATAGATTGTGTAACAATGTGGGGCAGTGTCTCACTGAAACCAGTACTTCCTATTCTGTAATAAAAATGCATTCCCCAAACAGTAACTTCAGGCTTGGTTGGTAGAAGCATGACTGCCTCATTGTTCTGGAATTCCTACTGAGAAGCTTTCAGGGCTGATGAGTGATACTTATACTGGGTTAGAGATGGGAGAAGAAATAACCTGCCAAGGCTGAGCGAAGGTTAATCCTGTATTTCCAGCATCTATTTCTTCTAAGTATTCCTAAAATTGTCATTCATTCATCTGTGTCCCCTGCCCAGCTCAGCATCCTGCTCTGCCAGCAGGTCGCTTCCAATAAACATTTGAAAGAGGAAGGTTAGAACAAGCTGCCACTAGAACCACATCTAGTGATCCTTGAGAAGTTAAGCACATTTTGCAAATACTGAATACCAATGTTGATTGTTGGGCGGGAAAGAGCCTTTGCCATCACTGCAGTTAAGAGTGTCAGACAAAGACAGGCTCAAGTGGTGTTGTGGAAAGTAAACACTGACCTCACCAGTAGCGCAGGAGAGCTCACCGAGGATGACATGGACCTTTATGCAGAACCCATGCCTGTATAAGATCCCACACTGGTTGTGAACAGACGAAAGTATATCAGAGATGGAAAAAAATACAGCCAGGTCCTAGCCAATTGTCTGGACAACAAACTCCATGAAGACCTAGAGAGACTGAAGAAGATTTGGTCCCACATAGGGCTGCACTACTTCTGGGGACTTTGTGTCCGAGATCAGCTCACCAGGACCACAGGCTGTTGTGGCTACACTGTGGGAATGTCCAAGGACAAATAAATCTTTAGGCCTTGTCTATTAGTAAACAGAGAGAGAGAGAGAAAGAGAAGGAGGAAGAAAGAGGAAGCTTGTTCTTTTGGTTTTGTTTTATTTTGTAAAATTTTCTTGCAGTCAATGTGCCTGAAAGGCCCTTTCATCATCATCATCTTCTTCCTTCTTCCTCCTCCTCCTCCTTCTTCTCTCTCTCTCTTTTTTTTTAAGATTTTATTTATTCATGAAAGACACAGGCAGAGGGAGAAGCAGGCTCCATGCAGGGAGCCTGACGGGGGACTTGATCTCTGGTCTCCAGGATCAGGCTCTGGGCTGAAGGCGGCGCTAAACCGCTGGGCCACTGGGGCCGCCCTATTTTCTTCTTTTTTAAAGAAAAAAAAAAGGAAAATACTGTGCTTTCTTTATTTTCATGATTTAAACAAGACCTGTTATTTCATCTCCCCTTGTCAGTGAGTTCAGCTTTACTGACAGTAACACTACAGTTTCTGAGGGGCCTTGAGGAACCCTTCCATCGTCCTCCCACACTGCCAGTCTGTTTGGATTCTACATAGTTCATCCTGCTGCCACAAGACCTCAGGGATGAGGGGTGCTTGTGGGAGTTCTCTCTCCTCTGTTAGGAATTGACTTGCTTAATTTTCCAAAGCATCTTTTTAAAAAAGATTTTATTTATTTATTTATGTATGTATGTATGTATGTATGTATGTATGTACACGCAGAAGCAGGGGGAGGTGCAGAGGGAGAGGGAGAAGCAAACTCCCCGCTGAGCAGGGAGCCCGACATAGGGCTCAATCCCAGGACCCTGAGATCATGACCTGAGATGAAGGCAGATGCTTAACCGACTGAGCCACCCAGGCGCCCCCATAGCATTGTTAAGTCAACAAAACTAAAATTGAATCAGCCCATACGTGAATTTCACTTCCTGTTGAGACACTGCCAGATGAATCCCCCATCCATCAACACATATAAATGGCCTCTATGAGCCACATGCTGAGCTGAGTGCTGTGGAAGAACACAGAAGTTCCCTGTTTTTAAGGAATATTTTCTGGTAGTTGGGTACTTCAGACATTTGCCCAGAGCTGGGGGTACCGTAGCTCGGCAAGGCCATGCAGCAGTAGGGCTGCCTCCAGAGGGGCACCTTTATATGAGTGTATCTTGGTGGGAGAGCTCTTTCTCAGGACACAGAGGTGATGTACAGGATAGCAGTGGCTCCAATTCCTGCATAAAATTCAGTAAATACATAAATAAATGCTGAGTGGATTTTTGAGGGTCCACACACACTCTCCTTACTTAGAGAGGGCCTCTCAAGTGGATCAAGTCTCATGCTTTTGAAGAACAGGAATAATGTATGTGTCTTGGGGAGCACAGATAGGCAGAGAGATGCTCTAAAGCCCCTTAACTATTCTAAAATTATCCACGTCCATAAATTCCACTCGATGCCAAAATTAAATAAAATTTTCTATTTCAAACCAAAGCAGTGTTTTCCTATTAATATTTCAAAGCCTTCCATGTGCCTTTTGTCACATAATGCAGTTCAATTACAGACTGAGCTCTTTTCATGTATGTAAGTGCTTCTGAGCACTTTGAGAATTGAAGAAGTGGGAGGTTGGGGAATATTTACACACTTAGGGAAAAAAGAAATGCTGACTGCAGTGTAAGAACATCCACTGTCTATAGGGGCTGGTCTGTTAATTGGATATTTTGTCAGATTATTTGGTCTTGATTTTGACACTACTGCAGTATTACTGGTTTGGGCTAAAATTTTCCTATACTGTGAGAAGTGGTAAGCAAGAAACCACAAAGCTTCACCTAACCAATGATGTTTCCTGCCTGTGAGGTCATTTGCAGGTAAAGACATCCAGTGGGTGGTAAATTAGGATTAAAATTAGCCAAACTGTCATAGCAATGCTATCTTCATATGTTTTCCTTTATGTTCCACCGCCATGGAGTTCTCACATGCTCAGAAATATGTCTTGTGAATTCTGTGCTTTGCAGCCTGATACAGAAGGTCTAACCCATGTAAACACCATGGGTTCTCCTTCTGTGTTCCTTTCTCTCCTCTTTCCCATACTGGAATCAGTGTCCCCAGTCCCTAAGATTGAGGGAACTTGGCACCTGTGTCCACCACACTGGTTACCTCCATCCCTCACTGGTCCAGTGTGCAAACGCTCCTGACTTGCTTTCCCCTCTAGTCCTTCTTTCCCCAAAGTCAGCCCTCATTTTCTAAAAGCCTGTTCATCATGATTATATCCCAGCACATACCTAGACCCTGTGGTCAGTATAAAAATCAATAAGATCCTCACCCCACCCTGGAGCTCTCACACTGGAGAGCTGGTAAGAGATGGAGAGACAAGTGGTTGGGGGTAGGGGTGGGTGGAAGGCAGAGGAAAGAGAGCACGTGAGGACAGGTGGGTACCCAGAAGCCTCCTAGAGGGACAGACGTGAGCTTGAATCCCAACTCAGATGCTGGTTCTGTGAACCTGGGCAAGATGAATGATATCTGAGAGCCTCAGATTCCAGACTTGTTAAGAGGAGGGTAATAATTCCTACCCAGCCTGGGTGGCTGCGAGAAGCAGATTAGAAACTTTAAACTGCTTAGAGAAGTGCTTGGTTAAAATATCAACAACTCAAAGTGGGACCTATATAACTCCAACAGTGGGTGGTAAATGACACAAGAGAAATGCAAACAAAGGGGTGGGGGCTCCTGGCAGGAAGGCTCACACCTGGCAGAAGGCCACGTGTGAGCGTGTGTGCTGAGCAGGTGTGCAGGGGCCCTCCCAGCATCCAGGTGATCTGTCGCCAGTGCGCAGCTAGCAGGGCAGAGCCGAGCATTCCCGCAAAGCCGGCCGTTTACCTGCTGCAGCAGGCATGACCTGGAGCTCATGCCCTTGAGGGGCCAGCCAAGAGGCTGCAGAATGGAGATCTGGAAAGGGCACAGTTGTCCAAGTTGACTTCAGCCTGCTATGGGGATTGAACATCATTCCGTTCTCCAGAAAGCAAGGGGTTTTCCTCATTTTTCCTTCCACCTCCTTCCCCGGATGACTAAGGCCAAGCGTTCTTCTCCTCTCCTCTCCAGCTCCGAGGCTGAGAATGGTGTGGAGGACAAAAAGAAGATCTGCAAGTCGCCAACAGCCCAGTCCCCTAGCCCATCCAATGAGGCCGAGTCCTCAGACCAGAAGAGACTCCTTTCCTTGCGGTGAGTCCTGGCCTTGACACTTTATTCTTTTGGGCCTTTGGGAAGGACAGGTTGCTGGGAGGAGCTCGTGTTTCTAGTTTTTGGGTGGCTGTCAAGAGTATGGATCTACTAGAGGCAAATAAGCCCCTGAGAAAGAAGTAGGGTGTTTGATACCCAGGCACCGATGCTTGCCTGCCTTTCTCATCTCTTCCTGGCAGCATTTCCTTCTTTCCTGCCCTAGCCCTACTGCAGAACATCTGCCCCCTTCTTCAGGGGCTGATCTTGCTCCCTGATAAAGCCAGGACAGCCCACTGTCTGGCATAGATTTATGAAGCAGCTGGAGAGGCTGGCCGGGGTGCTGGTGAGGCCCGCCCAGGCTGGAGTACCTGCCCCGCCTCTATGCGTGCACACCTGCTGTCTCACTTTCCTGGCAGCCAAGAAAAAGCAGAAGGGAACCCTGCCTGGGATCCCTGGGTGGGATGCGCATGTCTCGTGGAGGAGGGGAGCTGCCTGCTTCCTGGGGACTGGTGCCAGGAGCCAGCATCAGTTTGGTCATGAGCCTGGGAGGGGACAGGTAGTTTCGAGATGATGAGCCACAGTCCCTGGCACACTCAGAGACCCCAGTTACATACTTTCTTTCATTGGAAGGAAGATGTAGGAACTTCAGGTTGCTTTTTTACCCCTGAAAAGAGAATGGTTATACCAGCAGTCAGTTACAGGGAAGTGTGGCCAGGGGTCTGTACCGATCGGCGGCAGTGACTACCCTCTTCCCTGTTACTGAAATTGTCAGAACTGTACCTTCTGGGTCTTCTGGCCCCTGCTAATGGGTAATTAAGTAACTCCTGCCTTTCCCCTTCCTTCCTGGCTACCCAGCCCATTCCTTCTCTCCAAATCCTTACTTCATTCAAGACCAAGCGTAAGTCTTCTCTCTCCCCCAGATTTTTCTTTTCTGTTGCTTCCAGGTCTCTTGTCATCGGTTCTGCATGGCTTTCTTGACACATCTCACTTTTAACCCTTCTTTTTATAGCTGTCTCCTGTCCAAGCATCTTTTCTCACTCACCAAATGAGTCTCTGGGCAGGGGCGCAAAGCATGTTGTTTCTTGAATCTTTCACCATTATTGACTGGCTCCCGCGGGTGCTTTAAAAAATGGGTTTGACTCCGCCTCCCCCAGACTTCAGATGAGAATCGTACAGTCATCATGAGAGCATGCTTGTTAAACGGTGTGGGCGTGCCATCTGTGTAGTTGCAGGGAGCCCAGCGCTTGCTTTAATGCTCTGCTCTCGCTGTCTGGAAATTCCTAATTTTTGAATAATAGGCCAGACATTTTCATTTTGCTCTGGGCTTTCCGCCCTGCTCATGATCACCTGTAAGAAAAGAGAGTAACACAGTTCAGAAGACACGAAAACAGCAATACTAGGTAAATAAGCACCCCTTCCAGCACTCTGCAAACAAGTCCATTCTGCTGGCACCTCTTGAATTCATCAATAGTACCGCTGCTCTACTTGTCGCATTGGCTTATAGTCCTTCAAAAGCTCATTGCATTGGCAGTTGCTTTAACATTTACTAATATAATCAGTTGAGGTGATTAATTCAGATTAGTGGCTAGTATAAATAGTAGGTAATTTGACATTTGTAAAAATAATTTTATTTTCGAGTACAAATTACTCGTAATTTCAAAGAAAAAAGTAATCCCTAGAATTCAAAGGGAATTTATATCTGTGAATAGGTTCAGTGGTCAGCAGCTAAATGCAAATCTTCACCTGTGGCTAGAGCATCGTTGACTCAAACTACTGGGGCTGGCAGGGGCCCGGAACATAGGATAGCCCATCTTTTCACAGCTGAGACCCAGAGTCTAAAGTCTAACTTGAGTCATTTCTGTCTCTCTGTCATACCCTCATACCACCTGAATTACTGAAGATCTTTAAATCTGCTTTGACCAAATAGTAGTCTTAACTGTGCCTCTTCATAAGGAATCATTATTGTGGAATCATGGATTTTATGTGCAATTTTCCCCAATAATCAAAAAAGCTACATAATTGTACCCAGGGGCACCTGGCTGGCTCAGTCAGTAGAGTGTGTGACTCTTGACCTCAAGGTTGTGAGTTTGAACCCCATGTTGGGTATAGAGATTACTTAAAAATAAATCTTAAAAAAAAAAAAAGCTACGTAATTGTATCCTAAAACTTGTTCAGATATAGACCTCTAAAATTCATACGTGCATTCCCTTTTGAAATGATTCTGTTTGCCTGTAGGAATGAAGACGTGTGCACATTCACGCATCTACTCAAACAGAGAGCCAGGACTAGAATCCCCTGAGACACAAATGCTGGAGCTCTGACCTCTGCCCTTACTAAAATAAAGGAAGACTTGACTTTCAAACATGTTCCTCATTTTTATGCCAATTTCACTTCTCTTTTCTGTCTCTTTTCCTCATACCCAATTCCTGCTCATGCTCTGAAGCCCAGTGTGTTAAACCCACATTGTGCTATTGCTCTCTTCTTCTCTTCCCTCCTGTTGGGTGTAGTGTCTCTGTACCTCCTATGCCTATCATATGTACTATTTGGTGCTAAATCTTGTACTGCCTTTTGAAAAAAGATGTCTGATGAATTCACAGGCTTCTTGAGGACAAAGACTGTCGTGTGTGCCTCACAACCTTTAATACAATGCCCTACTCTATCAACACATGTTCAGTATTAATAGAATTCTGAAACAAAAATATTCTTTGATTGAACTGTGGCTATAGTTTTGTTTCATAATTTGCCTATACTATTCCTCTTTTACTGCTTCAAATACTTTAGAGATGGAAATGACCTTCATAATTCAGTTGATATTTCTCCCTTCTACAAACAAGTTCATATTTTTGCAGTTTGAGATTGCAGCCTGGTGAAACCGTCCCAGTCTCCTACACACCATATTGTGTCAATGCTCCTAGAGTCTTATGAGTGATCACTGATGTCGAGAAAAGAAGAACGAGTGTCAGGTTTTCTTATATACCTGTATACCTGTTTTCAGTATTTCTTGTAATACTCCAGACTTATTACAATTAATGAGTAGCATAACAATTTCATCTTACAAGACTCCCTGGATTCTCTTTCCTCAGGTCAAAATCCAGTTTTGAAGGTGCCTCTTTAGGAAGCGATAAGAATGACTGTAAAACAGAGAGCAAAAATGAATCTAAGATGGACAGGAAAAAGTATTCGTCTTCCAGCCAGGTAACTTGGGAAGGCGGTGCATGTCATGTCAGATGGTGGTGGGAGCACTAACGGCAAGGGAAGGAAAGAACCCAAGTGTGCATCTTCCTGCTGGTCAGGACTCATGTAGGCAGAGATTGTAGAGAATCTGGGAGAAAAGGATGTAGTTCTTTCTGTTGATTCTTAATCAGTATCGCACTTCACCACTGACCTTTCTATGTATCTTGGCCAGTGATGAGTTCCATGCTGTGACCCCTAACCTTGACAAGCGCCCTAAGAGCAAGGACCCATACAGTCGTGTGCTGGTCTAATAATCAGCCAAGACCAGGAGAGCTGCGATAGCCTTGCATTAACATTAAAGAGTCTGATATGGCCCCTGCAATGAATAGAAGGCTACCCAACTGCACCCAGAGGAGGGAAACTGTGAACAGGGTCATGCTTCTCATCCAGGAGTAGTTTAGTTCTGCCCCAAAACACACCCAGATGGGTGTCAAAGCCCAGTTCTGTGTCTTAGAGTGTGGCATACTTACTGGGGTCAATGGTTTGAGGTTGTTACGGACACTTCACCCCTAAATACTTGAATACATGTTTCCTAAGAACTAGAACAACAACAAAAAATCCCCTACTGGTATACAGAAGAAATGTAACTAAACAATAAACATATAAAAATATTACTAATATACAATCCATTTCAGATCTCTATAATTGTCTCAGTAGCCTTTGTAAATGTGTTTTGCTCCCTTTCTCTCTAATCCAATCCAGAAGCACATACTGCATTTATCTGTCACTTTTTATATAGGTCATTCCCACCACCCTTTTTTTTTTTTTTTTTGTCTTTTATTACATTCACATTTTTGATGACTCCATGTTTCAAGTTTTTTGTTCTTTTGGATTTTTTTTTTTTCTTTTTGACCCATGTTATTTTTAAATCAAGTCATGTAACCGATGTTCACTGTAGCCATTAAAAAAATCAATCAATCTCAGGAAAGCCCCCATGGAATACCAAGCTTTAATCCAAGTAACTTTCTGGATGCAAAATGTGCTTTTAGGAGGCAGTGTGAAATGACCTACTTTACGTGAGGTGTTTATAAAATAGCTGACTTGCAGGGACCATCTATCATCTGCATGACCTTGCTAAAGCTCTTCCTTAAAGCAATACTGAGACCAGCGCTGCCATTGAGATGACTCCTAGTTTGGATAATAAAACATGAAGGGCCTGCTTGTACTCTCTCTCTGTTCTGCTCATAAGAGCTGTTTTTTTTTTTTTTTTTTTTTTTTTTTTAATATCAAAAGCATCCTGTCAGGCAGAGGTCCTGTGAAAGGAGGACCAGTTCTACCTCTTAGCTCTGTGGCGCCAGTTAAGTGACTCAGTTTCCCTGAGGCACCCCGTCCAGACCCATGGAATGGGGACATGAGTTCCCCAGGTAATTTGGGGGATGATATTTGTGAAGGCTCATTACCAAATGTAAATTGCTGGCTGTACGTTGTTGTTTTCACAGCTGTGGAAACACATGCTTTCTCCCACCCTAGAGAGTCCTCTCCCCCTGACACTGGCTAAGGAAATACCCTTGCAACAGAAGTAGTGAGAGTGACAATAACAGGTGATGGTGGGTCTTTTAGATGGATTGTCCCATTTAGGCCTTACGGCAGCCCTCTGGGACAGGTAGTGTATTTGCCCGCTGGCACAGAAGATGAATCTGAGGCTCAGCGAGGCTAACTCACTTGGCCAAAATCATACACCAAAGGAGAGATTTAGCCAAGACTTGAACTCAGGTTTATCTGATCTTTTAGCCACTGCCCTCCTCTAACAGTCCTTGTATCTTTAGTGGCCTGGGATTTTCTGCCCTCCCTGGTGAGATCCCTTGGAGTTTCATGTCATTTTTCATTTGGAACATCCTTGTTGAGCCACCTGGGCAGAACGATGACCACCAGCTGCAGCATGGTCAGATGTCTGTCCGTCTGTCCAACCAGCAAGTCACTAATCTTGTTGGAAAATGAAAGCTTGGTGTCCTGCCTACTTTGAATGGTTGTGTCAAAGACTATAAGATCAAAGAGAAGGAATTCCTAAAGACACTATAACAAGGGAGGGGATATTTGTTATGTAATTTATTTATTTTAAAGATTTATTTATTTGAAAGAGAGAGCATGAGCAGGGGGAGGAGCAAAGGGAAAGAGAGAATCTACAAGCAGACTTCACGCTGAGCAGGGAGCCCGATGTGAGGCTCGAGCTCAGGACCCTGAGATCATCACCTGAGCTAAAATCAAGAGTCGGGTGCTTAACCGACTGAGCCACCGAGGCACCCCTTGTTATGTAATCTAAATTGAAGTTAAAATTTGCGATGTTTCACCAAGAAATGCAAGTTGTGACGCCTGTGTTGTGTTCTTGTTGTAGTATAAGGCAAATATGCACTTCCACAAGTTGTTTCTTGACGTCCCAACTGAAGAACCACTGAGGCAAAGTAAGTTCTAACCTGCTTGACTTACTTGAAAAGAAGGTTTTCAAGGCTAATTGGTTTGGGTGTAGAAAGTGGGCTCCCATCTGGGGACTGCATCACCAGGGGGAACAGGTTTTGAAAGTCATGATGTAGCAGGGATGCCAGCTTCATTCAGCTTTCACCAAGCACCTTGAAAGGTAAGAGAGTAGAATGGGAATCTGAATCCCTCCAAATGATAGGGAACCCTCCACGATGGTTCCAGAATGATTCCTCACCTTCTGTATTGACTGTGTATGGGTTGTCCTGAGATTTAAGATAATGAGACTAGAAGAGAGGCCTTTGGAAGAAGACTGAAAAGAAGCACAGATCCTCATGCATGGATAGGTGTCGATCCCTACACTATGCAGGGTGTGACAATCACACTCAAATGCCCTGCCCAGTATACCAGGGAAGACCTACTCTGCTCCTCTTAGGTTCATTAGGACCAGCGTTCCATTCTGGCCTCTCTGTATACAAATGTTAATTAAGCAGAATGCTGGATTCCTGCCATGATGGCCAAACATGTGGATCACATGCTCTTCCCACACTGAGACTATCAGTTTCGAAAGGAGTCATTAGTGACGGTACCGAGAGTGCCATCATTAGCACAAAGTGACACACCTTCCTAAATAGAGATGTTGAAACTCCATTCTTGAACTCCCATTTGTAGTGATAGACTTGCCATTTTATACTGAAGCATATAAGACTTTGAATTAAAAAACAAACTCTCATCCCCGTAGCTTTACTCACTAAAGATGACTGATAAAGACATAAAAGATCTTTTGAGTATATTATCTCTGCCGGTCCTGAGGAACCAACACACTTATATAATTTTTGTTTCATATGGAAATTTTTAAAAATATTTAATTTATTTATTTGAGAGAGAGAGAGCATGAGCAGGGGGACCCGCAGAGGGAGAAGGGGAAGCAAACTCCCCACTGAACAGAAAGCCCCACTTAGGACTCAATCCCAGGACCCCAGGATCATGACCTGAGCTGAAAGTGGACACTTAACTGATCAAACCCCTCAGATGCCCCTTATATGGAAATTTTAAGTGCTCTTAAACCTGTATTTATTTTCCCAGGTTTTACCTGTGCTCTACAGAAAGAGATACTATACCAGGGGAAGCTCTTTGTATCAGAAAACTGGATTTGTTTTCATTCCAAGGTCTTTGGAAAAGATACTAAGGTTAGTATAATTTTTTTAAAAGAAACCTATTCACTTTATTCTATATTGTGAATATCAAGAGTTTTAAGCATAGCAATGTTTATAAATATTCACTGTTACTATACCTTTATATCTTTATTTCCTTTGTCATAGTTCTAATTATTACAGGTCCTAAATACCTCTCAATGACATTAACTTCCCTTTTTCCCTAAAGACCACTCTCAGTTTATTTCCTTATATATGTAGATCTCTCCCACAACCCTATGCTAAATCCTTTCTATCTACCCAGATGTCACCAGAGAACTTTCAAAGCTGCCCATTCAGGGAGTGTGCCATAGTTTGTTTCAAAGAAATATATTGGGGATCCCTGGGTGGCTCAGCGGTTTGGCGCCTGCCTTTGGCCCAGGGCGCGATCCTGGAGACCCAGGATCGAGTCCCACGTCGGGCTCTTGGCATGGAGCCTGCTTCTCCCTCTGCCTGTGTCTCTGCCTCTCTCTCTCTCTCTCTCTCTCTCTCTCTCTCTCTCTCTGTCTATCATGAATAAATAAATAAAACCTTGAAAAAAAAAAGAAATATATTAAGCCCAAGACCATTTTCTTAATAAATGTCGATGTTGACACTGTGTTCCTATCAGTTACCTCAGAGACACATAGAAACAAATAAGTCGGTTATTAGAACTCACTTTGTACCATCGCCAGCACCAAATGAGCAGGAATTGTAAAATTTAGGGCCTGAGTCACACATCCACATTTCCCGGTGGACAACAGTTGACAACTTTTCATTCTCATGAAACAGATTCGAGGGACCACAGGCCCAAGACACCTGTGCTATTAAAGAGGACTGCCTGAAGGAATTGGCAGTTTTCCCAAGCCGCTGCCTTCTAAAAAGAGGACCTTAGGACTGTGTCATAAGAAGGAAAAAGATAATTCCATCCCACTGACATTCTTACCTTTTGACCTGCAAATGTCACACCACAGTTCACTCAGGCCACTAGAATAAGGAGTCCGAGAAACTCCTTAGGTTTGCGTGACCTTCCGACTCATGATTATGAATAAGCAGCTTCTATATTCATGAAGTCACTGGCTGAAAAGCTTTTGTTTTGAGTGGTAGATAGGTTTTATTTAAATATTCTCCCTAAAGCCCCTGGCAATCTCTTAGATAATGACTGTGTAACAAAGACAATGGAAATTCTTGATGTTGTTGGTGTCGGGTCAGCAGGCTAGCACACTGTTCTGTAGGTCAGACATGTTATTTTAATGTTGTTCCGTAATTTAGGTAGAGTTGTGGCTAGACAAACATATTTTGATAAACAGTATTACCTGAATCAGTACAACGAAAAGCAACATTAAGCAGTATTCCACCATATTTCTAGATATATCAATTAAAAGGACTTGTTCAGAGTGGGGAAAGGATTGGGTAGCAGGGATAATTCTTAAGAATTTAGACAGAGCCAATGCCTCTGACCAAAGCAGCAGGGTTGGAGATATTAGTGAACAAAGAATGAGCCTTTGTTAATGGATGGAGGAAATCTTAAACTCAGTAAGTGCAGTTTGAAGCCAGTGTGATCCTAGCGATGGTTTTAAAGTCTAACCACACAAAAAAAGGAAAAAGGAGTGGTGTAACACACTGGTTTTTCAAAGACGCAACATGGCGGAGTTGCTTTTGCATGTGCCATAGCTAATCTTAGAGACAAGAGATTAAAAATTATCAGGGGGTGGGAACATAAGAACCACGGTAGTGACTTATACACTTCTTCCCTTCTGAGGATGGTGCCAAGGAGATTGGAGCTTCAGATCTGTGCCAGAATTGCTGTACTGCCAACAGAACTGGATCCAACACCATCCAGTATGAACTAAAGGCAATCAAACAATTCACTCTAGGAAGGGAAATTTTCTAAACACCGTACTCTCAAAAAATATGAAGTGCAGCCTTAATGTAATCAAGACCTTTTGGTCAACAGCATTTTCAGATGCTAGTCAAATTAAATGTGTGCATGAGATTCCATTTAGTCTCAAACTGAAAAATGATTTATGCTATTTTCACGTGTGATCTGTTTGTCATTTTATATTGAGGAAGTAGTTGATTGAAAATTCCTTAAGAGTGTTCTATGCCTTAGATTATGAAAAAAAAAAAATAACAAATTTATAGCACCTAGTCTCTGTGTTTGTGTTGCTGCTCTGAAACAAAATTAGATTCATTTTTATATCTTCATCCATCTTTGTAGACCTTAATTTTCTTTCCCAAAGTTATCCCAGCTTGTAACTTCTGAGTTATCTCCTACACTTCAGGATTTGTGCAGTAGAGTTCATTGGCAAAATAGGTTTTAGGAAATGTCCCATTAAGATTAGCCCCAGGGGCTCAGTGAGCGTCTGCCTTTGGCCCAGGGGGTGATCCTGGGGTCCTGGGATCCAGTCCCGTATTGGGCTCCCTGCAGGGAGCCTGCTTCTCCCTCTGCCTATGTCTCTGTCTCTCTCACTGTGTCTCTCATGGATAAATAAAATCTTTTTTAAAAAAAAGATTAGCTCCTTGTTCAGGACGTGTGGGTGGCTCAGCAATTGAGCATCTGCCTTTGGCTCAGGGCCTGATCCTGGGGTCCAGGATCGAGTCCTGCATCAGGCTTCTTGCAGGGAGCCTGCTTCTCTCTCTGCCTGTGTCTCTGCCTCTCTCTGTCTCTCATGACATTTATTATTTATTTAATTACTAAATTAAAAATCTTAAAAAAAAAAAAAAAGATTAGCCCCTCGTTCTTACATAGTCTTCCATTCTGGAACTTTGAGGGGCAGTAGAACATACCCATCTCATAAACCTATATATGGGAATGCAAGTATTCAGAATTAAAAGCTCATCTTTCTTCCCCCAAGCTGGCAGTACTAACCTAAGCCCCTCCTCTTCCCCACTAACCTTGTTGCTCTCTTTTAGAATATGTGAAGCATTTTTACAAAATAGATGTTCAAGTGAGTGTGTGTACCTGTGGAGGGAGTCAGGTTGCTTTACCACGGATGTGTGTGACTATGTTTTCCAGGATCAAAGTGATACCATCCATTTCTCTTTGAAACCAAGGAGGGTTGGAGGGATATAACATAAAAGTATTGGAACATCTACTCTTAATGGTATCTGGTACATGCTTTTAGTACATTGTATGAAAAAGAATCCATATTTTGGATTAGATTGGTTCAAATCTCATCATTGTAACCTTTGACAAGTCACATACCTCTCTAAACAAATGTCTAATCTCTTAGAATATGTACTTCATAGGCCTGTCCTAATTAAGTGACTTTCTCATTTCCTGTAATTCTCTATTGTTTGGATCAGAAAAGTTAGAGTTCTTTTATTTCACCTATCCTCTTTTTATGAGATGAATGAGGAAACGATTTTTTTTAATATGGAACACTTGATGAATTTGCACTTATCTTTGTGCCGGGGACATGCTAATCTTCTCTGTATCATTCCAGTTTTAGTATATGTGCTGCCAAAGTGAACACAATAAATCACTTTCTTAATGAGTGCTAGGCATTTTCCAAATATTATCTCACTTAATCCACAGAAAATCCTGGGAAGCAGATAAGAGTATCTACACTTTACACATCTAGAAACTGAGGCTTACAAAAGGCAGCTTGTAAGGTTGAATGGGTCACACAGATAGAGTGGGCCTTAAAAAGTAAAACAGCCCATTGTTTTATCAGCAAAATAGGTTTATTCAGGGATAGAGAAATTGCAATTTGAGCCATGCAAGCTGTGGCAGAGCATAGGCAAGTCTGGAGATCAAGGGAGAAAAATGTTAAATTACAGAGAAAGGGAGGAAGTTGGGAGAGGTTGCTTGGGACAAAAGTCCATTGAAGAGAAGGGAGCATTCAAGCGTTCTCATTGGCTGAGCTTGCTGCTGAGGAGAAATCCTGCCCTCCTCCAGCTGGGTTGGGCTGTAAAGTGGGCTTCTCTTCCTTTTGCAGTCTGCAACCGAGGACCAGAGTAGTGCATGAGAGCGCCCCCTTCTGGCCTCCAGACTCCATTTTAATTTTTTTTAATTATTTGTTTTTATTTAAATTCAGTTTGCCTATACTACCCAGTGTCCAGAGTCCATTTTAAATGAGGTGTCCTTTATTGAGTTGCAGAATAGTAACAGAACTGAGAATTCAGGTCGCAGACTTTTGTCCAGTAGTGGTTTCACTACATCAGTGCTATTCAACGTTTTCCTTGCCCACATGTGCCTAAGGTTATAGAAGAGCAGGGTATGCAGAGATTAGCCCTAAATGGATGACCACAAGCACATAACTTCTTTAGAGCCTTGGGCCTGTCTTTAAGATGGCTCTGTATTTTGCATTCATTCCCTTGTCTCAAGATAAGAGTTTCTCACCAAGCCCTTGAGTAGGATTGATGATGTAAATTTACCCTCTGGCTTTGTAAACAGAACTTTGAGAAGATGCTCACTTTTCTTCTTGGAGGCTGGAGAGCTTACTGGGGGGGAAGGGGGACGGGGGTTGATTTTTCTCAGTTAAACCATTTAAAAATTTTTTTCCTTCAACATGAAGATTTGAAGTCCTGTTCAGCAAAGCCTGAACCAGTATTAACTGATTCTGTTTCAGATCTCTATTCCAGTCTTCTCAGTCACCCTAATAAAGAAAACCAAAACTGCCCTTCTGGTGCCAAATGCCCTGATTATAGCAACAGTCACAGACCGGGTAAGTACACCTCACAGCGAGGGCACCTTAGCTTTGTCCTGTTTGTATCTTGTTTTCCCCTCATTATAATTGTTGACAGTTTTGAATTTCCTGCTGACTTAATTATACTTGCTTGACTGAGGTCAAAAAAATAAAATTCTGGGGATCCCTGGGTGGCTCAGTGGTTTAGCGCCTGCCTTCGGCCCAGGGCATGATCCTTGAGTCCCGGGATCGAGTCCCATGTCGGGCTCCCTGCGTGGAGCCTGCTTCTGCTCTCTCTCTCTCTCTATCTGTGTGTGTCTCTCATGGATAAATAAAATCTTTAAAAAACAAAATTCTTTCCCAGCTTCCCTTTCCCTAACATCTCTTAGAACGGGCTAAATTGATGAATATATTCTGTTTTAATATTTCAAACAGCCACCACCACCACATTGGTGAGGCTGAGGGATACTGAAGAGTCTCTGGGGTGGGGTACCCACCCTCCACAGAACCTTCCTTGGTCCCTCTCCAGAGCCATCCCCAAATATATAATACATACATGCTTGCCATGCACATTCAGCTTTAGGACTAGTGTCTTGGCTTCCAGGTTGCTTTAAGTACTTTTCTTCCATATAGAAATTCTAGAGCTGCTCCAGATTGTTGGGCTGCCACAAACATTTGCAACCAGAAATATTTGCATTGAGAGTGGTGTTTATTTCAATTTGGCCAGAAAGAAGGAATGGAGTAGTTAGTTCTTAACGCATTTTTCACTTGAAATTTTTTAATATTTTGCCTACTATTTCTATGAAAGCATAAAAGCTGCTGTCCATTTCTAACCATACTGAATAAATTGAAGTAGAAAGGGAGGTGGAGGAAAGATAAAAGAGGCTATTCTGATGAGGTAGGAAATAGGTTAATATTTGGAAAAAAAAATTTTTTTTTAATACTAATTGGCTAACAAGCATCAAGTACTTTTCACCAGGCATATGCTAAATACTTTCCTTCTTCTATTTTCATGTTGATTCAACACTGCCATCTAGGAGGGGTAAGTGTTAAGAAAACCAAGGGGCACCTGGGACACTTCAGTTACTTGAGCATCCAACTCTTGGTTTTGGCTCAGGTCATGATCTCAGGATCATGGGATTGAGCCCCACATCAGCAGAGAGTCTGCTTGAGATTCTCTCTCTCCCTATCCCCTCCCACCTCTCTCTCTCTCTCTCTCTCTCTGTCAATAAAAAAATCCTTAAAAAAAAAAAAAAGGAAAATCAAAAGTAAACTGAAGCCAAGAGTGGTTGAATAGTTTGCCTATTGTCACCCACTTCTAAGTATCAGAGTAAGACTTTGCAACTAGGTCTAATGGCAGCACCCACAATGTTAACTACTTTGGAATACGTACTTGCTAGGAAAGCATATCAAGTGATCAAGTGGTCTTGTTGAGGAGTGAAAGGGATAATCACAAACTTCTGGAAAGGGATCTGAAAAGATCAAATAGATGGAGAAAGAGTGAGTTCTAATATTTTCTTCATATACTGTTCATGGTAAAATTATTTTTCCTTGTCATTTGTCTCCAAAGTACTTGCCGAGTCTGATTTCACTTCTTTCCCATCGCTTATGTATTTGCATTCACTAGAAAATCTCCATATTTGTACAAGGGACGGTCTGGAAGTAGCTTGAAACAGAACAAGCCTGTGAGAGCCTCTGGGAAATGTTTAGTGGAAATCTAGGTCAGAACAGAGAAAGAGGACCCTTGGGAATTGTTAAATACCTTGAAAGAAAGAGGGTGGTGGTGGTAGGGAATAAGCTTTAAAGAGGTTCTAGCAAATATCACTAGCCTTTTTTTTTTTTTTTTTTTTTTTTTTAGTGTCCAGGTCCTTTCCTGCCTGTGCTTGTTTGTTTGGAGCATCAATGTTAGCATATTGAAGCCTTCATGTTGCTCTCTGTTGCTTTATTACTTAAATGGGGTCTGAGGGTTTTGTTGCTCTTGTGGGGGAAGTGGGGGAATAGGTTTGGTTTATTCCAGAAATGGAATTTAAAAAATGTGTGAGTGAATGAGACTGTAAACCAGAAAACAGTCTCCATCATTTGAAAAGGAAAAGAAAAAATACACATATATAAGATTATATTATATATGCTTAATATATCTCTATATATAATATATAATAACTACTGTTTATATTCTACATATACTATTTATATATAAAATATATATTTAAATGTATAGATATATTTATAAATTTTGCACTCTCACTTCTTTTCAGGTAGTATCTGTTAATAATGACTGTTTTCTTTTTCAGTACATATTTGTCTCCTTACTCTCCAGAGATTCTACTTACAAGCTACTAAAATCTGTGTGTGGACACTTAGAAGTGAGTACAACCTCCCTCGGCTCCTTTGCTGTCTCCTCTCTGTATTTCCTGTGGTTTTGTAGTTGATTTGGGTTTTCATTTTGTTTCAATAATTTCAGAATATGAGCGTCGGGAACAGTCCCAACCCATCTTCTCTGGAAAACAGTTTCCGGGCCGACCGCCCTTCCTCTCTGCCTCTGGTGAGTTGCCTACGTAACTATCTGAATGCAACAGAAATGAAATGTGTCCCACAATCATATTTATCTTACACCATGACTGGGGGAGAGACAGAGAGTAGGACCTTAATATCTGAGGTAAAATGAAGACCCAGGGCACTTCTATGCTGAAGAATAGGGTGGGAAACGGGGGGAGAGAGGAGGCCATAAACTGTTTTCAATTAATTGAAAAGAAAAATAAATAAATAAAAAAAAATAAAGTAATTGAAAAGCTGTCCTGCAAAAGGAACGTGATAGTGGGCTGTCTGGTCAAGTGAGTGGTCGGTGGAGGTGTTCGTAAAACTTTGCTGTCTTTCCTTGTCAGTGTTATTTTAGAGGAATTCACCAGTCTCTTAAGGTAGCGGCATGATTCATCCCCACGAATTGCTGTGTTCCAGGCACTGTGCTAGTGTATGCTACAAGGACACTAAGAAAAATCAAAACTAGTTCTTGGCTTCTAAGACTTTATAGCTTAGTAGAAAACATGAGGAATATCCAGAAATAATTGTAAAAGAACTCTATAGTGACTAAGTGAAAGAGTTTTTTTCTTTAGACTTTGTTGACTGTATAGTAAATCTCCAGTGGAAAGTAGTTCCCCCTATTTGTACAAGATTTATACCTATGATGGTATAATGTCATCCCGAGACTCCTAGCCATATTTATTTCAGGTGATTATTCCAAATTGTTTACTGTTAAATGTTGGGATACCCTGGGTACAGTGGTAAGAGCCCATGCTTTTAACATCTACAGATATGTTTTGAGAGCTGTTAAAAAATACAGGAATTGAAAACATATACATATAAAAGTTTTGCAGGAATGTTCACAGCAGGCACACCTAGGTGGCTTAGTTGGTTTAAGTGTCTGCCTTCAGCTCAGGTTATGATCTCGGGGTCCTGACTGAGCCCCATATCAGGCTCCCTGCTCAGTGGGGAGTCTGCTTCACCCTCTGTTTCTGTATACTTTCTATCTCTTAGGTGAATGGGTAAAATCTTACAAACAAACAAAAAAAAATGTTCACAAAAAAAAAAAAAGAAAGAAAAAAAAATGTTCACAACTGCACTGTTCATAATAGCCAAAAAAAAAAAAAAAAAAAAGGTAGAAACAATCCTAATGTCCATCATTTGCAGAATGGGTAAATAAAATGTGATATGTCCATAAAATAGAATATTATTTGACCATATAAAGGAAGGAATACTGACACATGCAACATGGACGAACCTTGGAAACATGATGCTAAGCAAAAGAAGCTAGACACAAAAGGCCACATATGCTACAATTCCATTTATATGAAAAGTCTGAGATAAATCAATAGAGACAGAAAATTAGTGGTTGCCAAGGGATGGGGGAGGGAGAAATTAGGAGTAACTGCTAACAGGTAAAGGGTTTCACTTTGAAGGTAGTGGAAATGTTCTGAAATAA
The DNA here is from genome assembly GCF_018345385.1 of Vulpes lagopus. NCBI lineage: Eukaryota > Metazoa > Chordata > Mammalia > Carnivora > Canidae > Vulpes > Vulpes lagopus. The sequence goes on along the minus strand of NC_054830.1, from coordinate 116,793,838 downwards.
GACAGTGGTGATGGCTGCATGAAAATTGTGATTATTTTAAAAACCACTAAATTGCATGCTTTAAATGATGACTTACATTACATGACTTTTATCTCAATTAAAAAAATACCTTGGGGGACAAAAAAGTAATGGGAAGTCATACAAAATAAAAGACAACACATAGGATTTAGAATCCAACAAACTGAGTTTCAAATCTGGGTTCCACCCAGCTTAGTTATGGTATCAGACAAGCTCTTTACCTGCTGTGACTCAGTTTCTTCATCCAGCAAAATGCCAACCCCATGATGTGGCCATGAAGATTAAGTGCAGTTGTCAAGGAGCTTCTGCAAACTGCCTGCTACATGATAGGTCGTCAGTCAATAATTATGATATTGAGTAGAATTCCAGTATCTGCTGCAATCAATAAAAAATAATGCCTTATTCAAAAAAAAAATTATGATATTGAGGAGACTTGAATTCTTCAACTTTCTATCCCCTATAAATTCCTGCATGAAATTGAAATGAGTTGTTGAAATGATCAAAAGATAGCTAGTTTAAGCCGAAGGGTGGGTCATTTCCTTACATGAGGAATCTCTTCATTTGGCAGCTAACTTAACTGAAAATCTCAACCTACTTGGAACTTCCCCAGAGACACTTTAATGACACCAATAGTCCCATCAGTTCTTAAGTATTTGGGGGAAACAAGTAGGATATAAAGTAAAAGAGCCCTGCTTTTTCCCTACTGCTCACCCCTCTACCCTCTGTCTCTAATTCAAAAGTGATAGTACGGACTCTTAATTTGGTTGGGGTTTGGGGAAGCTAAAACCTTCCTTTCAGTGTCTCATTTGTTAAACCCATTTTTCCTTTCACTTCCAACACCTTTTTTAAAACTCGGATTTAAAGAATACCTTTGCATGTAGAACATGTACTTAGAAAACTGTGCATCTGTTTGTTCTTGTATAGGTTTCTGTGTCAATCACTTTTTCTCATTACAAAGTGCTAATGAGATTTCTCCAGTTCTACCCTAGAAGGTTTGCAATCATCAGCAGTTCAACTTTTTTTCTAGTTATTTGTTGTTTCCAACAAGTTGGCCACTGTTGACAGAATTCTAACCGCCCAGAAAAATCCGTTTCGGTCACCAGATACCCTGATCTGTTGAGGAAATCCCAGTGGTATGGAGTAATCCTCCCTTCTTTTTCAGTATTTTATAGGTCAGGCCCAAGTGAAAGGGCTGACAGTTACAGAGTCCTGTCTGTTCAATGAGGGGAATTTAATTCTGTACACTTCATTGTTTCCTTTCAGGATTTCAACGATGAATTCTCAGATCTGGATGGAGTGGTTCGACAAAGGCGGCAAGAGATGGAAGGATACAGCAGTTCTGGCTCTCAGACTCCTGAATCTGAGAACTCCCGAGGTCTGAGACATTTCTTTGTCAACTAAAATAGAATGTTCCACAAAACATCCTCGTCTCACCCCTGTCAAACAAAAACAAAACCCAACAAAACCACCTTGTCAATTCATTAAGAAGGGACTAATTATCAATTAATAATTGAGAAGGGACTCTGGAGAAAGGATGGCTTGAAAGTTTAGGTAAAAGGAATTGTTTACATGGTAAATATCCATTTCTCTTTACACACATTCAATATGTGTCTCTTAAATTGACACAATATTAGGGTGGTTGAAAGAGAAAAAACACAAAATGTTTTTTCTTTTTACCTCTTCCTTCAATCATATTATTCACTGTTATAGCTGAATGGCCCCCATGAGTCAGTGGGCTAAGAACAGACTGTCTTTATATCATTATGTTACTTGCCTAAGCACTGAATTTCAATACCTATCCAGGGAACCAACTTGTGAGAAGATGTATTTATAGTCTCAGCCTTTATGCATGTTGTGAGATTGATTTGCTTTGTGGTTGATCCTGTGTTTCTAAATGCATTGGGAAGAAACTTAGCCAGCCCCATTTTTGGCTTGATAGATTTCCATGTGACGGAATCCCAGACAGTTCTGAATGTCTCCAAGGGAGAAACAAAACCAGCTCGGGCAGATGCCCATGTGACTAGAGTACCTGAAGGAAAAGCCAAGAGTCTCCCTGTACATGGTAAGGAACAGAAGGTCTTGGATAGGGGACAGTGGCAGACATCTGCTTGTAACTTTTAAAGGGCCTATTTCAGGGGAACCTGGGCAGCTCAGTTGGTTGAGCATCCTACTCTTGGTTTTGGCTCATGTCACGATTTCAGGGTCCTAGGATCATTCCCCATGTCAAGGTCCATGCTCGGTGTAGAGTCTGCTTGGGAGTCTCTCTCTCCCTCTTTCTCTGCTCATGAGTGCTCTCTCTCACTCTCTAAAGAAATTAATTAAATCTCAAAAAAATAAATAAAAGCTCCTCATATTTTACTTTATGACTGCCTTTCATATCCCTCCCCTCCTTTCCTACTGTAGGTCTTTTTTCTTTGCATATTAATTCATGTATTCATTCAACAAACAGTATCCAATTCTCTGCTTTATCATCAGGGATATAAAGGTGAATAGCCTTCCTGGAAGTCCATTATTTTGAAAACTTTGAGATTGTTATTCAAAAATTGATGATAAAACTCAAATTACTGAATTGTTTATTTACTAATTATACTAATAACTGTTTACCAATTATACTGGTATGAGAGTTTTGTACACGATTCACTCCAGTGCAATGCTTGACACAGAGGATGCTCTCCGTAAATATGTAACATGTTGGAAGGAATTACAAGTACTGGTTAACGTGGAAGGCTTCAGTGAATGTTTTCTCTTGCAAGTACCTCTTCTCCATAGGGACTTTACTGGATAAGGGAGGTGTGTGGTAGTTTTAAACCTGTTCCTCTTTTCCTCCCCTAACAGGTCAGTCAGAAACCATTGGAGTCTTACACAAAGTCAAGTCTCAGACACGTACAACTCTGCACCATATTCTTATATTTTACGCAATTGTGTAAGTAGATGTATTTACTATGAGTGACTTAAGAAAATGATTCAGTTCTCTAAAAGAATAATCTCACGCTTCCAAGAATCGTTGTAAATCTCAGTTATCTCTAATGTGACCCAAATCTTTCCTTTAACAGTTTTTGTCTCCTAGTCCAACATTTTTTTCCCTTATACTTAGGTCACATCCCCTTATTTAAATAAATAGAAGGGAGGAAGACCACAGTGTACCAATTCCAGCAAAGGACTAACTTCTGAGTGGATACTATTAATAAGAAAACTGTTCTGTGAATGCTGAAGCATCTTTGGCCTTTTACTATTTATTTTCTCATCTATCCCATGTCCTCTGGACAGAGGCCAAAACAACTTTAAAATATCTTCATCCCCTCTACTGAAAACTCAGGCAAAGACTTTAAAAAAATTCCCCCTCAGATTCCATTCCTGAACCAGTTGTTTTTCTGAAAATAAGCTGACCCAGTTCTAGGCTGTTCCTTACAACCCAGGAGGATGTGCCCAGTTTGGTTTCCAGATAAAGAGGGGAATTTGTGAGTCACCAGAGAACAAGACTGGGCACTCACTGGCTAGGCCCTCCTAGTACAGGACATAGCACCACTGGGAAAAGGAGCAGAGTCTGGCAATCCACTGTGGGCATGGCCGAGAGACCCTAGAAGGATGGCCATTGTTTGTAAGTTGAGGAACCTGGGCCAGAAGATTTTAAATCCTGTTCTAGCTCTCAAGTTTTGTGACAAGCATCAGCCCATTGAGAAAAGACCTTTCTCGGGATCCCTGGGTGGCGCAGCGGTTTGGTGCCTGCCTTTGGCCCAGGGCGCGATCCTGGAGACCCGGGATCGAGTCCCACGTCGGGCTCCCTGCATGGAGCCTGCTTCTACCTTTGCCTGTGTCTCTGCCTCTCTCTCTCTCTCTCTCTCTCTCTCTCTCTCTCTCTCTGTGTGACTATCATCAATAAATAAAAATTAAATAAAAAAAAAAAGAGAGAGAAAAGACCTTTCTCAAGTCTCTTTGGCAAGTTAATTTTGGGGAATATGTTGCCTTCGGTGTACAACACTGGCTCTGAGTTTGTTGTTTTATGAATGTGAGTTCATCAACCTATTGAAAATCTCCCTTTCATCCCTTTCCAGGGTCTGTGCACTAATCATCTCCACCTTCTACATGAGATACAGAATTAATACTCTGGAAGAGAGGCTGGGGTCACTAACCTCCATTGTGGACACTCATCACGAGTAAGACGATTCCCTGCAGTGCCATCTGCTTGCTACTGAGACTACTATAATGTTTGGTGCTTACCATCCTTCTTAGCAAACATAAATTGAGGTTACATTCTGTATGAGACGTTTGGTTAAGGGTCTTTGTGGGAAGTAGTGGGGCAGGTGGGAGAGTCCTAGAAATGAACGCCCTGACTGAACAGTTCTTGAGTTGCTAAAGTGTTGCCAGTTTATCAAGAAACAAGCATACATTATCTTTTCTATTATCCTAAGACTCAGTTGTGACCTTGGCCCATTTATTAAAATATACCAGTTTATCTTAGTAAAATGGCAGTGGGAAAAAAAAATGGCAGTGGGTGAAGACATGAATAGCAAAGAAGCAATTCAAGTAACTCAGCTTATTTAGCATGTATTAACTCTTTATATTAATTCATATATTTATGAAACTTTTTTTAATTTATGAAACTCTTGACCACTTTGAAGATCTCTGTAACTAGTAATAACTGAATGCATCTGTGAAGGTTTTTCCATCACAGTCATGTTTAACATTCCTGACGTAATTAAACCTATTCACACACAAAGCTCTTTTCTTTAAATCCATATACATGAGGATTTTGATGCATTACCTAAAAAGTAAAATAAATTAATCCATGTTAGAAAGCATACTTTTAACCCAAGTTCTTTTTCTTTAAACTTTTGGGTTGTGGAATTTTTTTTTCATTTATTTATTTAAATAATCTCTTCACCCATTGTGGGCCTCAAACTCATGACCCAGAGATCAAGAGTTGAATGGTCTTCTGACTGAGCCAGCCATGTGCCTAACCAAGTTTTAAAAGTAGAGATACTCATTTACAGAGTTTGTACCACATGCTAGAGACTCTATTAGAATAGATATATACATGCACAAATGCAGTTTTCTCTCATTTTATGTTCACCATAACCCTTTAAGATAACTTTTATTCCCATTTTATAGATGAGGAAACTGAGACCTAGAGAAATAATTTAATGTCTTACAGTTTGTAATAAAATCAGGACACAGATGCAAGTCTGTATGACTACAAGGATAGGCTTTCTAGTCTATCAATGGCTTGGTTGTGATGTACAGCTTAGCAACTGCATCAGGCTAGAGTGTGCTTCAGAATCATCTGGATGGCTTATGAAAACAGACTGCAGGGCTCATCCCCAGAGTTTCTGGTGCACTCGATCTGAGGGCCTGAGAATTTGCATTTCTGTCAAGTTACCAGATGATGTTGATGGTGCCAGCCTGGGTCTAAACTTGGAGAATGATTATACTATGCCATTCTGTGGCCTCTTTATGCTCAAATAACTACCTTAAAGTCTTGTTCTGTGGCTTACATGTCTATTGGCATTTAGGGTTTTTTTGAACCATATATATACCTTTGAGCCATTAATACAAAAGCATAAAGAATGGCCTGGAATAGATTTATACTCTGCCCTTATTTCCTCTCTCCCATCTTGTTCAAAATGTTAACATACCTAGTCTACCCTAATCTAACATTCCCTCCTAGTTCACTATCATATACAAGGTTGATTTTTTTTTTCAATATACCTCATAATTTTTTAGGAAATGAACCTCCTATTATCATTTTGTTAACTTGGAGATAAAGCGGAAACTCTGCTAACAAGCACAAAAGGAATATTCATTCTACTATTTAAATAATCAACCCAGGAACAAATACCAGAAATCAAGATTATTTATGACTGATGGGAAGAAGATGTTCATAAGGAACTTTCATAGGACCTAAGCTTCTTTTCCTATCTTTCTTCCTCCAAAGTGATCCAGCCATAACTGCCCAGTAGGTAGACCCACACTTGTAACTGGATTGGTTAGTTGTCACAGTTCATTCCTTTTACCTGCTTTGTTGGTACATCTGTAGCCTATACACTGTCAGAATTTCATGCTGATCCTTCAGTTCTGTGGGTCTCAGTTCCTTCCTCTAAATACTCAAAGATTCCAATTCAGTTTCCTGTTTGGAATCTAAGATTTTGATAGTATGCCTCAGGGATAAAGAAAGAACCATTTGTTTTTAGTAGTAGTAAACAGAAAAACATCTGATTGCTTTTTTAATGTTTAGTCGATCATCAGTCATTTACCAAGTACCTGTGTAAAATAATCAGACCCATTATTGCCATATAAAAACCAAATGGCTGGGGTGCCTGGATAGCTCAGTCGGTTAAGCATTCCACTCTTGTTTTCGGCTCAGGTCATGATCTCAGGGTGGTGAGATCGAGCCCCAGGTTGGACTCCTCCCTCAGCAGGGAGTCTGCATGAGATTCCCTCTGCCCTTCCCCCTGCTCGTATGCTCTCTCTCTCTCTCAAATAAATAAAATCTTTTAAAAAAAAATAAAATGTCATTTATTTATTCATGAGAGACACAGGCAGAGGGAGAAGCAGGCTTCCTGCAAGGAGCCTGATGTGGAACTTGATCCCGGGATCACATTCTGAGCAGAAGGCAGATGCTCATCTGCTGAGCCACCCAGGTGTCCCAATAAATGACATTTTAAAATAAATAAAAACCTAGTGCTGGGATGCCTGGGTGGCTCAGCAGTTGAGCATCTGCTTTCAGCTCAGGTCATAATCCCAAAATTCCAGATCGAGCCACACATGCAAGGAGCCTGCTTCTCCCTCTGCCTGTGTCTCTGCCTTTTCTTTGTGTCTCTCATGAATAAATAAATAAAATCCTTAAAAGGAAAAAAAAAACCTAATAGCTAAAAATAAATTACAACCAAGAAATACGGAAAGGGGATACAGACCACAGTTCTTAACCTTAACATGAAAATCTGATAAACAGCTTTAGACCACTCCTCCAGGAAAATGTACCGACAGCTCTGAGTTTCCTAGTTTTAGCTGGCGTAGGACCCCAGTGGGCCCTGGGGGAAGAGCCCATGCCAAAAATAGTTCAAATGGTAAACACTGAATACATCTGTTAGATTATAAGAATAGTTACATGGGCATAGCAAGTCTCAAAAAAAAGAACTACAAAAGTCTCACACTTCAGGAACAATTTCATTAAAGACCTTCCTGCACATTCTTGGGACACCTGGGGGGCTCAGTGGTTGAGGGTCTGCCTTCATCCCAGGACGTAATCCTGGGGTCCTGGGATCGAGTCCTACATCGGGCTCCCTGCGGGGAACCTGCTTCTCCCTCTGTCTGTGTCTCTGCCTCTCTCTCTCTCTCTCTGTCTCTCATGAATAAATAAATAAAATCTTTTAAAAATTTAAAAGACCTTCCTACACATTCTGAAAAGTTCCTATGTGTAAATGGCCCCTCCTCCCATAAAAAATAAGTCTGGCTGAGAAGAGCACCAATTGTTGTAGATTTCTGCTGTGGTGAAGATAGGGCGGGTGTCAGAGGTTACCAAGAGGTCTAAGAAGCCATGTGCTGGAGCAGAATTGCCTGATTTTTGTGGGGAAGCCAAGGCACAACAGCAACACTTCAACAAAAATAGCTTCAGAGGCTTCCCGCTGAGCTTTCAGGATTCCTGCAGAGCCTTTCTGGTACTAGCAAGTTAAACGCGCGCGCACACGTGCGCACGCACTCTCTCTCTCTCTCTCTCTCTCTACTACCCTAGCGGAGTGTTCTGTTCAAATAAATGTAAAGCATGTTCATTCCACTTATTTTGTCACCCCTGCCCACAATAAATTTTCTCTTTGTTCCTACAGACAGACAGCACCATCCGGCCTGGGGTCACAAGTACAATTAAATGTGGAAGTCCTCTGCCAGGAGCTCACGGCTAACATAATCAAATTAGAAAAGGTGACTCATTTATTTCCTGTGTTGAGGCAGGAGCCAGAGTGCCTGTGGATTGCCATAGAGCAGGGGTTACACACACAAACACTTTCGGGGTGTAAGGGAGCAGCCTCAGTGACCAAACCCAGCCAGGGGATTTCATGGTACATGTGAAAGAGGTTTGTTTGTTTTTTCCCCCCCCCACACTAAGAAATGGGCTTCAATCTCATTCTCCTTGTGGATGGGTCTTTAGCTTTTCCTCCTTAGTTAGAAATATTTCTCTCTCCCACAAGGGCCCCATGGCAAGTGACTCAGTGGAGAGACACGGCAGGGAGTGTCCTGACCACAGAGTGAGCCTGGCTCCATCCAGGCTGATTGTTGCCATACACGAAATACTGTATTCAGTCTCAGTTATAAGCCCTGCCAGATCGACATCCCTCTTCTGTCAACATCCCTCTTCTGTCCAACAGAGAAAGAGTCAAAGTTTCAAAGTAACTCACTCTTGAGGAGACACGCAAAGTTGGCAGATCTGGCTCTGACTCCAAAGTTAGGTTTGCTGCTCCTCACCATCTGTCTCCTGAGGCCCTGCCAGTGAAGCCAGTGATGGACCTTTGCCCTCTAAGAGTATCTTCCAGTAGGGCAATTTTAGAGCAGATCTGTCCTTAAGCCTGCGTCATTCTTTGAAGTCAGTAGGAGGGTGAACAAGAAGGTGGGCTCAGTAGAAACAGCCCAGAGTTAAACCAAATTAACATTTCTTAACTTCTCCTTTCAGTAGTCTATCTCCTGCATCTGGCAGTTTGGTTCGGCCCTAAACCCTAAGGAAAGGTTTAAAGTGAAGGGTTCAGTTCAAACCGCTACCACAAATGCCCAGTATTTGGTGGCTTTCCCTAAGTGCAGTTATGCTTACTTGGTAAGACACGTGAACTACAAATGTGTCCAATTATGTTGGTTTTGCTAGACTAACTGGTATTTAGAATTCAACTACTCGAGTATTGAGAGCAAAGGAATCTCCAGAGTTCAGTTCTAAACCCAAGCATGACATCTAATTCCTATTGAATCTGTGGATGAACTTGGAAACTTTTTCTTCTCTTTTTAATCCAAAATCATCCCAGAGAAGGTCTGATGTAGCCACCAGAAGTGTTTTCTTTTCTAAAATGTTAGTTGCTGAGAATTGAGGATACTTTTTTTTCTTTAAATGAAATGCTTACACATGTTTGGCTTCCATGCTAGCCTAGAGAATGGGGTGGTGTTCATTTTCTGGGTTGTTCACGCTGGCAAACGGTATTCTTTGGACCAGAAGCACACAGAATCCTACCACTCCCTTGTGCATTTTTTCCCACTCTTGCGCCAGGCCTAGCTAGGGTACCACATGCTGTAAGGAGGGCCAGAAAACAGGAGAACCTGTCCACAGCAGGCCGACAGCTGGCCACGTCTGGTACATCCTGGCTGAGTGTCCGATGGAGGCCAGCTCCTCGACGAGGAGGCCCTGCTGTACCAACAGAAACCTCAGCCCCCTGAGCAGAAGCAGTCAAAAGTCGAGTTGGGCCCAAATGCCTGTGTTGAAGTTCTGAAAAGCTATATGTTGCACACTGCTCCAAGGACTCTATACATCTTTGATAACATCCTTAATGACTTACTTCTTTGTGGTCTGCTCATTTTCTGTGATTACACTGTAGCCACCAAAGAAAAATACTCCCTAACATCTGGGGGCCAGGTGGCCTAGTCTATTCCCTTACCTCTGGTTTCCTTACATCTCAGTATTTTGGGAATATCTGTGAGCCTGATCACATAGTCCCGTATCTCTCTCTCCCTACCTGGCCCCACCTGTCCCTTACTCATTGGCATACACATATTAGATCCTTTCCTCTTTGCCAACCCTCTGTGCCTGAGGGAAATCATAGGCTTTTTCTACAAAGTCTGGAGCCCCTGGGTGGCTCAGTCTGTTGAGCATCAAACTCTTGGTTTCAAGCTCAGGTAGTGATCTCAGAGTTGTGAGTTCAAACCCTGCATTGGGCTCCACACTCAGCAGGGAGTCTACTTGAGATTCTCTCTCCCTCTCCCTCTGCCCCTCCCCCAACTCATGCTCACACCGTCAAAAAAAAAACACACATATATATATAATCTTTCTTTTGTTCCATGGAGTTCCTCACTCATCACAGTATTGCTCGTTGAAAATTCCTTGCTCAGAATTCTTTACATTCATTTACTCAACAAACATCTACTGAGCACATTTTTATTGTCCAACACGGTATCATAGTTTTCAGATCCAAAGATACGTCATGGACCCTGTGCCTGTGAAATTCAGTCTTCTGGGAAATGTGTAATATCTAGTAGGAGTGTTAAACATTGATGATTTGAATCAGACACCACATGACACACAGGCTCTGTAAGGATCAGTTTCCCATTATCTCTGCATTTAGGTCACACTTGGCGTTGCCAGGGCTTTTGTTCTTTTTCTTCCATCTGATTTCTCTTGGTCTCTCCTGACATTATCATCTTGGTGCTACTCTTTCTTTTTTAGCCCTTTTTTTTTTTTTTTTTTCATTTTAAAGTGGATTATCAGCAGAGTTTGATTCCACTAAGAAGCATTTGCCTGATCTAAAACCTGGGGGGTAGCTTTTATTCAAAGAAGAGATGAATCTCGGGCAACCTGGGTGGCTCAGTGGTAGAGCCTTTGCCTTGGGCTCAGGTCATGATCCCAGGCTCCTGGGATTGAGTCCCACATTGGACTCCCTGCAGGGAGCCTGCTTCTCCCTCTGCCTATGTCTCTGCCTCTCTCTGTGTGTCTCTCATGAATAAATAAAATCTTTAAAAAAAAAAAAAGTCAAACATTATCTAGGTCATGGCAAACAGGTCCTTGATATACTCCATTCTATTTAATAACAGGAACTTCTCTCTCATTCTTTCAAGATACAAAACAACCTACAGAAGCTGCTTGAGAATGGTGACTGACAGACTGGATGGTTCAGACCAACATGATACCTCGTGCTTCCCTTTGAAGAGAAGGTGCTCCCCTGGACATTGTTGTGGCACGCTCCCTGCTGGCCAGAGGAGTGATGGGCATCCCCAGCCACATCCGCACTTGGAGGTCTCCAGCTCAGGATAGGGGGGAAGGGGGAGGAATTCTGGTTCCTGTGCAATAAACATTGACCCTGACTCTGAGGAGGTTTTCAGTGCTGCTGCCTGAAGAAAACAGACCCATCTCTGGAAGTCTCAGGAAGGGTCTGGTGGACACTCTCTCAGATGACTGTGGTTTCCACAGTCATCATGACTGTGTCAGCAAACACACTCCACTCCATGCATTTTTAGTCCTTTTCATGCTACTTTTCTCTCCTTTACACCCCCCCTGAACCAACCTTCGAACTAAGGGATAGATCTCATGCCAAAAACTGGATACTGTCCTTTCGAGAATTAGCCATGACTCTCCAAAACAGACTTGCCTCTGACAACACCAGCAGCATTTTTTTTTCGTTCCTGCCCCTTCTGCTGTTCTCTTGTGCTTTAAATCACCCTGTGTATCTTCTTAAGTGAGTACGAGCAAGAATATCACAGAGCAGATTAAAAATGTTTATGTTTTGTTGTGTTCCTATAACTAATACTAAATTGGACTGATCATCACACCCACCCCAGATCCAGAATCTGTGACACATGCAACTTAAGTATTAAATTAAACTTACTCTGAAACCAAAACTAATCTTTCTTTAAACCAAAAAGTACAATATGATTTGATACTGGATGAAAAACTGACTTTTCGAGTTTACAGGACTCTTAGTTTTGAAAAACAGGATGCCCATATGGAATGCTGAAACGCCTCTTAGCATGACAAATGCCTGCTTCTCTCTCTTGTTGACTAAAGAAGTAACTGGTGGTCTGCTAACTTGTATTTAACGTATCGGTTGGCTGGTTTTTATTAATTATTTAGATACCTTAAATCTGTAATATAAATGATACTGTTTCTATTGGCAATGCATTTTATAATCATTTCTATGAAATGTACTTTGTTTAATCAGATAAGCTAATAAATGAATTGGTTACATCATTTATATTTGTTAGCCTGCTGGACATGAACTGTGCCTGGTGCACCCCCTGGCTTTTAATAAATACTCATTGGTTAAAATGCCCTGCTAATAACACTGTGTTTTGTCTGTTTGTAAGCCCTTTTAACTAAGACAACATGCCTTTTTAACTGTTTTTCATCTCCTCCCCACTACTTCCAACTCACTCACCTATGCTTCTTTCCTCCCAAGTATTCATTTCAAAACTCAAAAATTACTTAAATTCTGGGGTTGTATTGATACAGGGAAAAGAAAATGAATTCTGGGGGCACCTGGGTGGCTCAATGGTTAAGCATCTGCCTGTAATCCCAGGGTCTTGGAATCGAGTCCTGCATCGGGCTCCCCCTCACCCCCCGGGAGCCTGCTTCTCCCTCTGCCTGTGTCTCTGCTTCTCTCTCTCTCTGTCTCTCATGAATAAATAAAAATAAAATATTTTTTAAAAAATGAAGTCTGAAATCAAAGGCTTTATTCCTGGGTCCACATTTTATGAGCTGTATGACCTGAGGATTTTGGCTATTTTTCTCCCATTTTATTTATGTGACAAGAAGTACCCATAAAAATGTTGTTGGGAGGATCAAATGTGTCTCTAGAGCACATACTGTGTCATGCAAGTAGTACGTTCTCATAACAAGGACCATATTCGTTACTTTTAGAAATGTCTTCATGTCTGGCATACCGGTATCATAAAAGTTCCACGCAGGTATAGTCAAAACCCATTAGGGAATCCAGAATGGGTAAGCCACCTATACAGTGAAATTTTCCAGTATATTGAAAAGCTTTAAAAGGTTCAAATTTCTCAGTGAAGGAAACAAAACTAAAAGACAACATTCAGAATAGAAGCTTTTGCAAGTTACACATCCAATAAAGTATCTAAAATATAAAAAGTACTTATGTACCCAAAAAACAAATAAATGGTCAGAAGACATGAACAGACCTTTCTCCAAAGAACACATCCAGATGGCCAATAGACACATGAAAAGATGCTCAGCATCACTCATCATCAGGGAAATGCAAATCAAAACTACAATGAGTTATCACCTCATACCTGTCAGAATGGCTAAAATCAAAAACATCAGAAACAAGTGTTGGTGAGGATGTGGAGAAAAAAACCCCTCCTGCACTGTTGGTGGAAAAGTAAACCAGGGGGCTCCTGGATGGCTCAGGTTGAGCATCTGCCTTCACCTTAGGTCGTGATCCCCAGGTCCTGGGATTGAGTCCCATATCCAGGTCTCTGCAAGGAGGCTGCTTCTCCCTCTGCCTAGGTCTCTGCCTCTCTCTTTGTCTCTCATGAATAAATAAATAAATAAAATCTTTTTAAAAAAATGGTGCAGCTACTATGGAAAACAGTATGGAGATTCCTCAAAAAGTTAAAAACACAACTAATGATTCAGGAATCACGTTACTGGGTATTTACCCCCAAAATACAAAAACACTAGTTCAAAGGGATACAAGCATCCCTATTGTAACAGCATTATTTACAATAGCCAAATTATGGCAGCAACCCAAGTGTTCATTGACAGATGAATGATGAAGTGATAGATATCACACAATGATGTAACAATGGAATATTATTCAGCCATAAAGAATGAAATCTTGCCATTTGCGATGACATGGATGGAGCTAGAGAGTAATTCGTGATGTGAAATAAGTGAGAGAAAGACAAATACCGTGTGATATCATTCATATGTGGAATTTAAGAAATAAAGGAGCAAAGAGAAAAAAAAAAAGCAAATCAAGCAAAAGACTCAACGATAGAGAACAAACTGATGGGGTACCAGAGGGTAGGGAGGATAGGTGACATAGGTGATGAAGGTTAAAGAGTACACTTTAAAATACATAAAAAGTTTGATATTTCATGCATTAGTAGTAATCTGCTAAGACTTTATCCTGAAGCAGTAAGCAGAGATCAAGTCTAATACATACATATATATATATATATGCAAGAATATCCTTTGAAGAATTATGACAAATAGTAGAGATTCTAAGTATTCAGTAATAGAACAATTAAATGATATAACTAGAACCTGTGTTGTCAAAGGATGGTATAAAAACACCATTAAAAAAAGGAGGCACAGGGATCCCTGGGTAGCTCAGTGGTTTAGCGCCTGCCTTCGGCCCATCAGCCCAGAACATGATCCTGGAGTCCCGGGATCGAGTGCCGCATCAGGCTCCTCCCGGGGAGCCTGCTTCTCCCTCTGCCTGTGTCTCTCTGCCTCTCTCTGTCTCTCCTGAATGAATAAATAAAATCTTTTAAAAATATAAATAAAATTTTTAAAGGGAGGCACAAAACTATATATAATATCCCAATTTTATGAAAAAATTCCTCCATATGTGTGTATATACACATATACATATGGAAACAAACACACATTGACCTTTTCTATATTCTCTAAATTTGGTACAATGAGCAGTTACTACCTATTTTTAATTAGAGAAGTGAATTAAAAATATTAAGTGGCTCTCAGCAGGGAATCACATCCTACAATTGTGTCCACTCTTCCCCAGTAACACTGCCACTAGTTCTGTGCCAGTAGTGACTTTTTTAATAGTTTTTCCAACATCCACTACAGTTTTTCCCAAAGAGAGAGAAAGCACATTATCATTTCTAAATGTAGGGACTATTTTTGCTCTGAGTAAGATGTCACTTGTTTTATTTTTTGTTAGTAGCTCCTAAGTCTAAATCTGGTACAGACGGATCTGAATGATGCTGCCCAGGTCATACGCCTGCATATTAACTCCAAAGAAGCATGAGGAAGCAAGCATCTGGGATTTTTCACCCTCTACCACCTAGATAAAAAAGTAGAGAATTCTAAAGTAAGAAGGGGTTTCAGATGTTGAGTGGTTAAAATAACAGCAAATGTCCACCATACATACCCTTTAAAAATTTAGTATTGAGGAATCTGGGTGGCTCAGTGTTGAGCATCTGCTTTTGGCTCAGGGCGTGATCCTGGGATCCTGGGATCGAGTGCCGCATCAGGCTCCCCACAGGGAACCTGCTTCTCCCTCTGCCTGTGTCTCTGCCTCTCTGTCTTTCATGAATAAATGAATAAAATCTTAAAATAATAAAAACTTAGCATTATCTTTCTAGAATCAGACAGAAAAAAACTTAAAAAAAGATTAACTGGTTATAAGTCTATTTCTGTGCATCTTAATATTTCATCTAGAATGAAATATATACTATTTGGATGAATGGAAATCATCAGTCTCACATAGACTAGAAATGCTATTATTATTGACCTCTCAAGCTTTGTGAATATTTAAGATACCTTCCTACATAGACTCTGCAATACTCCAAGGCATTTCCCAGGTATTCATTTATGGAATTCTTTGAAACTATCCCAGACAAACTCCTCTTTAAGATTTTAAAGTAATCTCTACACTCAAGGTAGGGCTCAGACTTATGACCCTGAGATCAAGAGTCTCATGCTCCTTTAAGCCAGCCAGACACATTTTATTTTTTGTCTTCCACGACTCATCCTAATTCATAAATTCTTGGGGTCAAATTGAAAATTTTCCAACTTAAATGTGAATTTTCTCTTATGTGCTTTTGTTTTATGTACCGTCATAGTGAAATTCAGGTGATGCTCTCTTTGTTTATCTGTTTCTTTCTGGTGATCTAAAGTCATGGACACTAACATGTTGTAGAAACTCCAGGTGGGTTTACTCTCAAACATTTTTTTACGATTTTATTTTTAAGTGAAAATACACCCTTTGTGGGGCCTGAACTCACAACTCTAAGATCAACAGTCACATGCTCCACTGACTGAGCCAGACATGCACCCCTCAAGCATTTTTTTAAGGCTTTTATTTATTTATTCATGAGAGACACAGAAAGAGAGAGGCAAAGACACAGGCAGAGGGAGAAGCAGGCTCCACACAGGGAGCCCAAAGTGGAACTCGACCCCGGGACCCCGGATCACGCCCTGGGCTGAAGGCAGGTGCTAAACCGTGAGCCATCCAGGGAGCCCCTCAAGCATTTTTTTAAGTTAAAATTCCACACACTGGTAATAGTTATGCTGTCATTTGGGATCCATACCTAATCTTCTCACAAAGGAGCCCAGGGGTATATTCCTTTTATGTGCTTGTTTTATTTTTTTTATTTTTTAAAAATATTTTATTTATTTATTCATAGACACAGAGAGAGAGGCAGAGACACAGGCAGAGGGAGAAGCAGGATCCATGTAGGAGTCCGATGTGGGACTCGATCCGGGGTCTCCAGGATCACACCCCAGGCTGCAGGCGGCGCCAAACCGCTGCGCCACCAGGGCTGCCCTATGTGCTTGTTTTAAACCTACCCCTATTAATAATGATAATATTACCAGTTCTTGACTAAACCAAAAAATTAGAGACATTAAATGAAGCATCATTGACCACTGAGTTCTTACCATTCTTTGTTTTTTCCAAATGCTAAGCCTTACCAAAGCAATCTATAGATGCAATGCAATCCTCATCAAAATTCCAATGCCATTTTTCACAGAAATAGAACAACCCTAATATTTGCACGGAATCACAAAACAAACTAAATAGCCAAACAAAGCATCCTGAGAAAGAACAAAGATGGAAGCATCATGCTCCCTGATTTCAAACTATATTATGAAACTATAGTAATCAATACAGTATGGGTATGGGAATAAAAACAGACATATAGATGAATGGAAAAGAAAAAAAAAGAGCCCAGAAATAAACATGCATATATGGTCAATTAATCTATGACAAAGGAGCCAAAAATCTATCATCAAAAAAGCACAGTGTTTTCAATAAATGGTATTAGAAAGGCTGGACAGCCACATGCAAAAGAATGGAAATGGACCTCCAGCTTGCACTGTACATGACTGACTAAAGATTTGAATGTAGGACCTGAAGTCATAAAATTTCTAGAAGAAAACATAGTAGTATGCTCCTTGACATTGGTCTTAGTGATGATTTTTAAGATCTGACATCAAAAACAAATACCATAAAAGATAAACAATTGATACCCCATCAAACTAAAAAGCTTCTATACAGCAAAGGAAACCATCAACAAAATGGAAAGGCAACATACTGAATAAGGGAAAATATTTGCAGATCATGTATCTGAGAAGGGATTAATATTCAAAATAAAGAATTGAACAGATATTTTTCCAAAGACATATAGATGACCAACAGGTGAAAAGATTCTCAGTTTCACTAATCATTAGGTAAATGCAAATCAATATTACAATGAGATGTCCCCTTCACCTGTTAGAATGGCTACTATCAAAAGGACAAGAAATTGCAAATACTGGCTAGGACATGGAGAAGAGGGAACCCTTCTGCGCTGGTGGTGACAGTGTAGACTGGTGCAATCACTATAGAAAAAAATATGAAGGTTCCTCAAAAAATTAAAAAGAACTACTACAGGATCCAGTAACTCCACTTCTTTTTTTTTTTTTTAATTTTTTATTTATTGATGATAGTCACACAGAGAGAGAGAGAGAGAGGCAGAGACACAGGCAGAGGGAGAAGCAGGCTCCATGCACCGGGAGCCCGACGTGGGATTCGATCCCGGGTCTCCAGGATCGCGTCCCGGGCCAAAGGCAGGCGCCAAACCGCTGCGCCACCCAGGGATCCCAGTAACTCCACTTCTGTATATTTATCCAATAATACACAAAAACACTAACTCAAAAAAATATATATATGCACTCCCATGTTAATGGGACATTGCAGCATTATTCACAATAGCCAAGATATGGAAACAACCCAAGTGTACACTGATGGATGAATAGATAAAGAAAATGCAGTGTACAATACAATGAAATATTACTATAGGATATTAAATATCTATTATTCCATTAAATATGTGTATTATTCCATAAAAGATGAATTCTTGGGAGTTCCAATCCAAGAAGGCAGTGGAGGAACACCCTGAACTCATCTCCACCATGGAGGTATAAATCTATACCTATTTATAGATCAGTTTCTCCTGAAGAGCTAAGTGCTGACTGAACAGCTTCCACACATCAAAAGACAGAAAAACCATATAAAGAATGGGAAGAGGGATGAGGACACAGTTACAAGGGCAACCCACCCCTGATGATCCAAACTGCAGTGGGGAGGGGTAGTGCTGAGGGACCTGAGCAGATTCACCTGCCTTGGAGGATGGAGAAAAAAGCCACATATTATAAGAGCAACTATAAAAGATCCAGCACTAGGGTGCCTGTGTGACTCAGTGGTTGAGCGTCTGCCTTTGGCTCAAGTTGTGATCTCAGGGTCCTGGGATGGAGTCCTGCATTGGGCTACCCACAGGAGCCTTATTCTTCCTCTGCCTATATCTCTGCCTCTCTGTGTGTGTCTCTCATGAATAAATAAATAAAATCTTAAAAAAAAAAAAATCCGGCTCTAGAGCCCTACCAAACGGCAGGGGAGGGTCTAGAACTCTCTGTGGGCCAAAGGGACTGGTGAGCACAACAGTTTATGTTCTCTCTCTATCCTGATAACATGAACAGGAGTGGAGGATGGGCACCCTCATCAGCCTGCAGCCTCACTGAGCCCCTGGCTCCTAATGCACACCAGCCCCAGGATGGTATCAGACAGGACACCTCTGGTCAGTGTGCACTGCATCTCCAACCTTTTCACCAAGGTGACACAGGTGCAAAGCACCCAGAAGACTCCAGCCCCACACTACTTTGGCTCCAGACCACTCCCAGGGGGCCTGGGGCACCCTAGAATACCCTGGCTTTTACCCAGCTCAACTTCAGCTGGCCTCCCAGGATGCCGTAAGCACAGAGCCTGGATCTGACTCAGCCCACACCCACTCAGCTTCAGGTGCCTTCCAGGGTGCCCTCTAAGCAGAGAGCCCCAGGACCTCCCAGTTTGTACCCACTTTAGCTTAAGCTGTCCCGCATAGGTGCCCTCTGCATGGAGAGCCCTTGGACTGCCCCAGCCCATGAGCACTTCAGCTCTAGCCATCCCACCAGGAGTCCCAGTCCAGACCAGTCAGTCTCCACAGGGGATGACCATACATAGGGTCATTCCCTCAAGTGTAGGAGAAGTAGTTGTTCAACCTAATTCATAGAAACAAAGAAATTCAAACAAAATGAGGACAAAGAGGAATGTGCTCCAAATGAAACAAAACAAAACCTCATGAAAAAAAAAAAAACAACTAAATGAAACACAGATAACCAATCTACGTGATAAAGAGTTCAAGATAATGGTTATAAAGATCCTCCCCAGACTAGAGAAAGAGTGGGTGAACTCAAGTGGAAACTGAAACAAAGTACAGCAAAGAACCAGTCAGAATTGAAGAATACAAGTGAAAGGAAAAGTACACTAGAGTGTAACCAACAGTAGATTAGAGGATACAGAAGAACAGATCAGCAAATGGAAGACAGGGTAATGGAAAGGACCCAAGATGAAGAGCAAAAGGAAAAAAAGACTTTTTTTTTTAATGAGGAAAGGTGATGGGATATCTTGAATAACAGCCATATCTTGAATATCGTGGAAAAAAAGTATCTGCATTATAGGGATTCCACAAGGAAGAGAGAAAGAAAAGTGGGGAAGAAAGCTTCTTGAAAAAACAATAGCTAAAAACTTCCCTAACCAAGGGAAGTATGCAAACATCCAAGTTCAGGAAGCACGAGAAGTTCCAAACGAGTTGAACTCAAGGGCATCCACACTATAATGTAGAATAATTAGATGTCAAAGAGGGGCTCCTGGGCAACTGGGTCAATTAAGTGTCTGACTTCTGATTTCAGTTTAGGGACAAAAAGTCCAAGCACAGGGAATAAAGTCAGTGGTATTATAAAGCCATTGTATGGTGACAGGTGGCAGCTACACTCGTGATGAGCGCAGCATAATTTGCTATGTCTGCTTTTAATCTCCCTGGTAGGTCTAATTCTACCTTCCAGGGAAATGCATTTCATCAAAGGGTATTTTTTTCCCCCTCCAAGAACACTTTTTTCCAAGAACATTTTAAAAAGCAGCAAAGAGATGTTTGATGTCAAAACATTTAGTGAAAAAAATCTGAGTGCAAAATTACATGACAACATCTAGCTAAATATATTCAGCCATATGGACAAATCCTTGGAAGGTAATACAAAGTAATGAAAATGCTTGTTTTTGTTAAGGTGTTGAAATTGTCAATTACAAAACAATTTTTAAAAATATTGCTAATATTTGATAATTAAAGAAGATAATTTTTTAAATATTAAGGCTTTTCCTAACTTGATAAAAACAGAGACCTAACTGTTGTCACTAATTCTTGTAGTTTCTCTTATTTGTTTCCAACCACTTTATAGTCTATCTTTACACACACACACACACACACACACACACAGTCTACTATATCAGTAATCCAAGTATGTGGTAATAAAAATTGGAGGGGAAGATGGCCCTTGCTTGCCATAAACAAAACCACAATCTCAATGGGTCTTGGTGAACCACGGAGCACATTCTTCTTCAATCTTTTAAAATTCCTCCAAAAGGGAGTGGCCAATGGCCTGCAAAGCAACATGCCTAAGTTTTATCGTGACTACTGTGACACATACCTCACCCATGACTCTCCATCTATGAGAAAGACACACAAAGAGAATGTGAAAAGACTACTATCAGAAACGGATGGAAGAGCAGGCTCAGAGCCTCATCAACAAAACCACTGCTGCATTTCAACAAGATACCTCCTACTTCATTCTCTGCTCCTCCACCTGCAGGGGCAATGATCCCATCTCCCCCAAGTCTCCCGAGTCCTCCTCACCCTGTTATGATGCCAGCGCCCCATATGATGGGCCCTCCTTCTCCTCCTCCTCCTAGGATAATCCCAGTGGAACCTGCTCCTGGAATGAGGCCACCTGTGGGAGGCCACATGCCAGTGATGCCTGGGCCCCCAGTGATGAGACTTCCTGCCCATCCCATGATGGTGCCCACTTGGCCAGGAATGACTCGACCAGACAGATAGGGAGAGACAGGAACCTCTTTATATTCATTTTACATTTACTTATTCTACTTGTAGAACCAGGAGGTCATGGTGCTGTGACCCTGGGTGTTTTCTAACAGCATGACAAGGAATGCTTGCTCCCCCTTCCTATCAAAAAGAGAAAATAGTTTTTGCAGGGGAGTAGGGAACAACAAAAAAAAAAAGAGGCAGTTTTCATGTGTATTGTGAAATGTGAAAATAAAACTGTCAATTGTTTTAAAAAAATTCCTCCAAAAAAATAAAATAAAAATTCCTCCAGAAAGTCATTTTCACTGTTCTTTCTGGAATTGATTATAAAAAGCCTTCTAGGGAAGCTGGTGGCTCAGCAGTTGGCATCTGCCTTTGGCTCAGGGTCTGATCCCAGATTCCCAGGATTGAGTCCCGCATCGGGCTGCTTGCATGGGGCCTGCTTATCCTCCCTCTGCCTGGGTCTCTGCCTCTTTCTGGGCCTCTCATGAATAAATAAACAAAATCTTTAAAAAAAAAAAAAAAAAAGCTTCTGAGGGTCACCTGGGTGGCTCAGCAGTCGTGAGTCTGCCTTTGGCTCAGGGCATGATCCCAGGATCTGGGATCAAGTCCCGCATTGGGCTCCTTGCAGGGAGCCTGCTTCTCCCTCTGCCTATGTCTCTGTCTCTCTCTGTGCATCTCTCATGAATGAATAAATAACATCTTTAAAAAATAAAAAATAAAAATAAAAAGCCTTCTGAGACACAAAGTGACAGTATGTCATCCAGGGAAGCATGGTTATCCCTCTGTCCTTCTGCCCCTGCACTGATCTGGTGACATGTTAGTATGCCTGCTTGTCTCCAGAAAGCTACAATTATGCATTTTCCCCATTCTGTTTCTAATTGTCCTTAAGCTTGTAGCATAAGAGGTACATACATTCAACCATCTTTGTTTTCATTTTCCCTCCCCATATGATAATGGGATGATAGAAGACCATTAATCCCTGGACCTAAGTAAGCTATGTAGGCTTTTGCCCTCCCTCACTCTTGTGCCCTGGCCAGGCAGTGATCCCAATACTCCTTTGCAATTTTTCCATTTACAGATTATGAGTGTGGACTCTATTCCTTGTTGTCTGCACATACATGGGCCACAGGAGGAAGTAACAAAATTCTTTCCCAGGACCTAGAGCTGGAGAGACCCTTGCCCTCAGGGTGAGCTACCCTAGTCAGAGTGTAGTCCAAGGCAGTAGAAGCAGGAAATAAACAGGTTTGTTTGCTGCCACAAGGAATGTGGGTGCAGTTTTATCTAACTAGAATCACTGTCACAACACTCCAATTTATTTCTAATTTTTAATACCTTGATTGAGGTATAATTTACATACAGTAAACTATGCATGTTTGAAGTGTAGAATTTAAGTTTTGACATAAGTATATACTTGTAAAACCATCACAACAATAAAGATAATAGACATATCCATCACCCTTAAAAGTAATTCCTCTGCAATCCCTCTGTTGTGCCCTCTCTACAACACCCATCCCCAAGTACCCACAGATGGCTTTCTGTCTCAGTGTATGTTTGTATTTTCTAGAATTTTATAAGTGAACCATACTGTATGTACTCTTTTGTCTGTATTCTTTCATTCAGAATATTTTAACATTTATCAACTTTTTGCGTGTTTCAATAATCCATTTTTTTAAAAAAGATTTTTATTATTTATTCATGAGACACAGAGAGAGAGAGAGAGGGAGGGAGGCAGAGACACAGGCAGAGGGAGAAGCAGGCTCCATGCAGGGAGCCCGACGTGGGACTCGATCCCGGTACTTCAGGATCAGGTCCTGGGCTGAAGGCGGCCCTAAACCGCTGAGCCACCCGGGCTGCCCAATAATCCATTCTTTTATTGCTGAATAATATCGGTATTATGTATGCACCACCTATTGTTTATTTACCAGCCTGTGGATGGACTATTTGGGTTGTTTCTAGTTTTTGTTTATTACCAACAAAACTGCTGTGAATATTCCTGTACCAGCCTCTGTATAGACAAATACTTTCTTTCTCTTGGGTAAGTACCTGGCAGTGGAATGGCTGGGTCATACAGAAGGTATAGGCTTCATTTGTGAAGAAACTGCCAAACTTTCCCCAAAGCATTCTATTTGACATTCCCACCAGCAGCGTATGAAAGGGCCAATTCCTCTACATCCTCACCAACACTTGACATAATCTGTCTTTAAAACTGCAGACTTAGGGATCCCTGGGTGGCGCAGCGGTTTGGTGCCTGCCTTTGGCCCAGGGCGCGATCCTGGAGAACCGGGATCGAATCCCACATCGGGCTCCCGGTGAATGGAGCCTGCTTCTCCCTCTCCCTCTGCCTCTCTCTCTCTCTCTCTCTGTGACTATCATAAATAAATAAAAATTAAAAAAAAATTTAAAAAAAAAATAAAAAAATAAAACTGCAGACTTAGGGCAGCCCGGGTGGCTCAGCGGTTTAATGCCACCTTTAGCCCAGGGCATGATCCTGGAGACCCTGGATCAAGTCCCACATCAGGCTCCCTGCATGGAGCCTGTTTCTCCCTCTGTCCCTGTCTCAGCCCCTCTCTCTCTGTCTCTCATGAATAAATAAATAAAATCTTTAAAAATAAATAAATAAAATATATTTATAAATAAATAAATAAAACGGCAGACTTTCTAATATCAGTGTACTGTGGCACCTCATTGCAGATCTGATATGCATTCTCCTAATGACAACAGATGTACATCTTTTCATGTGTTATTTGACACCATCTGTGTATCTTTCTTGGTGAAGAGTCTGTTCAAAACCTTTGTCTGTTTTTACAGAACCATTTCTTATTGAGTTTTGAAGTATCATTACATATTTTGGATTCAAGTCCTTTATGGGATACATGATTTACAAATACTTTCTTCCAGACTGTGGTTTCTCTTTTTTTTCTCTTAATGTCTTTTAAAGAAAGATTCTCTTGGAGCACCTGGGTGGCTCAGTGGTTGAGCGTCTGCCTCTGGTTCAGGGTGTGATCTCAGGGTCCTGGGATCGAGTCTCACACTGGGCTTCCCAGAGAAAGCCTGCTTCTCCCTCTGCCTGTGTCTCTGCCTCTTTCTCTGTATCTCTCATGAATAAATAAAATCTTTAAAAAGAGAGTCAGATTCTCTTCCCACCAGGGCTCCACTCTGCGAACTCTAGCTCCCTGGGCTGACTCCCAGATCCATTTCGGCAGCTCATTTCTGCCTAGGTTCCCCTCCCGCCACCACAGCCTGAAAACTCTCTCCAGGCAGTCAGCCGGAGCAATTGTAGGACTCACCTGCATTCTCTCCCTTCTCTCAGGCATGACTGTTCTTCATTACCTGATTTCCAGAGTCTTAAAACCATTGTTCATAGGATTTGTCAGCATTATTTGGTTGTTTCAAGTGTTAAAATAAAAAAACAAATGGAGACCAGCCCTGAAAATTCCGAGTCAACAAAACCAGTTTAGTCATGCAAGCAATGTTTAACTGAGCTTATTTTGCAAGACTGACTTCACCTGGGTCATTTCTTGGATATGCCTCTGAAAAATCATAAGCAAAACTTGAACTGTTTCCCAAGGTTGGGAAGAGGTTGACCACTGACCAATTCCCCTCTCACTTATGAAAACTCTACTATTACAACCAATCACTGTGGAGAATAAACCCGCTCGGCCTTCTCACTATAGAACTCTAGAAACTTTACAATACACACCTGAGCCTCATTCCAGGTTCGGTCTGAGCGCTCCAGGTTTCCAAACGGCCTTTTTGGTGGATGCACAATAAACTTTTCCTTATAATACTTAGTGATTCGTTGGTTTTACTTCGGCTATTGCTCAACTTTTGACACTGATGGGAAGTCAAATCTCATCTCCTCCACTTCTTTGCAAATCCCCATCTTGCACAGAAATGAACGTCCCACACTGCACAACATCCTACCCCGAGGGCTATGAGGCTGGTTGGAAGAACAGTCAACTTGGTAACAGAACGTGAAGACAGCATGCGGGTGGCCAACTGTGGCTTTGGGGAACGAGAGAAGAGTGGCTGAGTGTAAAGCTGGGACGCCCAGGAGGGGCTCCAGGGAGCCATGGCAGCCAGCCTCCTGAGGAAGGGGCACACGGGGGGGCGCTCCTGTCCCAGAGGGGCACAAGTGCAAGTGCAAAGTGGATCCCGTGGCTGCTGCGGAAATCACCCGGCACCGTCAGGGTGTGGGCGTGAGAACCAGGTGCTCCTGGCACGGTGAGAAGTCAAGGTCTCATATACCACATCTTTTTTTTTTTTTTTTTTAAGATCTATTTATTTATTCAGAGAGAGAGAGGCAGAGACACAGGCAGAGGGAGAAGCAGGCTCCATGCGGGGAGCCCCACATGGGACTAGATCCCGGGTCTCCAGGGTCACACCTCGGGCTGCAGGCGGCGCTAAACCGCTGCGCCACGGGGGCTGCCCTATATCACATCTTTTTTATCTGTTCATCTTTGGATGGACACCGAGACTCCTTCCACAGTTTGGCTCTTGTGGACATTGCTGCTAGAAACATCGGGCGCAGGTGTCCCGGCGTTTCATTGCATCTGAATCTTCGGGGTAATCCCCAGCAGTGCAATTGCTGGGTCATAGGGCAGGTCTATTTTTAACTCTTTGAGGAACCTCCACACAGTTTTCCAGAGTGGCCGCACCAGTTCACATTCCCACCAACAGTGTAAGAGGGTTCCCTTTTCTCCGCATCCTCTCCAACGTTTGTGGTTTCCTGCTTTGTTAATTTTCCCCATTCTCACTGATGTGAGGTGGGATCTCATGTGGTTTTGATTTGTATTTCCCTGATGGCAAGTGATGCAGAGCATTTTCTCATGTGCTTGTTGGCCATGTCCATGTCTTCCTCTGTGAGATATTCCTCAGCCATTAGAAACGACAAACACCCCCCATTTGCTCCGACGTGGATGGAACTGGAGGGTATTATGCTGAGTGAAGTCAGTCAATCGGAGAAGGACAAACAGTATATGGTCTCATGCATTTGGGGAATATAAAAATTAGTGAAAGGGAATAAAGGGGAAAGGAGAGAAAATGAGTGGGAAATATCAGAAGGGAGACAGAACATGAAGACTCCTAACTCCGGGAAACGAACTAGGGGTGGTGGAAGGGGAGGAGGGCGGGGGGTGGGGGTGACTGGGTGACGGGCACTAGGGGGGCACTTGGCGGGATGAGCACTGGGTGTTATGCTGTATGTTGGCAAATTGAACACCAAAAAAAAAAAAAAGAAGCAGCAGCCAAGGTCTCAGGAGCAGGGGCTTCCTCCTTCCAGCCTCGGCGCTCTCGCTAGCGCCCCCTAGGAGCACACTCTCCTGCAGAGAGGCTGGAGGAACAAAAACAGGATTTTTTTGTTTTTGTTTCGCTAAGATTTTTTTGTATTTATTTGAGAGGGACAGAGAAAGGGAGCAAGAGCAGGGAGAGGGAGGGCAGACTCCCCGCCAGGCGCGGACCCCAGCCAAAGGCGGACGCCCCCCGCCCCGCCGGGCCGAGCACGCAGACGCCCCGCGGGCCGGCCCGGGGCCCCGCCCCCCTCCCTGTCGTGCGCGCCCGCACCCAGGCCCCCGGAGCGCGGGGCGCGGCGCCCCCTCCCGGGCAGGGGGCCCCGCCCTCCCTGCAAGCCGCGGGACGCCCAGTGGGGCGAGACCGGGCCTCCCGCCTCCAAGCCTCGGGGACCAGGCCGGAAAGGCGGCCCCGCCCTCCTCTGGGTGGGCGCGCGGAGGGGTCCCGCTCCCCTGCCCGGGCCCCACCTGCCCTCTTGGGTCGCTTCTCCCAGGAAGGCGGTGCAGGCCCCGACCGTGCCCCACCAGCGTGGGCCGGCGGCGGCGCAGGCGGAGCCGAGGGGCTGGGGCCGGGGGCACGTCGGCCCTACCCACCGCCCGGGGGTCGCGAGCGCCGTGGCCGTGCCCCCGAAGCGGCGAGGATGTCGCGCACCTGCGCCGCCCGATCCCCGCCCCGACAGGGCCGACAGGGCCGACAGGACCGCGGGGCGCGCACTGCGGCCACCGCCTTCCGCCCTCTCCCTGGTGCCTGGCTCCGTCTCCCGGTCTCTTCACTGGCGGGGACGGACGCACTTCTGTGTGCAAGTGCACCAGGACGGGAAGCTCCTGAATCCAAAGCTCCCTTTAAACAATCACGAGTTCCTTTTAAGTAATGCAAAGTGATTAATAGTGTTTTTATTAATTATTCCTCACCTTTGGGCACAGCCCCATCAGAATAGCCTGTTCCCTAATGACCATATTCTCAAGTTAGCCTCCAATAAAACTTGAATGAAATACTAAAGGAGGAGAGAAAAGAGGAAAACTGAACTATACACACATTTGTGCCAAGACCATACAGATATGTTCGCAAAGCAAGAAAGCAAATATAACTACTAGTCTTCATTTGTATGACTAATCACAAAGATATTTTTTTATAACCTTTCACTACCCATCTCATCTTTGCCCACATAAAGAATCACAGCTGTTCACTGTTCTTTATGTGATCAGGTGATCCAAATCTCTATTCCAGAAGGATCTCAATGCAATTCTCAGAGCCCTTTTTTCTCTTCCTTTTTTGTTGTTGTGTGTTGGTTGCCCGTTAGTTCCATGGTATCAGCAGACCAAAGTGGGTATTTGGCAGTGTTCACCCGGAAACAATGAAAAATTTAATGGAAACAGGTGTCCATTGGGAACCACAATCTCCAATCAGCAGAGCTCAACATTGGAGAGATAAAAAAGGCAAGAATTTCATAAGTGGGGATGCCTCGGTGGCTCAACAGTTGGGCATCTGCCTTTGGCTAAGGGCATGATCCTGGTCCAGGGATCGGGTCCCACATCAGGCTCCCTGCAAGGAGCCTGCTTCTCTCTCTGCCTTTATCTGTGCCTCTCTCTGTGTATCTCTCATGAATAAATGAACTAAATCTTTAAAAAAAGAATTCCTTAAGTGAGTTCTTAGTTGTAATAATGAAAGGAGCCACTCTTACCTCCAGCCTTGGTTGGGAGGCTAGAGGAAACACACATACATGGATTTCTGCTGCATAGCATCTGCTACATCCTGTAAGACAAAAACCCCATGCTTTCAGGATGTCTCTCCTAACTGGGAGCCTAACAAGGGCCTTCAGGAAGGCCAGGCCATTTCTTATCAAGCCAGCAGCTTCTGACTCATGGAGTATGTGGTTAAATCCAGTGGACTCAAGGAACACTAGGACTTTGCTGAAAGTCTTTTGCTGTGAAGTGAGCTCCTCATTCAGAAGCACTAGGGTGTGGAATTACCATGATGGTGAATAAGGGAGAAACATTAGGGGCAAGGAATACTCAATAGGTCAATATTGAGAACACCTATCTATTCCAAAGAAGGCAAATCTTTTTGCCCTCTGTGCAGGAAGAGATCCAAGCTAAGAGTTTTACTGGCCTGCAGGGTAGAGTAAGGCTGTATCTAAGGCTGCTGCCAGGTTAGGCACCCTGCTGTGCCACCCATGGTGAAGGGAAGTCTGTGTGGTTGAGCCCAGAACAAAACTCAATGATAACCAATATTCTCTGTTTTTAAAGATCAAAATTTGAATGGGTTATTTTAGATTGAACACAGAGCAAGGATTCTAGCCCTTAGAGCTACCCTTCAAGAAAAAAGTGAGGTACTTACAGGATCCAGTCTGCCTCCCCATCAGCACTGGACTCATTAAAATGCTATTTATTAAGTGAACGCTCAGTTAGAAAGTCAGAGCCAGTCAGCTGTCGGCAGGGGGAAGGGGTGCAAAGAAATTCCCTAGATGGCTTGCCATTCAATAATTGTGCTGACTATTCAGGAGAGAAGAGCAGTGAATGAGCAATTGCGTTTCTTCCACCACACATCCCCCAATTTTTAAGGCTGTGGCGGATTTCCGTTCAAGGGTTAAACTCGCCTGCGGGAAATTAAGCCATTTCTGGCTAAACTAAAAGCGAAAAGCAACAGTCACATGGTAACGCGGGGGCTCTGACACGGTTGATCTGTGTAACGTTGCGTGGAGGCTGTGATGTGCTGTCAGCTTTACAGACAACCATATCGTGACCCAATTTGTTTGCCAGGCAGTTGTTCCAGAGAGGCAGTTTACTGACAGAAGAAAATTGAAGGCAGAGTACTGACTGTACAATCAAAGCCGAGTGTGTGCCGCACTGAATAAAATGCTGTGTAAATCCAGAAGTCACCCCAGAGTGAAGAAAACTAAATAACTAGGAGGAAGAGGGATTAACTCTCGATGAAACATGAAGTGGTTTCTACCTGCATCTCCCTATGTAACACTGACCTGGTAAAGTCGTCTCCATCCAGGGGCTCATCAACAAAATCCTACAGGCAATTCTGCTAAAAAAAGAAGTCGATAAGCTTTGGGTCAGCATTCATATCCTTTTGCTTGCTGCCTTTTCAACTGTTTAACTCTTGAAGAACCCTCAGATTTTCAATTGCATTTTACATACTCTTGTATGCCCAGTGAGTAGTGTTTGATTTTCGTGCTTTCCTTTTTGCTCTGTGATGCTAGAGCAGGAGATTCAGCTTAAGGCCAGTCTGTCCTGGAATACCTGGGTGGCTCAGCGGTTGAGCATCTGCCTTCAGCTCAGGGTATGATCTTGGGGTCCTGGGATGGAGTCCCGCATCGGGCTCCCTGGAGGGAGCCTGCTTCTCCCTCTGCCTATGTCTCCGCCTCTCTCATGAATAAATAAATAAAATCTTTAAAAAAAAAAAAAAAAAAAAGGCAGGTCTGTCCTGAAGGCTTCTAAGTGTATTGACCTTACTGCACCAATGGACTTTTGAATGAAGTTTCAGAAGAAAATAACATGGACTCTATGGACTCTCTGAGGGGCTTGTGCCCTCTCAAGGCCCCTGAGTTTTTTCCTTGTACTTTCAATGTCAGGAAGAATTCATTTCAAAGAACAAACGATATGAAAGCATGTCTCTAAAAATGAGATGGACTTGATGATCATTTGGAACAACTCAAGCCATTGAATCATTTCTCCTTTTAAGGGGCAGAATGTTAAATTAGGTGGGAATCCAAATGCCGTGTCAGGTTCCAGAAGAGGATTCTTTGAAACATAAACTCCCCTGACTTAGCCAGGGAAGGAAAGAACTGACTGGTTCAATCAGAACTAGAGTCTCTCCCACTCTCCAGAAAAAAGGACTAGTCTCCCATTTTTACAGAGAACCTAAGTGAAGGTTAAAAGTTCTAAGCAGAGGCACCTGGGTGGTTCAGTGGTTGAGCAACTGGCCTTTGGCTCAGGTCGAAGTCCTGGGGTCCTGGGATCAAGTCCCGCCTTGAGGTCCCAAGCAGGGAGCCTGCTTCTCCCTCTGCCTATTTCTCTGCCTCCTCCGTGTGTCTCTCATGAATAAATAAATAAATAAAATCTTTAAAAAAGAAATTCTAAATACCATCTGCGGAACTGGTGGTGAACAGGAAGTAAGGCACCTGTAAAGCCCTTGAAACTATAAAGTGGCTTGGGACTACAATATGATGATGACATTAAGGGAGCTGCATTAGCTCTGAGATAAATACCCATAATGGCTTGAATAGGTTTGTGTGAAAGGCTGCCAGCTTTCTGTTTGGTTCTGTTCCAAGTAAATATTCCCATGTTACCCCACATCTGCTACTGAGGTGTACACAGAGAACCAGGAACAAGACCTTCCTGGAAAAACAGGCGTCTCTATATCTAAATCAATATTTTTACAGTCTTTTGTTTAGGTACCATCAGGCTTTTTACATACGAAAGACTTCCTGACATGTGGGTAAATATTAATAAATCAACCCATGACGTTTATAAAGGACAAAATACGTCACTTCCATCCTCTGCCTCCAACTTCCCCAATAGGATCTCAGACAGTGAGGTTAAATAATTTTCTGGAGGCCAAGCAACCAGAACAAAGCAAAAGGACGTGAGGTAGATGGTTTGGCTTCCTTTCAAAGAGCTTATCCTGTGAATGTTTTTCATTCACGCCTGTACTAGTTTGAGGAAAGGAATGAGTGTGGAAGTTAGTTCTTTCTCTCAGATATAGGATTTTCATGACTGTATTAGGATCTTAGAAACACTTCCTTATTTCATGTTTGATGATATTATTTATTACTTATATTTGGTACTTGACACCAGTAATGAACATACCTTCAAACAGTATAGCTAGACACTGTAATTCCCTGATGAGACCCTAATTTAATCAGCTAGGACACAAATACTGCCCCAGGTTGAAACCCTTGAAGCATTAGCTGCTCATTTTCCTAAGTATGAAGGAAAATACCTTTCAGGCTGACACAGGAACCCTGCTCACCTAACTTCAGTCCGGGAGAAAACATGGGCCTGCTTCAATACATCTTCCTGAATGTGATGATGCTGAGACCATAGGCCCCATTCCCAGGAGGAATTTCTTGATTTGGCTGTTCCAAAGTAACAATGAACTGACACCTGGGTGGCCCAGAGGTTTAGCTCCTGCCTTTGGCCCAGGGCATGATGCTGGGGTCCCGGGATCGAGTACCATTATCGGGCTCCCTGCATGGAGCCTGCTTCTCTCTCTGCGTCTCTCTGTCTCTCTCATGAATAAATAAATGAAATCTTTAAAAAAAAAAATTATATTTTTTAAAAAAGTAACAATGAACCTCCCCAGGGATTAACTCAGTGATTTTAACAGCACTGCACCCTCCCCCCAACTGAAACAGTGTGGTCCCAGGAATGCCTGTAACAGAACCCTTGGGAAGTAGATGTTTGTTGAACAATCCTGAGATCTTTACCAAATTTCCTGAATTAAAATGTCCAGCACTGGGTGTGGAACTCTAGTGCTACCCAGTTACTCCAGAGTAATATATTAAATCCAAATTGACCCTGGTTGTACACCACAAGGTCCTTTAGGAATGTAAAGGAGCATTCAGTGCAAGAAAAATCTAAGTCCATGGGTTCTAAGAAGTAGGAAGCAGCAGCCAACATTGCATTCAGTACAGGTCAGTCCTTTAATTCCTTTAGGCCATCCCACATTCCTTTTTGGCACTGCAGATGTGACTTAGGACTTGCCTTTAGGGTTATATAAGACACTGGTTATGCCTATTCTTGATTTATTAATGGCAAGACAGACCTAAATCACCATCGGTACAGATCATGAATAAAAATGTTCATTGAGGGAGATTGGAGCACATTTCAAACCACAAATTACCACTGATGTAAACTCACTAGTGCATGTCGAAAATAAATCACGAGCTGAGAGCGTCTCCAGAGGTAAGGAAATGTTTGTGTTCCCAAAGGCAGAGGTCCTTGAAATACCACATTGTTGATTCCCCAAAAGGGAAGGCTCTCAGGGCCTAGTGAATCACATCAACTTGTTCTACTTTCTATTCCTCGGGAAATACAAATAAGGTGGTGGTGAAATGTAAATTTAAATGTGCTCCATCTGCATCAAAGCAATTTCTTGATGGAATTTAAGTGTTAGGAATCCTGAGATGTGTGCTCTTCTGAACAGAAATGAGAATCCATAGAAATAGGCCTCTCTGAGGCCTCATAACAGAGGGGCCTCAGAGAAATAGGACTCAAGCTTTTTTGACCATACTCCATGTGAGGGGACAAAGTCCTCCAAGGCCTGCCCACCCTCAGCCTTTCCAACTTTTTCATGGGGGAGAAAAAAGCTTGATAACCAAGAATTAAGAGAGGAACAAATCAGTCAAAATGGTAATAATGGAGCAATTACACAAGACAATCACCAAAAGAAAACCCTAATAATGATTTTACAAATGCATTAATACAAAAATGTCAACATCTCCAGATCACAGCCATCATTCACACCATGAAACTTCTGAGAGTGAAAGGTGGTTTCACCAGGACAGCAGGTGTGAACTGGAACTGGCCCAGGAGTTCCAGGACTTCTGGTCACCCAGGTGATAATAGACCAACAACATATCCTTCCAGAGAAGTGTGGCTATTCCCAGTAGCTAGGTGTGTACTTACCCAGTAAAGACTTTGCAACATTACTGGTGGTAAAATACAGAAAGCAAGGCCTCAGAATTCTCTAGCAGTAGGCCGATTCTCATGCGCAGACATTCATAACAATTTTGGTTTTCTTGCATCTTGGAGATGTGTCATACTGACTGCAGTCTATGAAAGTCCTTATCTGCAGCTACCTCATCTCTCATGTCATTTGATTCCAATTATTCTAAATTGTTTTTTTTTAATTTTTATTTAATATATTCTAAGGGTTTTTTTCTTCCAGATTTTTAAATTCTAGTTAATAACACAGTGTAATACTGGTTTCTGGAGTACAATTCAGTGATTTGTCACTTACATACAATACCCAATACTCATCACAAGTGCCCTCCTTAATACTTGTCAGCCATCCAGCCCATCCCCCACCCACCGCCTTCCATCAACCCTTGGTTTGTACTCTATCATTGAGAATCTCTTATGGTTTGCCTCCCCCCCTCTTTATCTGTTATGTTTCCTAAATTGCACATAGGAGTGAAATCATACAGTATTTATCTTTCCTCTATATTTGACTTATTTTTAAATTTAAGATTTATTTAGTACTGTTATTTGGTTTCCAACATATGAAATGTTTAAGTTGTTCTTCTGATACTGATTTCTAATTTTATTAACAAGTGTGGTCAGATAACATACTCTGGGTGATATTGTTCATTTTGTAATTTATTAAGGCATCCTATATGGCATAGTATATTAGAATTTTCCATAGAAACAGAAACAATAGGATATATAAAGATATAGAAGTAGACATTTATTACAGGAATTGGCTCACACAATTATGGAGATTGTGAAGTCTCACAATATGCCATCTGCAAGCTGGAAAACCAGAAAAGCCTGTGGTCTGCTTCAGTCTGATTTAAAAGGCCTGGAAATCTGGAGCTCTGAAGGCCAAGGCTAGGAGAAGATGGCTGCCACAGCTCGAAAAGAGACTAAATTTGTTCCTTCTCCACCTTTTTGTTCTACGTGGCCCTCCAGAGTTGGATGTCCACCCACATTGGTGAGGGTGATCTTTTTTTTTTTTTTTTTAAGATTTTTAATTTACTTATTCATGAGTGACACACAGAGAAAGGCAGAGACACAGGCAGAGGGAGAAGCAGGCTCCATGCAGGGAGCTGGATGTGGGATTCGATCCTGGGACTCCAGGATCACACCCTGGGCCAAAGGCAGACGCTAAACCGCTAAGCCACCCAGGGATCCCCTGGTGAGGGTGATCTTTACTTGAATCTACTGATTCAAATGCTCACCTTTTCCCAAGACACCATCACAGACACACCAGGTATCTGGGCAGCTCTTAGCCCATTCAAAATGACACATACAATTGACCATTATATGTATTTGTTGTGTTTTTCTTTTGTTTTTGCTCTAAAAGAATGTATTTTTTTGTTCGATAGGTTTACTGCCCCCATTTCTTACTTGTAGCACTTGTGTCACCAGTTCTGTGTCTGTGGGTGCTGGTGACCTGGACACCATTGTCTTCTTCAGTTTCCTCAAAAGAGCCTATATAGTTCCTCAATATCCAGATTTACCTGTGATGTGAGAGGCCCAGGAAGAGCATTATCATCTGTCCGGCCTTGGGCTATCACAGTGCTCTCCCTCTTGCTGCCTTTAACCACTGAGAGTCTGCCTTTCGCCAAGGTCCTTGCCTTGTTCACACCATGTGGACTTCCATGAGCATGCACCACAGAGAGCAGCCTCTCCAGCCAGCCAGCATGGAGACCAGCATGGAGACCCTCCTTCTGTCCCTGAGGGGACTTCTCCATGCACTGCCTCCACAAAGATGAAGGCTTCACTACAAAGGATTTGCTTACCAGCTGCAAAGGGAGTAAGATTGTCTTCATAGATTGCACTAAGTGATAGTAACTCAAAATATCACATCCTTTGGATAACTTGAGAACTTAGTTCCCAGACAGACTAAAAGAAATTACAATATGCCATCCTAGGGATGCCTGGGTGGCTCAGCAGTTGAATGTCCGCCTTTAGCTCAGGGCGTGATCCTGGAGTCTGCTTATCCCTCTGCCTAGGTCTCTGCCTCTGTGGCTTTCATGAATAAATAAAATCTTTAAAAAAAATGCCATCCTAAAATGTCATTTGGACATAAGAACCATTTGGAGGTGAAGGAATTGGAGTCCCTAAAATCCCTGCTCTACCTAAAAGCGGCACTTCCCAATAGAACTCAGTTTGTCATAAATACCCTCCCTGAGAAGATTTCTAAATTATCACACCCAAATAGACATTCTCACAGAATAGCACATCCCTATCTAATTTCCTATGGGTCTCTTTATGTTTCCAAAAAGTCATTTATTTTCCCACAACTGCCTTTTCTCCTAAGTTAGGTATGCAAGCCTCTAGTCTAACTGCTTCTTTGGAGTTTTCATTTCTTTTCTGTAAAATCATTCATACGTGTAAAATTATTAACACAGTATAATTACAATATAATTGTATATATTGTAATATGTAATATGATAGAATATCTGTATATTTTTCTTGTTAATCTGCTTTGTCAATTTAATTCACATGCCACAGTTACTGAACATAAGAGAGTAGAAGAAAAATGTTCTCCTCTTAAACATCAAGTTCATAAAAATTTGTGTTGTTCATCTATTAGAATAACAAGAATTTTCCACTTTTAGGTCAGACCTACCCCAGCCATAGTACCTTGATATTCTTGATATTCCCACGAGTTCTGGGAGAAGAGATGCACTAATGGAGACAATATTACTAAATCTACTGACTTGTGAGCTCAAAGGCAAAGCTGTCAAGTGTTGAGAGAATGGATTCTGGATCCCAAATCTTTAGACTAAAATTTTTTTTCTGCTTACTTATCGTGAGGTTTGGCAAAGTTCCCTATCTTCCTAAGCATTAGTCATATCACCTACAATGGGGATAATGACTCACAATTCTGCAGATTTGTGGGGAGGACTTAATGAGATATGAACACAATGATGCAGTAACAGTATCACCAAGTACTCAGTGCTGCTGTGTTGATGGCATAATGGGAAGAGAGCCTGAGCCTCACCTACCAGGAATGTGGCACACATACTTCACCCTTTTTTTTTCTTTTTTAAAGATTTTATTCATTTATTCATGAGAGAGAGAGAGAGAGGCAGAGACACAGGCAGATGGAGAAGCAGGCTCCAAACTGGGAGACCGACCCTGGGGACTCCAGGATCACGCCCTGGGCTGAAGGCAGGCGCCAAACCACTGAGCCACCCAGGGATTCCCCCTTTTTTATTTTTTAGCTTATTTAAGGATCATTTGTGTTGGAGAGGACAACCTCATAATTGAACAGAATTAACGAATCTGCAGTTTCTCTTTATGAGAGACAAATCACATGAACACTCCTCTTTATAGAATAGCAATAGGAACTGGTCACAAAGCCCTTTTATATACAATCTGCCTTTAAGCTAAGAAAAAAAAACTGGTTAAAAAAACTGATGCACAGATTAGTATTGCCATTTTACAGATGAGGAAGGCAAAGTCCAAGCTAAGTAACTTGCCCATGGGATTAAATTGCAGGGAAAATCACCTGCACTGGGTATCCTAATTCAGAATCCCAGTCTCTTTTTACCACTCCGTGCATGAACTTGTCCTAAATCAAGAGTATAATACTTGGAAAAATCTTACAACTAGTAGGAAACAAAATAAAACAAAACACTAATTCCAAAGACTCCTCAAACTAACATTATCATAGGCTATATGTTATATCACAGCTCATTAACCATCAAACATAGCACAGACTTTTGTATGGACAAGATGAATACGATTCTTTAACTCAGTTTGCATTTTTTGTTAAATGTAACAAAAGCCGGGGCCCCTAGCTGGCTCAGTGGTTCAGCATCTTCCTTGCCTAGGGCATGATCTCAGGGTCCTGGGATCAAGTCTCACATCAGGCTCTCTGCAGGGAGCCTGCTTCTCTTTCTGCCTATGTCTCTGCCTCCGTGTCTCTTTTGAATAGATAATAAAAACCTTAAAAAAAAAAAAAAGCCGAGGAATTTACATTTAGCCTCAGGTTATGCAAACCTTCCCCAGAAATTTTGAAATATATTTGATTTTGATCTTGTTGGAACAACCTGCCTTTGCTTAAGAGCAGAGCGTTTTGCTCAAGTGCCTTTCAAAACCCACTTAGCACTATGATCCTAAGACTATATGCAATAATGAATGAGTTGTATAGACTTTTCTTTTTTAAAGATTTTATTAATTTATTTATGAGAGAGAGGATGGAGTCCTGCATGGGGGTCCCTGTGGGGGCCTGCTTCTCCCTTTGCCCATGTCTCTGCTTCTCTGTGACTCTCATGAATAAATTTTTAAAATCTTTAAAAATAAAAAAATTTTTAAAAACTCATTTTGCTGGTCTTCCTCCCTTTCCAGGTGACAGAGGACCAAATTAGGTTGCATTTGAAGAAAATCCATTAACAGCAATAACCTATTTGTGTTAGATTTTTTCTTCCTCATGATAATTTAGAAAATGACTGCCAACTATAATGGTCTCAAATCTCCTAAATATCAGACTGTCTGAATTTTCCTCTCCCACACATACACAAACAATAATCATGGAATGTTCTAGGCACATGGGATGAGAACTGGAACCAGTCATCACATCTTATATTTGAGTTTTACCAAAAAGTGGATTGAGTGGGGAATTCCAGCTGGCTGGGGGAATGAAGGTGGTTTTTCCCTCAGATTGGGTGTGTGAGGTTGTGGAGGTTGTTTTTTTTTTTTACCATTCTTACCAAGCTAAGTTTTTCAGTGTACAAACCTGAAAAGGAAAAGAAATTCCTCTTCTCTGGAGTCCATGCAAACTCTGGGAAAGCACCCAAGCATAAGATGGCCCCTGTCTTGAGTAAGTGTGTCATCATGTACCGCCAAACATATGCAAACCATGTTTGCTTGTTGTACTTGTCTCTCAAGATACTGTCTTTTTCACTTGAGCCTATTAAGGTGGATCTGTCAGGACCAGATAGGGTGATCTGTTGTGTTGGCAACCAGAAACAACTCATGTCCCCCCACTGGCATGTGTCATGCTACCTGTGGCCATTCAGTGACTATCAGGGGAAAATACTAATGGTGGCCAAAAAAAGTACAGTAATTAAAAACAATCTCTACTCAGCCATTAGAAACAACAAATACCCACCATTTGCTTCAACGTGGATGGACCTGGAGGGTATTATG
Source organism: Vulpes lagopus (assembly GCF_018345385.1). NCBI lineage: Eukaryota > Metazoa > Chordata > Mammalia > Carnivora > Canidae > Vulpes > Vulpes lagopus. Next base: position 116,755,853 of record NC_054830.1, on the reverse strand, counting down.
CTGAGTGAAATAAGTCAATTGGAAAAGGACAAACATTATATGGTCTCATTCATTTGGGGAATATAAAAATTAGTGAAAGGGAATAAAGGGGAAAGGAGAGAAAATGAGTGAAAATATCAGTGAGGGTGACAAAACATGAGAGACACCTAACTCTCAGAAATGAACAAGGGGTAGTGGAAGGGGAGGTGGGCGGTGGGTTGGGGTGACTGGGTGATGGGCACTGAGGGGTGCACTTGGCAAGATGAGCACTGGGTGTTATGCTTTACGTTGGCAAACTGAACTCCAATATAAAAAAAAAAAATTAAAACAAAACAAAACACAATCTCTCCAAATGCCCCACAGAAGGGCAGAGGAGCATTAAGAATTTCTTGGAGAAATCAGAGAACAGCTCTGGTTAAATACCGAGTTTTGTGAGGTTTGGAAGAAATTGAGTAGAGAATACAATTTTAAGGTGTTACAATTTAATGACATTAGCACTGTGTACAAATTTGACTTGTCTCCTCTGCCTGGGCTCCAGAGAGGGCAGGAGACAGGTAAGCAACAACAACCAATTTTCCTGGAAGGAAAAGGCCCATTTGTGGGTTTTAATCAGTCCTGGGACCTTGTTTATAGTTGTATATACAAGGAAGTGGCAGTTTTTCCTTTTCCTAATTTATATTATGTCAGTAGGAGAGAGAGAGCTTAGCTTTCTCTCACAAAGGCAATGGGAAAGCAAGGAACAGGCAGGGTTACCCAGGTAAGGACACTCGTGCATCTGAGACTATGCACCCAAAATCTAGGTATTGATAACGAAGAAAAACGAGTGACGATGACCATGTACACAGAATTATTCCATTTTTTGTTTCTAAAATTACATGTATTATTAATAAATACATGGAATACAATCCTAGCTCTCTTCCATGCCCTCTGAAAATGTGGCCACAGGTCTTGTCCATGTTCCCTGTCTTACTCTAAGCCAGCCACCTCGGCCTCCTGCTCCTCCTCCTGGCAAGTCTGTCAAATGTGCCAGCCTCCTTCCTGCTGGAGGGGAGGAGAAACTCTTCCTCCACCCTCTCAGGTTCTGTGGCTAGGGCCTTAGGAATTGAACTGACGGGAGAAGAAGCATATACATTTTTTTGATGTTAATATTTCTCCAAGGCGTGGGTAGTTTCCTACTCAGAAGTGAAAATCCTGAAGAGGCAGTTAGACTCGAGGGTTTGTATACCACTTGAGCAAAGAGTAATAAATTGTAGAGATCTGACAAGACAAAGGAAAGGTGGCTTGGGGTTGAAAGCAGTGAAGTGTGGCAAGGTGCCTAGTATACACATGGGGGAAACACCAAATAAGGGTTTTTTCATAAGGTATTTCTGTGCAGACTCATCTCAGGTTAACTCCCTGTGTGTGGTGATAAAAATGTGTTCCTCAGGGTGCCTGAGAGGCTCAGTTCATTGAGCTCTGCCTTCGGCTCAGGTCATGATCCCAGGGACCTAGGATAGAGCCCTACATTGGGCTCCTTGCTCAGTAAGGAGTCTGCTTCTCCCTCTCCCTCCTGCTCACCCTCCTTGTGCTCTCTCTTTCTCTCTCTCAAATAAATAAATAAATAAATAAAAATAAATAAATAAATAAATAAATAAATAAATAAATAAAAATAAAAAATAAAAAAAAAAGCTCCTCTTCCCAGTAGGGGAGGGTACCTTTCTTACAGGAAATCTAGATTCTACTTTTAGGCACAAAGTGAGAGGTCAGAGAGCCCCTCTTGCATGTGCTGTTTCTCAAGTGCACTTAGCTCTAAATATTCAATATGCCAAAGTAGGCTTTTTTGGGGTGGCATGTTCTGATCCCCCTCACTGCCCTGACTATACCTTTGTCTGGACACTCAGCGATTTATATCACTGGTCTCATTCATTCTCATGAGAACTCAATCATTCTCATCTCTGTTGGAATGTCTTCTCAACAAGGCCATTCCTGACCTCCCTGTCTAAATTAGGATAGTCCTCATTCCTCTCTCACTCCAGAATTTTACCCTCTTTTTTTTAATGGCATTTTGTTTCAAATATTTCAGTGTGTGGTCATTGTATTTGTTGGTTTACTTGTTTATTGACTTTGGCCTCCTCTAGTGAGGGCAAAGACTATGTATGTCTGCTTGTTGTCCTAAATACCCAGCACTTAGTACAGTGCCTGGCACAGAGTGGGTGCACCATAGCTAAATGAGCACAGAGAGACTAAGGACAAACATACAAGGGTTAACAGTGTTTGTCTCCAGTTGGTTAAATCATGGCTGCCAGTTTTTTTTTCTCTTCTGCCTATGTGTACTTTTCAGTTTGTTTGTTTGTTTTCCCAATGCCTTGCTTCCATAAGAAAATAATGTATTTGTACATTTTTAAGAGATGGCTCTTAATGTTAACATACTGAAATGCTTTTTTAATTTCAAGTAGCCACATAATTATATAGAAGCTCAAGGCTCTTCAATAGCTCCACAACAAAAGAAGGTTCATTTCTGCAGTGATTATCTTCTTCTAAACTTGACCAAGGAGGTTACTAACACTGAATACAAGTGAAGGAGCAGTGAATGTTCAAGAAAAGATCATAGGTTTCAGGTTCAGCAAGATTCAGGTTCACATAATGACTCCTTCTGGTTCCCAGCTCTGTACATGCAGACAAATGATCACAGCTCCTTGAGCTTTATTTCCTTATTTATAAATTATTCAATTAAAAAAAATCCATTTTCGGATGTCTGGGTGGCTCAGTAGTTGAGCATTTACCGTAGGCTCAGGGTGTGATCCTAGGGTCCCAGGATTGAGTCCTGCATTGGGCTCCCTGCGAGGAGCCTGCTTCTTCCTCTGCTTGTGTCTCTGCCTCTCTCTCCCTCTCTCTCTGTCTCTCATGAATAAATAAAATCTTAAAAAATGAATAAATATATCCATTTTCAGTCATTACTTTATATATAATATTTTGTTTCTCTTAACATTCATGGTCACAATTCCAAAATGAACTTTCTTTGAAAAAAAAGAGCATGAAAACTAAAACCTCATCTGGATGTTGACCCAAATAAACTGCCAATAGTTTACCATTTTTTTAACTTAAAAACAAAATGACAATTTCATAGGATTCAACATAATGGGTGTTTTTTCAACCTGAGGGTTCCACAGGACACCTAACACTTTGGACTGTGCAGTCAGCAGAGGCACTGCCTACACCAGTGAAGTTCCCTAAATGGCCCAACCTGATGGGACCTTCTGCTTTTTGACCCCTACTAATTCAAAGGACAGGTACAGTTGAGAGCAAAATGTCTTATTTTACTGCCCTATGACTCCAATGAGAACTTTATCAAGTTCTGGGACACCTGGGTAGCTCAGTGGTTGAGCATCTGCCTTTGGCTCGGGGTGTAATCCCGGGGTCCTGGGATTGAGTCCTGCATCAGGCTCCCCACCGGGAGCCTGCTTCTCCTTCTGCCTGTGTCTCTGCCTCTCTCTGTGTCTCTCATGAATAAATAAATAAATAAATAAATACATCTAAAAAAAAAAAAAACCCACCAACGTGTATCAAGTGCCTAATTTCATAATTACCTAAGCTTAATGAAAATTTCTATAGAAAAACAAAAGTACTATTCACTTACAAATGAAGGCAAAAAATTTTCTCATAAAGCCATGGCTCACACACTTGAGTTACAGCTCATAAACTGCCCCCACCCCACCATCTACACGTCACCCACAGCCACCACTCCTTTGAAAAAGACAGCATTTCCCTGCTCTTTTGTGATTAAGAAGGTAAGTGAAACAAGGTTTAGACAACCAACACGTATAGGAAAGAACTGGTTTAAGGAATAAAGGTGCCACTGTCAAGGAAGTGCTTATTCATATGAGGGAAGTTAAACAAGGTAATAAAGAAATTTAAATCCTTTAAAGGAAACAGGAAAAAGAAACTGGCTCCAGTGACATAAAAATAATAGAGGAGGGATGGTTGGTTGGCTTATGCAACTCTCAGTCATGAGGTTTTGAGTTTAAGCCTCATGTTGAGCACGAAGCCTACTTTTAAAAAATGATCATAGTAGTAATAGGGGAAAATCTTACAACAAAATTATAATTGGTTGCCTTTTCTTTATGTCTAAGAGTAAAAACAAAACAAAACAAAAAAACAAACCAAGGTGGGGACAGCAAACTTCCTGCTTTGTTATCAGTTGTAGGCACACAGATACTTTCAGCCTACCAGGACATATTGAATATATTAACGTGGGGCTTTTTTGCTTGTTTTTGTTTAAGATTTTATTTGTTTTTTTGTGAGAGAGAGAACGCACAAGCCGGGTTCAGGGAGAAGACAAGGGAGAGAGGGAAACAGACCCCCCAGTGAGCAGGGAGCCCCAACACAGGGCTTGATCCCAGGATCCTAGGATCATGACCTGAGCCAAAAGCAGATGCTTTTGAGCCACCCAGGCACCCGTATATGAATGTTTTAATGTACTGATTTGTTAATATTTCTATGTCAGTGTGTAAGACAAGAGGGGAAAGGCTCCACATTTGTGAGCAGACAGCTATGGAATAAATGGCTAAGAAAAGAACCTCAGCTAAGGCTTTCATATGATTCTGGACATGTGACACTGGCATAGTTTTCTATGGTCATACAGGCTAGATTTAGATTTTTAATCCCAATCTCACCCTGGTCCTCAAAAATGCAAATGTTCAATCAACCGATGTATCTGTTATAATTAGGTGTGATTACATGGAACAAACAAATCACCAAAATTACAAAAATATAAACAAGATAGAAGGTTATCTCTGTCTCAGAAAAACCCAAGGGCTGGCAATCCAGAGGTGGTAATCTGCTCCTAAAAGTCCTCAGAAACCCAGCCTATTTTTTACAGGCCACACCTCACAGCAAAGAGCCAGGAAGATGCTGTCTTTATTCTAGGAAGCCACCTACCCACTCTAAGAGGGAAAGAATGAATGGTGGAGTAAGCAATAAGCCTTCTCTACCCAACCAAACTTTACCAAACACACAAAAGAGAATACGCTACCCTCAAATATGCCCCTTGAGCATAAAAAATTATTTGGAGCTGACTGCAACAGAGAAGAAATAGACAGAGGGAAGGCTCTCTGCCTTCCCCCAATCTGCCTAAACGTTTAAACTTCCCTTGTAGGGGGATCCCTGGGTGGCTCAGTGGTTTAGCTCCTGCCTTTGGCCCAGGGCGCGATCCTGGAGTCCCGGGATCGAGTCCCACGTAGGGCTCCTGGCATGGAACCTGCTTCTCCCTCCTCCTGTGTCTCTGCCTCTCTCTCTCTCTCTATGTCTATCATAAATAAATAAATAAATAAATAAATAAATAAATAAATAAATCTTTAAAAAAAAAAGAAATAAATAAAAATAAACGTCCCTTGTAAAGGTATGCCCCTCTCTTGTACATGGAAGAGAATAAACTTTATCACCAGATGTGGAAAGAGTCTGAGGTGGGTCTACACAAAGTAAATTTTACTAGATAACTTTATCTTCCATTAGTTTCCTCCATATATTCCTTTCCATAATCTACCCACCCCAAAAAGCCCAAACCCCTTTTCCTTTGCCTTGTCATTTTTCTACAATTTACTACCCTTTGTTAAAATATTATGTAGTCCTCAAGTTCAATTGCTTCTTTGGGTCTTTACTTCACTTTTTGAAGGCATCTGTACACATAAAAATTAAAAGATTAATAATAAATATAATTTGTACTCCTTTTCTCTTGTCAATCTGTCAGTGTAATTCACAGGTCCCAATTAATGAACCTAAGAAGATAAATATTTTTTCTTCCCCTACACATACAAAAAAAGCCAAAATATCCATTTATTTGCTTATTCAAAAAAACATTTACCAATTCCATATTCTGTGCCATGAATCTTGTTAGATGCAGGAGAGCCAGATGCAGGCAAGGTCTTGAATAAGCTAGACAAGGTCTTGACCTCAGAGAGCTTTCGTTTACTGAGGGAAACAGATAGTTGAAAATAAGGAGGCAACTTAGTTGAAAATAAGGAGGTAACTCAGAGGCAAAAAGAGAGAGAAGCAAATTTGACTTTGGGGTCAAGATGCTCATAAAAATTTTCCATTACCTTCCTTATTGTTAAGGGATACTCACAAGAAAAAAGAAATAACAATGAGCCAGAAGTAGACTTTGTAAGCCCAAGAAGAATCCTAAAGCAAGTTTCCTGTAGTGATTATTTGAGTCTGAGTCCCAGTGAGCCTGCCACTTTGCTGCTTGATGGTAAACAGAGGTCAGCCAGGGAGTCTTCGCTGGAGGAAGAGCTTTTCCAGTTAGAAAGCCCCTTTTCATTCTGGAAGCTACTAAAAATTCAAGTCCTCCAAGTCATTTAGGCAACTCTGTGGGAACAATTAGGCTTTTGCCCACTTCAGAAAATCATGGTACAGAGAAGCATCTTGTTGGGGGAGACAGGAAATGACACAGTGATGAGGTTATTTATAAAGACGCGAGATGGTGATGACTCGCAGCCACTTTGTCTCAGCCGCATATAAGCCCTGAAATCTCAATGATGGGGCATCTGCCCTCTTGTGGTGTGGAAGTTCTGGAACGCCCCAGTGGAGAGAGCTCCCAGGAAGGCCAAACCACCTGCAGCCAGCGTGGCTCTGTGCTCTCTATGAGCAAGAATAAAACGAAATCCCTCAAGGAGGAAAGGAGGTGGTATGATCATGAGAAAGTCATTGTTAAACATGTAGAGGTCAAGAAATACAAATGGGGAAATGAGGCTGGAAGGCCCCCAGCTTACCTGAGCTCACAGAAAAAACTAGAATGATCTGTCATTCACTTGGCAGCTGAGGGAAATGGCAGAGGGAGGCAGAGCTGAAAAAAGTCTTATCTTTATCTGACTCCTTGCACAGAGCAAACTATGAGAATGAAAATTCACTAAGTCATTTGACTCAGAATCTACAGCCCAGAAGCTGTAGAAAATGTCCTGATACTCTTTCTTTAAAGGTTCTTATCCATTTTAAGACATTAAAATCATTTGATCACTCTGCTCTTGGGTATCTGGAGTCAAGATTTAAAACACCAGGGAACAGAGCACCTGGGTGGCTTAGCAGTTGAGCATCTGCCTTCGGCACAGGGTGTGATCCCAGGGTCCTGGGATGGAGTCCTGTCATCAGGCACCCTGAAGGGAGCCTGCTTCTCCTTCTGCCTATGTCTCTGCTTCTCTCTGTGTCTCTCATGAATAAATAAATAAAATCTTAAATAAATAAAACAAACAAACAAAACACCAGGGAAACACTACAATGATTATGCCTAATTTTCTAAGGTAGAACAGGTCACTGCTTCAAGGCAAGGAAAAAAAAAATTAATGCATCATCTTGATTATTTCTAAAATAGCTTATTATCTTTTAAAATTAAAGCTGTTACTACTGAGGGAGGTAATATGAAATGAATACCTGATTCTGCAAGCTGCAGTACAAAATATGAGATAGATCTGAGACACAGTTCTTCTTATACTATCCCCAGGAAAGGTAAGACAGTGTAACACTCAGGCTCTGAAAAGAATGAGGCAAAGCTTCCCTCACATGCACTGCTTGAGCTTCCAGCAAAGCTCACTTACCTTCCTAGCTCACAGCTGAATGTCCTCAGGTTGACAGCACACTCATGACACTCTATTAAATACAAAATATCTCCTGATTCCCCTCAGGAAATTTTCAGTTGAAAGCCAACCAAGCGAATACAAGTTCACCAGCTCAAAACAAGGTCAAAAGCAGAGACAATCAGTTTTATGGCTACTTGGCCCAGAGCAAGCCAACACCGGACGAGCTCCAGCCACATTCCTTGTGTCCCTGCACTCATCAGAGGTGACTCTGGAGATCCTACCACAACTCCATGGCCCAGCCTCAAATGTTCCTGACTATACACCAGAGATGTGCTCATCTTTTCCCCTTCTCCAGATAAGTACTCTGAAGCCCGGGTCCTGAACCTGACAGACAGGGCCCTAGCCACCCAGACCATGTGCTCTCCCCTAGGCCCTATCTGGTGAAAGAATGACCTTTCAATTAGGGTGACCTCGATGGGTCCAGACCTGCCTGTGATCCCATCTTAACTAAATCCACGCTCCTCGATCAGCCAGGCCTAGAGGAGTTCCACACAGAACGCAGAGTTCTACTACTTCTATCAATACCATCTTTCTATTAGACTTTGCACACAAAATTTTCCTACTTGACATTGCGTGTTTTTTTTTAAGGGAGTGCTGGGAAGAGAAGCAGAGGCAGGGATCCCTGGGTGGCGCAGCGGTTTGGCGCCTGCCTTTGGCCCAGGGCGCGATCCTGGAGACCCAGGATCGAATCCCACATCAGGCTCCCGGTGCATGGAGCCTGCTTCTCCCTCTGCCTGTGTCTCTGCCTCTCTCTCTCTCTCTCTCTGTATGACTATCATAAATAAATAAAAATTAAAAAAAAAAAAAGAAAGAAAGAAAGAGAAGCAGAGGCAGAAGACCATGGCCAGCTTATAGAGGATTGTGGGTCTCAGGAGAGATGTGGATTTTCCAGCATCCCATGGCCCACAGCTGGGAATAGAATCCAGCCCTTCTGAAAGTCTCAATGCGCCAGATTAAGAATCCACTGAGCCACAGAGCAGAAAATGGAGCAAAGAGGCCACATTGGTGGAACACATCTTGGTTCCTAGGTTCTCTTCTATTTCCCACTTCTTTTTTTACCAACACTACCTTCTCCCAGGATTTGTTTTCCACACGGTCTTCCATCCACTTCTGCCAACCATGCCTCTGCTGTCCCATCTGCCCAAACTTCTCTATTCTATCCCCTACTCTTCCCTAACCAACTTCCAAAGTTCCCTGATCAGCTGCTTTGGGAAGCTTACCACCTCTATTTTTTACTAAGGGAAAAATGATGGAAAGCACTTAGGGATGAAGACAGAATCTAAATACATTCTTAATTGGCAGATTATCCAAAGAAGAAAAATGACACGCAACAAAGGATATTCCAGATAGTGGGCAGAGGGGAGTATTTTTAATAAAATACAGATGGAAGCTACTAATTTTCCAATATCCCTTCTGTCTTCTCAACATAATGCAACACCCAAGTTTGGACTGGATACATGGCTCCCAAGAACAAAAGTGTGGGGATACCTGGATGTCTGTCAGTAGAGCATGCAACTTTTGATCTCAGGGCCGTAAATTAAAGCCCCACATTGTAGCGATCACTTAAAAAAAAAAAAAAAGGATTTGAAGTTTTGTTTCTCAACCTCTCATTGCTCATGCATGCTGTCTGATTAAGTGCCACTTCTGTAATGGGAGCAGAGGTGACATGTGCAATTTGTGGGTTCCACGCCTTAATGGAAGAGGGCCTTCCCGACTATATTCCAGCTGAAATGTGCAGTAGCAATGATCCACCTTCCACTAGGTGAAACAAAAAAAAAAGCCTGAAGCCTGGACATCGTGGGTCAGTGACCTACTCCAGAGTGTTTACCCTTTAACTCTTAGACTGAGAGACAATCTATTTTGTTTAGCTGTTCTTTGTAGTCTCGGTTCGAGCAGCTAAAATATCCTACATAATACCAGAGTCCCAACTTAAGCTTACGAACGGTTCCACTCTTGGTAGAAAACCTGTGCTTTGCCAAGAAGGGCTTTTTGAAGTTTGCCTCATTCATTAGAGCTGAAAGAGTAAAGCCACTGAGCCCTTGAGCTGGAAGGCAACGTGTGAAGCTGGGTTCGATCAGAGCTGTAGCCAACCATGGCTAATTAGAGTGGTCCCACCTATGCTGTAAGAAATTTTGATTTTTATAAAAGCTAAATCCCAGGGGCATCTGGGTGGCTCAGTGGTTGAGTGTCAATCCCAGAGTCTTGGGATTGAGTCCCACATCGGGCTCCCTGTGGGGAGCCTGCTTCTCCCTCTGCCCATGTCTCTGCCTCTCTCTCTCTCTCTCTCTCATGAATAAATAAAATCTTTCTAAAAAAAATTATAAAAGCTAAATCCCTAACAAAACAGGCACCTTGGCCAATTTTGGCCCATGGGGCAAACAGCTTTTGACAGATTTGGTCCAAGGCATTCACTTCAAACACAAAAGACTTAGGGCCAGAGAGGTCAGAGGTTTTCTGAGAGCCTTCACCCCACTGGAAATGGAGCTGTGCTAGGACATGGGCATTCCACCTCCCAAACCCATGCCTCCCTGTAAATCCAGCTGAAGCTCCAGGCATCTCTGCTCCATGGCTGGCAGGCAGACAGGTGGGGTGGGGGGACACTTAAGAGATCATTTGAAATCTGACTCAAAACTGCCTATGTAAGGAAAGGTCAGGTCCTCTTTGTCTCTATTCCTCGACAGTGTGATTCTAAAGCCGTTAGATGGGTAAGGATGCCCCCACATGGGAGGAGCTGTGTGGATGGGTATCTGAGGCTGAGCTGGGTGAGGAAGATGTCCATGTGGGAGGTGAGACCAGCACCCTGCGAACCAGGATGAGTGTGCAGGGTGTTCTTGGGAGAATGGGAGATGGGTTAAACCAACAAGAACAAGGATTGAGGGTACTGGGAGGCAGGTTTCTGTCTATCAGAGACAAGAGAAGCAAATCATCAAAGGGCAAACACTGAACAAGCACTGAGATGTTGGACCAGACATAAAGTTCTGATGTGGCCTCAAGGTTGTCCCTATGGAGAAAGGTTGTGTGTTGTGTGCATTTCCCAACTCTGTCCACTGTAAGGACCTACCAGCACTGAAATCTCCATGTTGACATGTGTTGGCCTCCAAATGGGACTCTTGACTAACAGGAATCAGGGCTCTTCACACAAAATGGCTGATTCCAGGACTGGGGCAGATAAGTATAAGAATTTGGAACATCGTGCTCCAAAAAGAAAGGAAGCACTCAAAAGAAAAATGAGAATGTATCAAAAGAACACAAAAGTCAATTTCATGGGAAATCCTGCTGACCAAATCAGATATCAAATTTTTTTTTAAAGATTTTTACTTGAGAGAGAGAGTAAGCAGGTGAGAGAGAGAGAGAGAGAGAGAGAAATAGAGAGATAGAGCACATGCACAAGCCAGTGAATGGGCAGAGGGAGAGGGAGGAGCAGACCCCCCCCTGAAGAGCAAGCCTAACTCGGGGCTCAATCTCAAGATCCTGGGATCATGTCCTAAGCTGAAGGCAGATGCTTAACTGCCTGAACCACCCAGGCACCCCCAGACATTGAAATTTATTTTGAACATGTAACTTACTAGCTAAAATAGGAAAACATAAGAACATACAAATATAAATATTAAAAAGTCTGAGGGAAAACAGGCTACAGATGTAGTTTCAAAGTATGTCCCCACTAAAGATATTGATTTACAAAGGGGAAAAAATGCTTTACAGTGGAGAAAGCCAGCAGACACCACCCTATGACAGCGACATTAATGCCCTCAGGAGTGGACAAATCGCAACCATGCACCACCTGGTAAGATGCAGTGAGGCAAACACAGCGTCCCTTCTGTGATTATACTGCTTAAAATAAAAATTTTAAGCCTGAATCTACTCATGAGGAAACATCAAGTTCAGGTGCATTCTACCAAGTAAATGGCCTGTGATTTCTAAAGTGTTACAGTCATAAAAGCTAGGAAAAAAACGAAGTAGATAAACCAGCACAGCTCCTTTTGGTATAAAGGATATTACTGATACAAGAGGCTTAAATTGAATAGGATCTGAGAATAAGATGTATTGGGATGCCTGTGGCTTAGTCAGTTAAGCATCTACCTTCAGCTTGGAACATGATCCTGGAGAGTCCTGGGATGGAGTCCCGAGTCATGCTCCCTGCTCAGTGGAGGAGGGGCTCTGCTTCTCCCTCCCCCTCTGCCCCTACTCCTGTTCTCTCTGTCACTCTCTCAAATAAATGGATGAAATCTTAAAAAGAAAAAAAAGTAACATATCAATAATTCCCTGATTTCAAAGGTATACAACAGTTATGTAGGAAAATGTCCTTGTTTGTGGAAAATACACTCAAGGATTTTTAGGGTGATGGGAAAGGTCAACAACATACTCATATAGTGAAGGGGAAAGAAGTTCTTTGCACTACTCTCCAATTTTTAAGTTTGTTCTTATATTAAAATAAAAAATAAAGAACATTATAGAAGAAAAAAGTTAAAGGACAGCAATGAAAAGAGAGGTAGGCAAAGAAGGAGAGCACTAATTTTAGGTGACTCATCACCAGAGCACTAACCCTGGAGCCAGACTGCTTGAGTTCAGATGTTAGCCCCATTGTTTATCAGCAGGCTGACTTGGGAAAAGTTACTCAAGCTCTCTGTATCTCAGCTTCCTTGTTAATAAGACGAGAATGATCATATTACCTACTTCACAACTTATTATGAGGATTAAGTGGGTTTCTATTTGTTAAGTGCTTTGAGAAGTGCCTGGAATATAGTTTCATAAAAGTCTAAGTTAAACAATAAAATATCCTCTGAGGTTGTCCCAAGTGAAGTAACCTCACACATACGCTCCATGAGGGCTGGTGGGGGGGGGGGGGGGATGGAAAAGAAACAACTTGATAATGTTTCTTAACTTAATAAAACAAAAGACACTCATCCGCAATTACAGCCCAAAGCTAAATAAGTAATCAGCTGAAGCTCAGGTAATCTGTGTAGTTAGCAGCCCAGAGAGGGGAAACGCAGGTTACCAATGGTGCTGGAATGCAAAGCAGCTCATAAATGCAGGGCATCTGTCTGCTGAGCAGAAAACCTTTTCCATGGTGACCTCCTTGATACCACAGTCAACACAACTCCCTTCTCTGCCAAACTGAGGCACTTGCTCTGACCCGCAGTGCCACCTACAGCTCATCACCGTAAGGACAACTCCGTAACATCTGAATCCTGGCCAAGCTTCACCAGCTATAGAATTGAAAGGCTAGAAGACCTTGGATCAACCAAGAGCAAATGGAGAGTAGTTACAGGATTGTGCTTCCATTTTCTTTTTTTCTTTTTAAGATTTATTTATTTGAGAGAGAGCACAAGCAGGAGGAGGAGAAGCAGACTCCCCGCCAGGCAGGAAGGCAGATGCGGGGCTCAATCCCAGGACTCCGGGATCACGACCTAAGCCTAAGGCAGACAGACAATCGATTGAGCCACCCAGGTGCCCCGAGTGCTTCCATTTTCAAACCTAATCCACTTTAGAAGGTATACAATCTATGTGATAACTTACACTTAAGGAAGGGTATGATCTCATTTACAACTAAAATCTTAAAATATATAGGAATAAATTTTTCTTAAAGATTTTATTTATTTATTCATGAGAGACACAGAGAGGCAGAGACATAGGCAGAGGAAGAAGCAGGCTCCAAGCAGGGAGCCTGATGTGGGACTCGATCCCAGGTCTCCAGGATCATGACCTGAGCCAAAGGCAGACGCTCAACCACTGAGCCACCCAGACATTCCTATAGGAATAAACTTAAAGGATACTACATGAATCTACAAAATTTTGCTATAATCATAAATACTTGAACAAATCAACATATATATAACTAGATCAAAAAAAATCTGAGTACTATGAATTAGTTCTTTCCTAATTTATCTATAAATGTAATGCAATGCCAATGAAAATCGCCCACAACTTCCCTTTTCAAAACCTGAAATATGTTTCTACATTTCTTTTAGGAAAATATGGGTAGCATTCTAATAACAATAGTCAGTATCTACTGAGTCCTTACCATGTGCCAGAGTTACTTTTATAATTTTTCTTTTTCTCCTTTACAATTGTGGCAGGTATTATTACCACCCTATCGAGTGGAATGTATTGTTTTGGCAGACCAGCACCCACATTTCTTTACCAGGATACTATTTCCAAACCCAGGAAATTATGCTCCCTTGATTTCAGCATTAGAGCTATTAATACAGTTGTCCTGCTCTTCCTCAACGCAAGAGGCAGGTAAAATAAAAATACCTGACAGGCAAAGGATCCATGCTAGGCCAAATGTCTGCTGCTTCAAGATTTTAATTTTCAGTCAAGAAAATGATGAAAGGCTTAAAAATAGTTGAAGTTCATTTATTTTAGCAGAACAACCAGATAGTTCCTTATTACCTACTTTATAGCTAGGTCTGGAGGATAAGGAATTGGGGAAGGTGAGAAAACTCAAGAAGCATTAACACAACACCATTTGCACTTGGAGAATGAAGGGCAAGGAAACAGAATGGTGTTGGGAGAATCTTGGGTAACCACAGCAGAGAGGACACCTGACAAGCTCTGTAGTCATAGAAAAAAGATGAAAACCACTGATACTACCAAAGGCTGGCAGGCAGGGAGTGAGGACATGGATACTCTGACCTCTGTGCTTTGATTTCTACCACTGGCTGAACACACTCAAAAACCAGAACACAAAGAGAGCCTGGGTGAAGGAATCCACAGAGGTCAGCCCGGAAAGACACACTGGGGAAAATGTGGGAGAACAAATCTGCAGGAGCAAAGGGAGTGTAACCACCATTCTTTCCAATTTTTGCTAAAGGCCAAATTGTTTTCCTGCAGCTTCCAACAAAGCAGCCAAAGTGGTAGATCCCAAATTATTTATTAGTTAATAAAGTTCAAATAGGTTAGCTGCTTTCTGAAGGTCACATGGGTAATATATATAAGACTATAAAAATAAACAAAAAATTTTAAATAACAGGAATTTAAAGTCTATAGCAAGAATTGGGCACCTGGGTATCTCAGTCAATTAAGTGTTTGTCTTGATTTCAGATAGATCATGCCTCACCTTGGTCTCTGCACTGGGTGGGGAGCCTGCTTGAGATTCTCTCTCCCTCTCCCTTTGCCCCCCCCCTTCCACTCTCTCCCCCTCTTAAAGTAAATAAAGGCCACAAGAATTAAATCAGTCCAATACACATGTATGTGTGTATACCTAACCACATATCCGACCAGAATATACAACCTACAAACAGATCTTAATATCAGCAAGAATGCATCGTGTTATAAAAGGCATCAGTGAGGAAAGGGAAATTTGATCATCAAATCTGGGCTAGGGGGAAGAAAAGAGAGGAGTACTAAATATTTGAAGGGGAAATCAATTTGATCAAATCATAACATATACTCAAGGGACAAATGGTTTAAAGACCATTAAGGCCAATGCCACAAAAAAACTTATGGGCCTTTTTTTTTTTTTAAGATTTTATTTATTTATTCATGAGAGACACAGAGGCAAAGACACAGGCAGAGGGAGAAGCAGGCTCCATGCAGGGAGCCCAATGTGAGACTTGATCCTGGGACTCCAGGATCTCACCCTGAGCTAAAAGGCAGACGCCCAATTGCTGAGCCACCCAGGCAACCCATGGGCCTTTCCAATGGAAAAAAGTATATACTACCTATATTTTAAATCCAGAACCTGACACTGAATCTTCCATTCAAAGTGGGGACAAAGCCCTTTCCTTTAGAAGACACTGCAAAGGGATCCCTGGGTGGCTCAGCGGTTTAGTGCCTGCCTTCGGCCCAGGGCCTGATCCTGGAGTCCCGGGATCGAGTCCCACGTTGGGCTCCCTGCATAGAGCCTGCTTCTCCCTCTGCCTGTGTCTCTACCTCTATGTCTCTCTCATGAATAAAATCTGAAGAAAAAAATTTAAAAATTAAATTAAAATGAAATTTATGTTGTATTTTATCACAATTCAGAAAAAAAATAGAGGCAAATTAAGCAATAAGGGTAATTACAAACTCCAGGAAAAAAGAAAAGAAAGCAGTCATGATTTTAAGGCAGTATTTGTTGCCTTTTGCATAGTATTAATTAAGTCATGACTACAGATTTAACGAGATGCTGTGGTATGAACAGATGAGAAGAATGGAGGGAAAGAGGTTTTATGTTTGGAGAAGTGCTAATAAGAAAGTTAATCCTCACCCACCGCAATGAGAACTCTGCAGGCAATATTTAAAATGATACAGTGAAAACAGCAATGGAGCTCATGACTTAGGACCAAGGTGATCAGCAAAAACAGAAAAGGTGAGGGGGTTGCTACTGTAAGTGGCAGGCAGATGAGAAGGAAACAGGAACAGAAAGTATATTTTAAGCATTCTAGGCCCATTGTATTTTTAACTGTGTACAAGTAGTTCTTTTTTAAAAACTACGCTTTAGGGACGCCTGGGTGGCTCAGTGGTTGAGCATCTGTCTTTGGCTCAGGGCATGATCCTGGAGTCCCAGGATCGAGTCCCACATCGGGCTTCCTGCATGGAGCCTGCTTCTCCCTTTGCCTGTGTCTCTGCCTCTGTGTGTCTCTCGTGCATAAATTAAAAAAATCTTAAAAAATAAATAAATAAAAACTACGCTTTAAAAAAAAGCAGAGGAAAAAATTATTATTATTATTTTAAAAATATTTTATTTATTTATTCACAAGAGACACAGAGAGGGAGGCAGAGACACAGGCAGAGGTAGAAGCAGGCTCCATGCAGGGTGCCTGACGTGGGACTTGATTCCGGGTCTCCAGGATCCCGTCCTGGGCTGAAGGCGGCACTAAACCACTGAGCCACCAGGGCTACCCCAGAGGAAAAAATTATAACCTAACTTTCTAAACTTAAATTGGAAGAACTATAAAATATGAATAGATTTGGGGCACTTAGCTGGCTCAGTCGGTAGAGCATGTGACTCTTGATCTTGTGGTTGTCAAGTTTGACCCCCACACTGAGTGTACAGAATATCTGAAATCTTAAAAAAAAAAAAAAATCAATATTGGATTGCATGAAAAGTTCAGTACATCACATGTATCAACAATTTCTGGGATGAAAAATAATGTCTTGGCACCTAATGTCTTGATACATTCTCTTAAAAACCTTTAGGGTCGGGGCACCTGGGTAGCTCAGTGATTGAGCATCTGCCTTTGGCTCAGGTCCTGATCCCAGGGTCTTGGGATGGAGTCCTGTATCAGGATCCCTGCAGGGAGCCTGCTTCTCCCTCTGCCTAGGTCTCTGCCTCTCTGTGTCTCTCATGAATAAATAAAATCTTAAAACAAACAACCTTTAAGGCCTATAAACATCTCGAACGAAACCAAACATGAGTAATTAGGTACAAGAGGGGAGAAGTATGAAAAGGATAGAAATTGCAGTTACCAGCGCAAATGTTGACAGCAACTAGGCAGATAAAGTTACAGCAAAGGCAACAGGAGAAAGATCTGAAGTACAGAAGAGCAAGGTCGCGCAGACTCCCGAGTTCCTTCAGCGTTCCCAGGGACAAAGAATGCCACCAGAACCATATGTGGTTGCACAGCAGGGAAGAAAGGAATGGGGGAAAAAATTTTTTTAAAGATTTATTTATTCATGAGACACATACAGAGCCGAAGGCAGAAGACACTCAACCACTGATCCACCCAGGCATCCCCCAGGAGAGAAAAAACAGCATCCCTATTTCCTTTGAGAAAACTTACTTCATCTTCATTGTGTGAGGTCTTTGTGAGGAGTGCCTGCCTCCCAAAATGAAGGCCAGGACAACCAAGTCTTCTGATGCCTGACTATGGAACTGTAAGAGTCAAGATCCTAGGATCAGCCATTTGGGAAGCTCTGTCCAAGGACAGGAAAAGCCCAGCAACATGCTAAGACTCATAGGGTTCACTGCAGTGGTGGACATTGGCATGCTAACCACAGCTCTTATCCACAATGGGGGCTGAGAAATGGCAGTACGGCTCCAGTACCAGATGCAAGCAGTCAAGAGGGACAAAATGGAAACAGTAATCACGAAGCAGTACAGGGCTCCTATCACCTTAGAATACATGACCACAACAACAAACACAAATGTACATTTCAAATTCCTTAGTTAAAAATACTAATAAGCGAGACACCTGAGTGTCTCAGTGGTTGAGCATCTGCCTTTGGCTCAGGTGGTGATCCCCAGGGTCCTGGGATTGAGTCCCGATCAGGCTTCGCACCGGGAACCTACTTCTCCCTCTGCCTATGTCTCTGCCTCTCTCATGAATAAATAAATAAAATCTTAAAAAAAAAAAAAACCCTAATAATTAGCAACTTTTATTGTGTCACTAAAAAAGAACAAAGAAGGACAATTTAAGTGTAAAATTTTTTAATAAGCATTATGACAAAAATATGTGCTCAAAATTGTTAGAAACATATGTAGAAAAATTATGAATTAGTTTCCCCCCCAAAAAAGCCGCCCTAGCATGCTAGAAAATTGGCCACCGCATCATGGCTTTAGCAGATACACAGGAGGACAGAGAGCCTCCTTAGAAACCTAAAAGACAGAAATTACGAATGTAAAAAAATTTAAGTTAGAACACTGATTTAGAACACTTGTTTAAAAATAATACGCTAGGAAAAACCCAGGGTATAGGAAAATATTTCAATAAAAAAATCACCTTGCACATTTTCACAAAATAATAATGGCCTGTCAGTACGTGATTCCTGAAAGAGTTTTAAATTGTGTTTTACTTCTTCAGATCGTAATACAGTCAGTCCCTAAGAGGACTAAAATACTTAAACATTGTGACCTAAAAACAAAAAACTAAACAAAGCCATAGCAAGATTTTAAAAATTAATGCCCAAATTGCATGATTGTCTTAAGCAACCACTTTAAAAAGTACAAGTATCTCAATACAGCATAATCCAGTCTGTTTTGAATTTTAAAATACAGGGAAAATTTGGTTTTCAGGAGGATCATTTCATGAGCTGTTTCAAGGTTACTTAGGTCCATAAGGAAGATCCAAGTGTGCATGTGTGTGCTGGGTGGAGGGAGGGGATCTAGAAATGCAGGATTCCAAGTACTTCATTCTCCAAGAACATTTTCTTTTTTATGAGTTTTAATTTTTATCGAAGTTATACATTCTACTGACCAAAAGAATCAAACAGTTCTCTAAGACATGTTCTGAGAAACAGCAATTCCTCTCATCTCCATACCTGATCTTCCATTTGCGCTGCCCCCCAAGACCATGCTTCTTTGAGCATTTACCTATATCCATAAACATTTTGTTAACTATTTCTTACTTCTGCACCTTAAGGCATTGGTAATTTTCCACTAGAGAACAGCAACTATCCACCTCTTTGATGTAACCCTGACTTCTTCCTGCCAACATGCTTTCAACAGGTATGTATCATCAGCATTTTGCTTAATTAATACTCAAGGTTGACAACAACATGCCTTGGTAAACACTAGTCCCAACTATGCCATGGGCCATAGTATGAACATCTCTCCCACCGTGATAAATTTTTAATTGCTTAGTTTTCTCATTTGCTTACTTCCGTCATAACTCAACCCACTCTTTGCCAGTCATCCAAATCTCCCCATACATCCCAATGTATCAGATTATCTATAAATGTCATCTTCTTGGAAGGCTTCTGCCCAGTTCCAACCCAGCAGGGCATACAGACTGCCAGGAAGAGGCCTTCAAGAACCAATGGGAGCTCAATAGGAAAGCTTGGGCTGAACCACTCCAAAAGCTGTTTCCCAAGAGGAGGAGGCAGATTCTTCACCACAAACAAATGAACTTTCCTCCTTTTACTACAACCACATGCTGCCACACACACGGTGGTCATTCTCCCAGAACAAATCCAAGTGCAACTGCACAAACATAATAGCTATAAAGAAAATGTTCTAAGGTTGCATAAGAAACCCATAGACATAGGCAGAGTCCTTGGCGGGTATAGGTTCTATAGCAGGACCAAAACCCATGTCCACCAGGTCTATCTTTTTTTGTGGTGATACAAGGCAATGTGGGCAAGAGAAACTGTAATGGTGATAAAGATCCCTAGTCATTGCATACAGAGCAAGCCATCCTACGTGGAGCTGTGCTGTGCTCCTCCACCTGCAAGGAACACAAGCACACTCCCTGCAAACACTATTCTTTCCAACACTAGAGGCTAGTGTGAGTCAACATTCACTATAGCGATCTTACATGCATGTTCCTGCATGTACTGAGAAGACTTCTATTTTCCTATTTCCTAACTATTGCATCTACTATTTTTTTTCTAAATTAAAATAAAAAATCCTTAAACTCACCAACTACTAGTAACATAAAAATTCATCACATCTTTTACTAAATATGGCTATTTGTGACAATTCAGTTTTATTTCTAAAAAGTAAGTCTCTTGATTTAGCTGGGGCCTCAGGGTTAAGAGACTAGTCACTGTCATAATCAAAATGATGCATTTATTCAGGGCAAATCTTAATTTCTTCTTCTTCTTCAGAACAAAGAACTGCAAGAATGCTTAGAAGACTTGAAGTAATGCTGATTTACCGTCACCTTTATTGAAACTTGATTCCTTGAGCCAGAGGAAGGTCCTTACTGTAGTTGATAGTACTAGAGGGGAAAAAAAATGAACAAATTAAATGAAGGGTAGTACATATGTAATATAGAAAAATTTATGCCATTAAGAAAATCTAGCATATCTGTATATATTAACAAGGTAAAATGTCCAAGATAAAAGTTGGTGAAGAAGAAAAAATTAAGATACAAAACATGGTTAGTACAGATACAGTTTCATAAAAGAAAAAAACAAAGGAGAAACATAGAAATCTATAATATGCCTATCAAATGTTATTAACAGTCTTCAAGGCACAAGAATAGGGGGATCTACTCTAGATCTCAAGTACACAAGAAAAGTAATGTACATGACTTCAAAGAATGGGAACCAGGAAAAAACAAACAAACCCCCACAACAAAGAATGGGAACCAGGAGAACATGCATGCGTCTGGGACTTCAAATACGGACAAAAGCACCTCAGAAATTCCTGACACATATCACTTCACTGAGGCTCTAAGGGACTAAGGCTGAGAATCTACCTGAGGCTATAGGGTTAGTGAGAAGCAATAAATGAGACTAAGATGAGCGTTCTGGGATCTTGGACCTATGTTCTTTCTACAACATCATATCCCACGGGCCTGACTCACATATCGTTTTAATGCACTTGGGTAAATCTCTCTCTGTCTAAGCCAGAGGAGGGGGGAACATGGGTGGTTCAGTTGGTTAAGCAACCACTGTTGATTTCGGTGCAGGTTGTGATCTTGGGGTTGGGAGATCGACCCCTGCATTAGGCTCCAGGCTCAGCACAGTCTACTGGAGATTCTCTCTCTCTCCATCTCTCTGCCCCTCTCCCCAATCATGCACTGCCCCCTCCTCTTTCTCTAAAAATAAGTAAAATCTTTTAAAAAGCATACAAGTAAAAGGAGCAACTCCTAGTAAAATCCTCCCTGAAGCAGGCTCCTGTGGCAGCTAGCCGTGTGCTGGGTGAACATGCTAAAACACCCTCAAGTATCATGCTCATTATTCTGGCCTGCAGGGGCCCCACACGTGTCCAGTCTGCTTCTGTCCAGTCTGCTACTACTCCTACAGCCTGCAAGGGTGTTGGTTGCACCCAATGAGAAAACTACAAGGACAGCTTCCTCTACTTTCTCCTACTGGTTGATCTTCCAATGTCCTGCTCCTCTGGCGTCTCCAGAAACCACCAATGGGACAGTTTCCCAGCTGAGCCCTGGGCACTGGCTGAGGTGGGACAAGAAGGAGGGAGAACTAACAGTACAGAAGGGATGTCCCAGGAGGGGACAGCTGTGCTCATTAAAGAACCAAAATGAAGTGAAACCCTATAAAGACAGGGCATAAGGTAGAACAGTGTAAAAGCCTGTTCCCAATGGTTGGGAAGCTCAATCCCAACCTCCCAAAGCCTTTTCTTACCAAGTGGATCTTCTCATGTACTGTTTCCAGGCATCACTCCCAGACTCCCGACCACCACCAGTATGCTTTTCTCCTCCTAGAGAAATACACAAGAAGCTCACATCTCGTGAGGAGTTTCTCTGTGCGCAGCTCCTACTTGGCAGCATGAAAAGAAACACACCAAAAGGACATTAGAGCTACCTGACCAATGGATTTACATTTATCTCAGAGTTATCTCCTCTACATACAAAAGACAGAGACCAGATAAACAGGAAAAAAGAACTGAGAAAAAAAGGAAAAAAAAAACACATAAGGAATAAAGAGGGAACAAATTTGCCAGAAATAAAAGAAAACCAACCTTACCATGAGACCAGATATTAAGACGGGAAACTTCCAGATGGTGGAAATATAATTTTATTTTCTCATTTAAGCTTAGCTATATATAATTTTCAAATAAATAAATAAATAAATAAATATATACACACATACTGCTTTTATAATATTCTGAATTTTTATATTAATGTCATTATATCATTAAGAAAGTAATGATTCCATAAAACAAGAAAAGGATACTATGTAGAGGTGTGCCATCAGAGCACAAGAAATGAGACTTGGTAGTGTTTTTGGTAACAGCAGAAGAGAAAACACTTAATAGAAGAGCTAGAAGAATAATCTGAGCAGGTGCCTGGTTGGCTCAGTCACTGAGGTGTGCAACTCCGGATATCTTGGGATCGTGAGTTCAAACCCCACATTGGGGGTAGAGATAACTTAAAAATAAAATCCTAGGGGCACCTGGGTGGCTTAGTTAAGCATTCGACTCTTGATTTCGGCTCAGGTCATGAACTTAGGGTAGAGAGACTGGGCCCTGTGTTGGGCTCTGTGCTCAGTGGGGAGTCTGCTTGAGATTTTCTCTCACCTAGTGTACACACACATTCGCTCTCTCAAATAAACCGATCTTTAAAAAAATTGCAATAAAAAATTGCAATAATGAAAATAAATAAAAATCTTAAAAAAAGGAAATTTCCCATGTTCAAAACAAAACAAAACAAAACAAAACAAATGAAAGAGAACAAATAGACAATTCTTTAAGAGATAACACTCAAACAACAGAATAGTTTACTAGAATAGTAATTAAAAAGAAAAATATTGGGGTGCCTGGCTGGCTCAGTTGGCAAAGCATACAACTCTTGATCTCAGGGTTTTAAGTTCAAGCTGCATGTAGGGTGCAGAGATTACTTTAAAATAAAGGGGGGGGGCACCTGGGTGGCTCAGTAAGTTAAGCTTCTGACTCTTGATTTCAGCTCAGGTCATAATCTCAGGATCTTGAGATCAAGCCCCACAGTGGTCTCAGCATAGAATCTGAGATTCTCACTCTCCCTCTCCATCTCCCCTCCCACCTCTCTAAATAAATAATAAAATCTTAAAAAAACAAAACAAAACAAAAAAACAAGTAGAGAAAAAGTGAAGGGAATAAAATTGTCAAAAAAAAACTACCAACACAGAACTAGCAAAAACACCCCAGCATTGAAAATTATGAGTCCCAATACTCTAAAGCTAATCCCTGGCCCACTGTCCAAGAAAAATGTTTACAAAGATCTTTGTTGACATAAATAGCAGACCCCAAATTTTTTGAAATAGGAAAGAAAAGAGAGATCGGAAATCAAAGTGGACTGAGCTCTTCAACCACAATACCAGAAACCATAATGTGAGTAACAACTTTCAAAAGTCTGAGGAAAAATTATTGCAAACTGTACAGCAAAGGCAGCGCAGGTCTGCTTGCAATGCTGCTGCATGTGGGCACTCGGGTACTAAGTAGCTCCCCCTACAGGGACATAAAATTTCCCCTACATGATACTTGTTCTCACTGGGCCTCAACTGCTTTTGCACAGTGTGGTTTATGTTAAACACCTGCTTTTCTTCAGGGATTCTGGAGTTTTGGAATAAGCCAGGTGACCAGTCACCCTGGTAGATGACATTCCATGTACATTGTCCCAATCTACCGCTGGAAGAATTTAGCATGTCCTATGACTTCAAGGGGGAGACACTTAGAAGCTTGGCTGGTTTCTCTGGTTTCCTTTTAACTTCACATAGAGCAGTTAACATCATGGTACACATGTAGAAAGAAGAGGGAAGTTTAAGAAGGTTCAGCTAAGCTAACAGAGAGTCAACAAATAATGTCTAAAATTGAGAAAAGAGTAAGCAGTGAACACCTGGCTGGCTCAGTCAGTGGAGCATGTAGCTCTAGACCTCGGGATTATGAGTTCCAGCCCCCTGTTGGATGGAGAGATTATGTAAAACAAATAAATTAAAAAAAAAAAAAACAGGGGATCCCTGCATGGCTCAGCAGTTTAGCGCCTGCCTTTTGGCCCAGAGCGTGATCCTGGAGTCCCGGGATCGAGCCCCACGTCGGGCTCCCTGCATGGAGCCTGCTTCTCCCTCCTCCTGGGTCTCTGCCTCTCTGCCTCTCTGCCTCTCTCTCTCTCTCTCTCTCTCTCTCTCTCTATGTCTATCATAAATAAATAAATAAATATTAAAAAAAAAAAACTAAAGTAAATTCAAAGCTAAATTTACTGTTTTTTTCTTAGCCATCTCAAAGTAGTTGCCTCTAGGAATGAAGCCACAAGAGAAAAGTGGGAGAAGCCACTTTCCCATTTACAAATTAACTTGTGGAGGCTCAAATAAAGACGAGTCAGGCGGACGAAAAAGTATGGGCCAAAAACAAGGACTAAAGGCCCCCGGAGGGGAGAGAGCACACAGGTGCAAGCAGGCCACTAAACAGCGGAGGGCAGGGGTGAGCCTGAAGGAAAGGAGGAACCTTTTGTCAAAATCGGCAGACTGAATGCTAAGGGCAGTAAACACTGGTTTAAAACATTAAAAATGCCTCTAATTACTTAAACTGTTGGAGGTATTAATGCATGTGTGTTCTCCTCTATACCTACATAAGTATATGAGTATAAACAAGATAATCTGTTTCTACTATATTTTCACTAATTTTTAGTAGTAATCTTAATACACAATTGTTGGTTGGGATGGCTTTTTTTTTTTTCTTTTAAGATTTTATTTATTTATTCATGAGAGACAGAGAGAGAGAGAGAGAGACAGGCAGAGGGAGAAGCAGGCTCCATGCAGGGATCCCAATGCGGGACTCGATTCTGGGACTGCAGGATCATGCCCTGGGTAGGAGACAGGCGCTAAACCGCTGAGCCACCCAGGGATCCCAGGATGGCTTTAAAAACAAAAACTAGGGATCCCTGGGTGGCGCAGCGGTTTGGCGCCTGCCTTTGGCCCAGGGCGCAATCCTGGAGACCCGGGATCGAATCCCACGTCAGGCTCCCGGTGCATGGAGCCTGCTTCTCCCTCTGCCTGTGTCTCTGCCTCTCTCTCTCTCTCTCTCTCTCTGACTATCATAAATAAATAAAAATTAAAAAAAAAAAAAACTATTCCTCAATTTAAGCATTGAGAACTCAAGGCTTATTAAGAGAAAATATAAGCAGAACCCAGTGAAAAAAACAACTTAGCATTTTATCTAAAAAAGCTAATGTTAAAAAAATAAATAAATAAAAATAAAAAAGCTAACGTTTAACACTTATATTCCTTCTGGTTTTAAAAACTAGAATTTTTTGTGACAAAATCTGGCTTATGCCTAAAGCCAGGAGTTTTTAGGGGTACCTGGGTCCTACAGTCCGTTAAGCACCCAACTCTTGATTTTGGCTCAGGTTGTGATCTCAGGGTCATGAGATGGAGCTCCAAGTTGGGATCCACGCTCTGCACCAAGTCAGCTTCTGCCTCTGCCCCTCCCCCCACTCGTGCTCACATGTGCTCTCTTTCAGATAAATAAAATCTTTAAAAACAAACCAACGAACCAGGGGTTCTTAACGTTCTTTGAGTCATGACCCTCTCTACAAAAAAGAGATGCTACCATTTCAAGGGGTCATATATTTTAGGTCAAGGGCCCCAGCTCCAACATGATGCTGCATCTGAGAATAAAAAGTTGGATCTTGAACAGTAACTCTGAATATGGCAAATAAAGCTCCTCTCAAGCATGTTAGACCAGGGATCCCTGGGTGGCTCAGCGGTTTAGTGCCTGCCTTCGGCCTAGGGCGTGATCCTAGAGTCTCGGGATCGAATCTCACATCAGGCTCCCTGCATGGAGCCTACTCCTCCCTCTGCCTGTGTCTCTGCCTCTTTCTCTGTGTCTCTCATAAATAAATAAATAAAATCTTAAAAAAAAGAAAAAGCATGTTAGACCAGGTTCTTACCAGGTTATTTCAGGTTCTTGGTCGAACTTTTCCAAAAGCTACTACTGCTTTTATTGTCTGAATTGTGTCCCTTCCCAAAATTCCTATGTTGAAAATCTAACTTCCAATACTTAGGATACGGCTGTATTTGGCAAGAGGACCTTTAAGAAGGTAATTAAAGTTGAACGAGGTCATAAGCCAAAAAAAAGAAAGAAAAGAAGCCATAAAGGTGCAGCCTGGTGTCCTCCTAAAAGAGGAAGAGGCACCAGGGATGTACGCATGCACAGAGAGAAAGCCACGGAAGGATTATAAGCCATGAAAAAGAGGCCTCAGGAGAAACCCAACAACTGCCCACACCTTGACCCTGGACTTGCAGCCTCCAGAATCGTGAGGATATAAATTCTTGTTGTTTTAAGCCACCCAACCCATGGTATTTTGTTATGGCAGCCTGACCATCTAACACACTGCCCCCAATGTGGACAAGGATTCTCTACATACCAAATGCACCTCCGATTTCAGCCCCACTCGTTGGGATATTGACATTTACAATGCCACAGTCGGATCCTTTCGGTCTGCATGTAAGATGGGAAACAGAGTTGAGAGCAACGTTTAGGAAATTAAGAAAAAAAAACAAAAAAAATCCAAACAAAACCTCTAAAACTCTCAATGCTCAAAAGAGGATTTGCAATTATGATGGTTTTATTTTCTTTCTTGTAAGCCCATTCACGACATAAATCAGGCTTATGTAAATTCTCAAAATAGATAAAGTTATACCCAAGCCAGCGGAAGATTCTGCCCAAATCCTTGGTAAAGATGCTACTTGAAAGTCCTTGTTTTACTTCATTATTCCATGCAAAGACTTCTTCTTCATTCTAAAATGATAAATGGTGGAAGCTGTTAGATGATGCGGTGTTTGGGTCAAAGTTCATGATGGTACATTTCACGAGATGTACCAGTATAATTTCAGTGCACAAAAGTAAACTAAAAACTCAGAATCTAATTCTGTTTCTCTAATATACACAGCTTTGTGGAGTTTTCCTTTATTGCACTCTGAAAAACAGATGGTACATGCATCCATTCGAGGTACTACATTTAAGAGCTAATATTTACTGAACTCCTATTATGTGCAATCCCATGACCTAGGGACTTTGCATGCATTTAAGTATTTAGTTCTCATCCAATGATACAGGTTTTATATTATCCCCAACTTACATATTGGTCAAGGTACACTAAATAATTTGCTCAAGAATTCACTCACATACACACAGTACAAAACATGAAATTATCCTCTCTAGTCACATTATGTGTAACAATGATAAGACAATTTAAATCAAGATTTTTAAAAAGCATTCATATAGTTGCAAAAGGATGTAATTCTCAGTATTTTTTAACTGCTAATCCTGGCACATCCAAACCTTGATTCTATCACTCAATATTTTCTGATATGGCTAGGGCTTGTCTCACAGTGGGGAAAGAGACCATCTAGCTATTTCTATCTGCTAAAAGCTCCACAGGCTGTCCCCTGATACAGGTTAGAAATGTGTCTTTAGACTGCTCCTGTATCTTCTCATTTATCTGCTGATACTCAGCACTCAGGCGATCAAACTCTGGTGCCTTTTGTGTGGAACGTGACCATATGGGTTGCACAGCTCAGAACAGGTGACATATGAAGGAGAGCCATCCTCCATCAATTCCAGCTCTGGTCCTCAGCCTGTCTTGGTTTCCCCAGCAGCTAGTTTGACATGCTCTGTGGTACAGAGTGTTCAATTCACATCATCATAGTTGATCTTTCACCTTCAAATTCCTACTGTCAGGGACTCTTGGGTGGCTCAGAGGTAGAGCGTCTACCTTTGGCTCAGGGCTAGTCCCACATCAGGCTCCCTGCATGGAGCCTGCTTCTCCCTCTGCCTATGTCTCTGATGAATAAATTAAAATCTTAAAAAAAAAAAAAAAAAAATCCGTACTGTCAGAGTGACTTTCTAAAACCTTTCTAAAGGCTGAGTGAAATTTCATATACCTTCATTTTCTTTAGTCTTTTCATTTGTTTCAACATTCAACTAGAGAAAAGGGAAACAATCCATTTTTACCTTGAATTTAAATACATAAAGAATTGGAGCAAAAGTCTCTGTGTGTGCAATGGACGCATTGTGGGCCAGACCTGTCACAACTGTTGGTTCTACGTAATTGCCAGGGCGATCCATGACCTTCAGTAGAAAAATAAAATAAGAATGAAGGCATTTTGTTTTCTGGTACTTTGGGTCAGAGAACACAACCTTTCCCTAAACTTATGAGAAAAAAAAATAATAAACACCATTTAGACAGATGAATTATTTCCCCAAAATAACTCCCCATCATTTACAAAAACTTTCTCTGCCTCCTGTTGAAACTTAGTTGGTCAGAGAAAAATAGAAAAACAAGTGAAGGGACAAAAGCTGGGATACTGACATGACCAAGTTACATGGAAAAAACACTGTTACAGGTGGCTTTTAAAAAATGTTTATACAATGTAAAAAATGTCATCTCTACTGTCTGTGTTTAAAGACTATATTGTATCCCCTTTACCTTCAGAGTAGTATGGTGAATGAAGCCTTAACCCTCACAGTGTGACTGAACTTGGGGACAGAACCTTTAAAGAAATAATTCAAGTTAAATGAGGTCACACAGGTGGGGCCCAAATCTGATAGAACTCAGGTCTATACAAAAAAAGGAACACTAGAAACCTGTTCTCATCACACTCAAAAGCCACACGAAGACACCAAGAAGCTGGCTGTCTGTATGCCAACAACAGAGGCCTCATCACCTAACCCTGCTAGCACTCTGACTTTAGACTCAGTCCCAAGAACTGTGAAAAAAGTACACTTCTATTGTTTAAATGACTTAGTGAGTCGTCTGTGTGGCTCAGTAGGTTAAGCATCAGACTCCATTTCAGCTTAGCTCAGGGTCTCAGGGTCATAGGATCAAGCCCTGCTTTGGGCTCCGCACTCAACATGGACTCTGTTTGTCCCTCTGCCTCTTCCACTGCCCCTCCCCCTGCTCTCTCAAAAATAAAAATAAACAAATTAATACAGGAAAGAATGACCCAGTCTGTGCTATTTTGTTAGGGCAGTCCTAGCAAAGCAATACATATTGCACAAAAATTAAAAAGCCCAAGAATATACTGTACATACTCTAATTAACCTCCATGTAAACAAATCACTGGTTCATGTCCACTTAAACTAACACCTGCTTCTTCTATAAAAAAACTCCTGATGCCCATGGCTACCTGCTCTGGCTAGTGGCAGAGTCTCCAATATGCCTGTATCATTTTGACTCTCAGCCTTTGAGCTATGTGCTTACCAAGAGTCACCTGGATCAACTCTCCCAATCCTGTGCATGGCAGCTGTTATCTATTACCATAATACCACATTGCATTACATAATGTAAGTAAATATTACACAGGGGAAAAAAAGAACTATTTTAAATATTAACTTGGGCTACTTAGAAAAATTCAATATAAGTAACAAAAATACACAAATATATATACACACCTCTATCCAACTAGATATGTGTGTGTGTGTCAGTGTAAAACCAGGGAGAAAAAAAAAGAAAACCAGGGAGAAGGATTCTGTTGTCAGCTTTTCAAGAGACTCAGTTCTCAGAATTTTAAAGGAAGTGAAAATAAATTGTAGATAATAATCACTTGTCAAGTCCTACCACAGATGAAAATGCCTTGGCTCTATATCAGAAGAAATTGTTTACAGGAAAGGTATTATAGCAAAAATCCTGGACATGAAAAAATATACATACTAAAAACCATTTTCACCACAGAACTAATTGGCTAAATGGTAGTTTTGCCATAAAAGACAAAACCATAAAAAACACAGGAGGGACACTCACTCAAAACGACAACAGGAAAGATGAACAACAAAATTAAAAAGACTTTATTGCAAAATACAAAATGTTTGAATCCATTTAAAAACGTGTAGGTGAGGTGCCTGGGTGGCTCAGTCAGTTAAGCACCTGCCTTCAGCTCAGGTAATGATCTCAGGGTCCTGGGATCAAGCCCCACATAGGGCTTCTTGCTCAGTAGGGAGCCTGCTTCTCCCCTGCCCTCTACCCCTCCCCCTACTAATGCTCCATTTCTCTCAAATAAATAAAATCTAAAAAAAAACAAAAAACAAAAAACTCGCATGTGGTAGGTAAGTCATACTGTGCAAATAACTGATTTAGTGGATTGTACCTAATTACTTGTCTTCAAAATCATTCTTTTATAGAATTATACATTTTCTTGCTGGTTGATTTGTCTGTTCATTTGACATACTTTTCCTTTTTCCTAAAATTTCTTCCTTTGTTAAGAATCATCAGTTTCCAAATACTAGGATGCGTACTTCTGAGCTTTGTATTCTACCCCTGTGGTTTGTGCTTGGCATGTTGCCATGTGCCCATTGACAGATATTTTAAAGTTCTATGGGAAATGCAAAGTTCACAGTTCTGTGGGAAATGAGTTCAAAACTCTGCACCATCGGGGAGACCATGATGAGCACCAAGATTTATATAATATAAAAATGGGAGTACTACATCAATGGAGAAACAAAACCCAACTGTCAACCCACTGATTACACCAACACACTGGCCAACCAGTTATTTTCATTACCCTTTATGCCAAAATTGCCTTTAGAACCAATTAGTTATGCAACAATGTTTTCGGTGAAAATGCTGGTGGCAAAAATGCCTATTGCAAAACTACCGAGTACCCTGTTTTTGATTCCCTGCCTTTAAAAAGTAATCACTAAGTTCAGATTGTGACCACTGAATACAAAGTCTTGTACTGTCCCAGGAAAAGGAGGTCTCCCTTCCATACAAATTCCTAGGGACTCTGTTCAAAAGCAACCATGGCTTGGAGGTTCCTGTGTGTCCTTCCAGGAGTGTTCCATGCATTTTATGCTGTCCCTCACCAAAAGTTATTTCCCCTTATAAACGGGATAGAGAGAAGACAGTAGTAGGAGACCCTGCACCAATCTGCCCGGAGCCCTACTTGTGCCTAAGAAAAGGAAGCAAAATCCATCACTAGGGAGCTCAGGTGTCATTACCTTGCCACCATAGACCACGGTGCCACCTTCTTTCTTTGCATCCTCCACTGCTGCAAGAAACATGCTCACTGCCTGTTTGGTGTGGAGTGGCCCATAGAGAACATCAGCTGCAGAGAAAAAGGCATGGTCTTCATCTCACCCTGAATGGCATCATTTTATTGTCTGAACAGTTCTCCCGATGAACACCCCCAACTCTTCATACAGTGTTCCCAGGGTAGAGCAGGAGTCATCAACCTTTCCCAGTAGGACAGGAAATACTGAATGCTCAGCATTCAGTGAAAATGCTGGTGGCAAGGACTCATCACCTTGAGGGGAGCAATTCATCTCTTCAAGGGGAGCAAAAGGAGCCACAGAAGACATGGAAACCAGGGGGTGGGGATCCCTGGGTGGTGCAGCGGTTTAGCGCCTGCCTTTGGCCCAGGGCACGATCCTGGAGACTAGGGATCGAATCCCACGTCGGGCTCCCGGTACATGGAGCCTGCTTCTCCCTCTGCCTATGTCTCTGCCTCTCTCCCTCTCTCTCTGTGTGACTATCATAAATAAATAAAAATTAAAAAAAGAAAAAAAAAAAAAAAGAAACCAGGGGGTGGGGCTGTGTCCTGGTAAAGTTGCTCTACATTAATAGGTGGTGGGCCAAATCTGTCAACGCCTGGGTTAAAGGAATAGCTGTCAATCAATCGTGGCACTGTATTAAAAATGTAAGATCTGGGGATCCCTGGGTGGCTCAGCGGTTTGGCGCCTGCCTTTGGCCCAGGGCGCGATCCTGGAGACCCGGGATCGAATCCCACATCGGGCTCCCGGTGCATGGAGCCTGCTTCTTCCTCCGCCTGTGTCTCTGCCTCTCTCTCTCTCTCTGTGACTATCATAAATAAAAAAAATAAAAATAAAAAAAAAGGTAAAAATGTAAGATCTGGAATGCCTGGGGGGCTCAGTGGTTGAGCATCTGCCTTCGGCTCAGGGCATAATCCTGGGGTCCTGAGATGGAGTCCTGCTTTGGGCTCCCCATGGGGAGCCTGCTTCTCCTTCTGCCTATGTCTCTGCCCTTCTCTCTGTGAATAAATAAATAATATCTTAAAAAAAAAAAAAAGTAAGATCCATTTATTCATGACCATGAGATCATTATCTACAATCTCCACAGGCTCAGGAGCTGGTGTGGAATTTAACAGGAAAAGACAGATGCTGCCCTATATGACCGCTGGAATTCAGAACCTGAGAGGTGGCTAGGGGACAGTGGAAGAAGGGAGAGTCAGGTATGCCTCACTGAGGACATGGTATCTTAGAGCACCAGTGGTAGGTAAATGGGGAGCCCGCTTCTCCCAGGGAGAAGGATTCTGCTCTCAGACAGCTTTTCCTGTCTGGGAAAAGTGGGGTGAAGGGCATTTCCAATGGAAAAGGTAGCAGAATGGAGCCTGGGACACATGGAGCTCTGTGAGAAAGATGGAGAGCTCAGGGAGCAGGGGGTAGCAAGGGGTACACAGGAAGTCAGGGGTGGGTTAAGCAGAGGAGGAAGAGGTCACAGCATGAAAGACTGTGAGCCAGATCCAGAGGGACTGGGAAAGAATCCAGGTCTCCACTTAAGAGCAATTAAGAGTCACTGGAGTGGAGGGAGCAAGAAAGTGAATTATTTTTAATCTAATTACATTAAAAAAAAAAAATCATCCTGGCTTCTTTGGAAAGCAGAAGTGGAAGCTAGCAAGTCAGGTGACTCGTGCACCCTTCCACGAGAAGGGTGATGGCTTACACGAGCATCATAAAGAGTGAAGAGAGAAAAGCTTGTCAACTCATCCTATTTGAACATCACCTCCTAAGCTCACCCACCAGCTGACATCAAGCACTCAGGATCTTAAGACACTTGGGTGGCTCAGTGGTTGAGCATCTGCCTTTGGCTCAGGGCATGATCCCAGGGTCCCAGGATTGAGTCCCTCAGGAAGCCTGCTTCTCCCTCTGCCTATGTCTCCATGTCTCTCATGAATACATAAATTCTTAAAAAAAAAAAAAAAAAAAAAGCACTCAGGATCCTAAGCTTAGGAGCAGACCTGATATCCCCAGTGCCCAATAACTCTGCTTCTTATGCCCTCCTGCCTCTCAGGAAATAAAAAACAGAAAGATCAGAACATTTTGAAACGAGCCAGACAGATACTCACAGTCCCATGGGTTCCCCACACGGATCTGTGCGTAGGCCTTTTTAAGCCTATTTACAACTTCATCATGAATGCTTTCGTGTAAAAACTACATGAAAAAAGAAACATTCAAGGGAAGAGTCAAACATACAAATTTGTAACAATGTGCAATTTTCCTTAATAGTACTGATTTACAACTCATAATGGTTTTTAAATATTATGATCTCTGAAAACATAAGCAAATATAAGTATTCTGTAACTTCTAATTTTAATATTAACTACATTAAGATAATAATTTCCACTCAGTGAAGGTTAGAGAAAAATTATAAGCCATGTCTTCATCAAGTTTCTAAGAACCTATCTGGCCAAGCCTCACACATCATTCAGGCCTGTTTTTATTCTAGAGCTTTTGACATGTTAGGTACCAGAGAACCTCAAGTTTCTCTGTCCCAGTCACAGTGAACACACAATGTATGGTCAGCCCAGCACAGCTGTGTAACAGCACGCCCTTAGCCTCAGGCCAAGCAGGGTTCCGGAGGGAGGCCTCAACCTCACTCTAGGTAGGATGGTAAGCTCCATGCTACATTCCTGCTGATGCAGATGAACTTGTCAAACCATCCATTCTCTGGGTTGGTCTTCATGTAGCAAATGGACTGACAGTCTTGGAGAGGTCCACTATACTGGAAAGGATTTTTCTACATGTCACTAATTGTCCCTATGGAAACCAATGTGGGCAGTGGGTAACAGCATCCTCTAACATTTAAGACTAAATATAAAGCATGATTATGTACACTTGCCCCAACATACAAAGGAAAAATAAAACTTGGCTGAATATACAAATGCTGACTTCCATTTCATTTCAAACTTTACCATGTGATTAAATTATTTTTTGGAATACTGATTTCCTTCTCAGCATTAGTGCAGTAAATGTTTAAAGCAAACAAATTTAATAAGTTATAAAATATTCTATGAACATAGTATCTCAGAGTTTTTTTAAAACTTCAACTATGGAACAACAAAGGAAATACAGATTATCAACTACTGCCAAATACAGGGGTAAAATCAATATGAAAAGTTATAGAAAAAAGAGACTTACTTTACAGATGTCTTTTATTGTAATTAATTTACATTATATCAACCCTATAAAGAATTGGTTCCTACTCATTATGGGAGAGAATAAAAATACAAAGCCAACTCCTCTGTAATTAATTGCAAAACTTTTTTTTAATTAAGGAGGAAAACTTAACAAGAGTAATTTTTTAAATGCCAAATGTAGGGGTGCCTAGGTGGCTCATTCAGTTAAGTGACCGGACTCTTGATTTTGGCTCAGGTCATAATCTCAGGGTCATGAGGTTGAGCCCCTGGTCGGGCTCCTGCTGGGTGTGGAACTTGCTTAGGTAGATATTATTACTCCCTCTCTCGCTCCTCCTCACTTTGCTCTCTCTCTCTCTCAAGAAAAAAAGGTAAAATGGAGCCACATCTTGTACCTAATCAAAATTTGTTTGGTTGTAGTATGGTTTTCAGTACTATGAGAGTCATGAAAATCAGGGTTGTATCCTACATAAAACTGAAATCCAGCTCAAATCTAAGTCTGGAGATTAAATTTTCCAAATTCCACACATGGATGCTAAACCACATCTCCCTATATGCACTTAATACTGACCTGTCCTATATATGAGTGTGCCGGCCATATATTCATACAGAGACAACAAATATAAAGTCACTTGCTTTTCAAGAAACCATGCCAGGGCAGCTCTGGTGGCTTAGCAGTTTAGCGCCGCCTTCAGACCAGGGCATGATCCTGGAGGAGACCTGGGATCGAGTCCCATGTCGGGCTCCCTGCATGGAGCCTGCTTCTCCCTCTGCCTGTGTCTCTGCCTCTCTGTGTGTGTCTCTCATGAATAAATAATAAAATAAAATATTTTTTAAAAATTAAAAAACAGGGGATCCCTGGGTGGCGCAGTGGTTTGGCGCCTGCCTTTGGCCCAGGGCGCGATCCTGGAGACCCGGGATCGAATCCCACATCAGGCTCCTGGTGCATGGAGCCTGCTTCTCCCTCTGCCTGTGTCTCTGCCTCTCTCTCTCTCTCACTGTGTGCCTATCATAAAAAAATAAATAAATAAATAAATAAATAAATAAAAAAAATTAAAAAATAAATAAACCCTGCCATACTAAGTCTAGATCTAATACCAGACTTACAGGCCCAAAATCAAAATCTTTATAATACTTTACTATTTAAAGTGTTTTTATGAAAAAGCCAAGGCTATCTATCTTTCAGCAAATAATTTTTGAATTCTTCAAACTTTGACCTGATTTTATTCTTTAATTAACATTGGACTTCCAGGTTTAACACTGACAATGGGTCTCATCTCTCAGTCAAACTCCAATCAATTAGCGTGAGTCCACTTTCAGTTTGGGGTGGAGAGTGATGCAGAGTCCCTGGATGATCAGCACCATCTGCTTCGAGCAAGGAAGAGACTAACAGGAGCACAGATGTGCCAACCATGTCTACAGAATGCATTTTTCTAGCTGTACTTCCACGCCACTTCCTAACAGTACAACTTGTTACTAAGCAGGGTTTGAAGACAATTCATGGAATGTCATGCGCCCACACAGACACACTCACCAGGCGCCTCGCAGTGGTACACCTCTGGCCAGCTGTCCCCACAGCTGCGAAGAGGACTGATGGAACAACTAAGCTGAGGTCCGCATCCTCAAAAGCTTAGAAAAACAAAACAGATACCCATCAGTGTCGCCAAACAGATAAGCTAACCGGTACTAAGTGATGCTGTCAGAAAGCTCAGTCAGAGGTGTAGGAGCATTAACCCCATACAAGCATGCTTCACATCAGAAGCCAACTTTCTTTACAGGAAGGATGGCCTAAGAGCAGAATGATGAGCTCTATGGTCTTTACCCCAAGACAGAGTCAAATGAGATTAATAATCGTATGTACCTCGTGGAATTACTGTAGGAATTAAAGGAAATAACCCAGATGAAACAGCTGAGCACAGTATCTGTGAATACCCAGTGCTCACTAAATGCTAATTGTATGTTTAAATGAATGCTCTTTAACTAGAGGAGTTCAACCAAAATAAACCCATCACCACACTTTTTAAATTTCTGATGTACACCATAAATATACAGGCATTTACACAGGAGGAGAATGATGGCAATATACAAATTACCAAATTTTGCTTTTTTAGCACAAAATTCATTGCTTCTATCAAGCCTCATCCTACTGATGTTCATTATCCAAAATAGGCTGGTAGCCTATTTCCTTTTGCACCTAACAACCAAAAAAGAAAATCAAGTCAACTCCAAGCCTACAGGTAAACGATCAAATGCTTTAAAAGCTCCTTCCCAATATAAAAGCACTCAGCATTTCACAATGGATAGGCTAACTTTTTTGAAATAAAAGGAATCAGCAGGTCATCTAAGATGTTTATCTAAGTTATTTAGGGGTGCCTAAGTGGCTCAACCGGTAAGTGTCCTCCTTTGGCTCAGGTCGTGATCCTGGAGTCCTGGGATGGGGTCCTGCATTGGACCCCTGCTCAGCGGGGAGTCTACCTCTCTTGTTCTATCTTTTCCTTCTGCTCCTCCCCCTGCTTGTGCTGTCTTGCTCACTCTCACTCTCAAATAAATAAAATCTTTAAAAAAAAAAAGCGAGTTATTTACTCCAGAGAAATATGTGGCCAGTTTTCAGAAAGCAGAAGGAAAAATAAGAAATCATGCCACACTAGGAAGTCTCAGACATGGGCTCTAAGCCCCAGGTAGCATTTCCCAACAGGAACACCTGTCCTTTCTAGTCATCTCTGCCTTCAAACCTTTGTGTCCTGTCTCGCAAGTAAATCCTGAAAGCTAAGATTATGTCTTAGACACATACAGCAGAGGAGGGAGGAGTGTCTATGTGAATTCTGTAGGTTCCCTGTGGCTACCAAAGCTATTCTGAGCAGAAAACAAATGGCGTTACCAATAATGGCGTTGTTTCCTCCAAGTTCTAACAAGCTTCTCCCTTTAAAAACACATAAACACACATTAATGCCCATGTCAGTATTTAATGCACATTGCAAGACACAGCCTCAAATCACAGCCCACTTCAATTATTTTAAATTAATTTTCAGATTCAAAGTGTAGCATGAACATTCCATCAATGTCAAACTTCTTGATTTTCATAACTATACCATAGTTATTTGGCCCAATGTCCTAATTCTGAAGAAACAGACCAAGATATTTAGTGTCTTCAACATTTCTTCGAAGGTTAAAAAACCAATATGCACTCACTGTTTATGTACATGCGTGCATGTTGCTAGGGAGAGAAAATGATGAATGGGGCAACATGTAAGCAATTAGGTGAATTTCATTAAAGGATATATAGAAATTCCTTCTGTTAGTCTCACTAACTTTTCTCTCACCATGATGTTATACCTCCTGAAACTCTTTAACTGTGGGAAATTGTGTCACCTGCCAAGATACTAAACATAGAATCACCATATAATCTAGCAATCCACTTCTGGGTACTTAACCAATAGCTAAAAGGTGGAAGCAATCCAAGGTCCATCAATAAATGAACAAATAAACACAATACTATCCATCTCTAAAATGGACGAAGATTCCAACATATGCCACAACCCTTATAACATGCTATGTAAAGTAAGCCAGTCACAAAAGCATAAATCACTACTCACTGATGACATTACTAATTGGAGGTTCTTAGACTAGTCAAATCCACAAAGAAAGAAAGGAGAGGGCAGCCCAGGTGGCTCAGCGGTTTAGCACCGCCTTCAGCCCAGGGTGTGATCCTGGAGACCCGGGATCGAGTCCCACATCGGGCTCCCTGCATGGAGCCTGCTTCTCCCTCTGCCTGTGTCTCTGCCCCCTCTCTCTCTCTCCTCTCTGTGTTTCTCATGAATAAATAAAACCTTAAAAAAAAAAAAGAAAGAAAGAAAGGAGAATGATGGTTGCCAAGGGCTGGAGGATGGCAGAAATGGGGAGTTCGTGTTTAATGGGGATAAAATTGGGAAAACAAAAAAGTTCTAGAGAGGGATGATGGTGATGGTTGCACAACAATGAAAATGCAGGGATACCTGGGTGGTTCAGCGGTTGAGCATCTGCCTTTGACTCAGGGCCTGATCCCAGGTCCGGGATCCAGTCCCACATCAGGCTCCTGTGGAGAGCCTGCTTCTCCCTCTGCCTGTGTCTGCCTCTTTCTCTCTCTGTCTCCCATGAATAAATAAATAAAATCTTAAAAAAGAAAAAATGTACTTAATCCCACAGAAGTGTAAATTTAAAATGGTTGAAAGAATAAATTTTGTTACTCTTTATATATATAATATATATATATTATATATATACACATTTCTTTTACCACAACAAAAAAAAGTTAAGAAATTATGTGCTCATTGTAGGAAAAAAAATATTTTTTAAATCAGAAATTATCAAACAGGCAAAAAGCTACAGCTCCTAAGTCACCATGAAATCTCTCCTTATAATTTGATACAACACCTTCAAATCTCTTTGCTGTTCCTTTATATTTACTTGACATCATAGGAACTAATTTGCTCTTAACACCTTTTCCATAAGTTAAGAGCTATTAAAAAAAAATCACTCAAAGACAAATCATGAGAGACTCTTGCCTCTAGGAAACAAATTGAGAGTTGTTGAAGGAGGTAGGGGCAGGGATAGGGTAACTGGGTGATGAACATTAGGGAGGGCATGTGATGTGATGAGCACTGGATGTTACATTGTATGTTGGCAAATTGAATTTAAATTAAAAAAAATCACTGTATATAACTATTTCAACATGATGATCTACCAAATTTTACTTACCTACTCTCTAGTGTTGGATTTATTGGTTACTGATCATCTATCTACCTCGATTATCTATTTCAGTAGGGCCATAGGGTAGCTCTTGCTATACACCGCCAACCTGCATTCCAGGAAAGTTACACAGAGGCTATGAACACCACTCTTAATTTACACA
This sequence comes from Vulpes lagopus, assembly GCF_018345385.1. Taxonomy (NCBI): domain Eukaryota; kingdom Metazoa; phylum Chordata; class Mammalia; order Carnivora; family Canidae; genus Vulpes; species Vulpes lagopus. The sequence goes on along the minus strand of NC_054830.1, from coordinate 116,716,928 downwards.
CCTTAACAGAAAGAGCAGAGATTTGTCTCAATTTTAGAGCTTGTGTTTACTTTGGACCTTTTGAATATTTTTCCTTAAATTCCCTTTAAAATCAGCTTCTACATGAATAAATTTTTTTATTTGTGATATCAGGAGAACATGTGACAGCAGGGAGAATATGTTTTCTCTCCAATGCTCTGAAAGAGTGAAAGATCCAGGGGACATTATAAGGAGATGGGGCTGTTATTACCAGAAGTCACTGCTACTATCAGTTGTAGTCTTTGCTACTACAGGCATTTAAGCCAGCTTGCTGGCTTCAGCAGAAGAAGCTGCTCTTCTCTTCTCTATGCTAAGAAAAGCTAAGAAAAGGAATAGAGCAGCAGATTCTACACCGAACATGGGCTCCTGCTGCCTGGCTTCCAGGGACACACCGCAGAGAAGGGACCTATATATTTCATAACCTTCTAATTCTCTATGTGCACCCTAACTATACTCATAACCACCAACCTTCTCCAAGAACCTGTAACTGAAAGATGGATACATGTTTCTAAAGACTGTAATCCTGCTACAAAACAGTACTACTTCAGTGAGAATAACAAACTACAGCTTGAGTAAGAAGGGGAAAAGAGAAGGAAGAGATGAACCTGCTAGTGGAGACAGCAGTGCTAACGACCTAGAGCACCCTGGCACATGCTTCCTGGGCCAGCTGTGGATCTTCAAAGGAACTATCTATTCACAAACTTTGCCCATTTTTTAATGGGGCTTTTTTTTTATTGTTGAATTTTTAAGAATTATTTATTCTAGAAACGAATGTCTCCTCAGATAAAGGATCTGCAAATACTTTTTCCCATTCTGTATGTTGTTCTTTCTACTTTTTGGTAAGTATTTGTGGAAGCACAAAAATTTTTATTTTTGATGAAGCCTACTGTATCTTTTGTTGCCTGTGTCATATCTAAGACACCACTGCCTAATCCAAGGTCACAAAAACCTATCCCTGTTTTCTTCTATGAGTTTGATAGTTCTGGCTCTTATATTCAGGTCTTCAGAACATTATATTGTGGGTATAGGATGAAGTAGGGATCTTTTCATACCTATGTACATAGATTTATCTAGTTGTCCCAGTACCCTTTGTTGAAAAGATGACTCTTTCTCCATTGAAATGTCCTAGCACCCTTACTAAAAGTCAAATGACCATGGGACAGCTGGGTGGCTCAGCAGTTGAGTGTAGGCCTTCAGCTCAGGTTGTGACCCTGGAGTCCTGGGATTGAGTCCCACATTGGGCTCCCTGCACGGAGCCTGCTTCTCCCTCTGCCTCTTGGTGTCTCTCATGAATAAATAAATATTTTTTAAAAAATCAAATGACCATAACTATGGATTTATTTCTGGACTCTCACTGTTCTTCCAATGATCTTTATGTCTGTCCTTATGCCAGAACATTGTCTCAATTACTGAATTTTTATATTAAGTTGTGACATCAGGAAGTATGGGTCCTCCAAATTTATTCTTTTTGAAAATGTTTTCAGCTGCTTGAGGTCCTTCACATTTCATCTAATTTCTGTGAATTTCTGCAAAGAAGCTAGCTGACATTTTAAAAGGGACTGCAATGAATCCGTAGATTATCTAAGCGGTATTGCTCTTAGGCTGTAACAATATTAAGTTTTTCAAAAACTAAAAATGGGATGCTGCCTTCAGCCCAGAGCCTGATCCTAGAGACCTGGGATCGAGTCCTATGTCGGGCTCCATGCATGGAGCCTGTTTCTCCCTCTGCCTGTGTTTCTGCCTTTCTCTCTGTCTCTCACGAATAAATAAATAAAATCTTAAAAAAATAAATAAATAAAATAAAATAAATAAAATTAAATAAAACAAACAAATAAATGCATGCAACACCTTTATAGCCAAACAGCTGGAAGATTTAGAAGTCAAGCCTCATCTTACGCTAGGGTTAAACTTCAGCACAAGAACCAAAATTTGACGGTGAATATTATTCCTGAAAACCTCTTTAGTAAGCCATAGAGTGGAGCACACAAAGCTGTGTGCATACAATCCTTGCCAGTTTTACATATATAAAATGTAAAAGGAGATGAGCCTATTTAAGCATTCCATTCCATACTCACTCTAGGTCTTATCAATCCCTGGTCCTGCTTAAAGTGTGAGTTTTCTGTTTTTCATTTGTCAAACACTTCTGATAAAAATAAAGAAATACAATTGAAAGGATTTCACTTTGGTCATTCATGGGGAAAATGGCATCCTTTTCCAAATTATGCTACTAAATTTGCAATCTCCTTATTATTAATAACTATACTTCTCCTTTTTTCACTGGGATAGTCAAATAAACAACATGGCTGGTGTATCTGCAGAAAGGATCAAGGGGGGAAAAAAAGGCATTTCATAGCCACACCTGAGGGAAGAGTGGTCCTCATGAGCAAGTCAACACTTACCAAACCTCTCCTGCACCATAAGGGCCACCTGTCTTCCCACCTGCGTGCTCCCAGTGAAGGACAGCAGGTTCACCCGCTCATCTTTGGCCATTGCTGTGCTGCAGGGGAACAATCAGCGTCACCCAAGGCAGAGAAACCCAGCAAGTGGTAGCAGCTACTGGAACATGATTCCTCATCATAGACAAGCACTTATTCAGAAACAAAAAAAGTCTGTCCCAACAGTGCAAGGGAAGGTCTTCATGAAAATGAACTAGATTTTCAGGACATCTGAGTGGTTCAGTGATCGACTGACTATCTGCCTTTGGCTCAGGTCAGGATCCCGGGATCAAGTCCCATATTAGGCTCCCTACAGGGAGCTTTCTCCCTCTGCCCATGTCTCTGTCTCTCTGTGTCTCTCATGAAAAAATAAATAACATCTTAAGAATAAAAAAAAAAAAATTTTAAAGCAAAGAAAAAAGAAATGTGGGCAGCCCGGGTGGCTCAGCGGTTTTGCGCTGCCTTCAGCCCGGGGCCTGATCCTGGAGACCCGGGATCCAGTCCCACATCAGGCTCTCCGCATGGAGCCTGCTTCTCCCTCCGCCTGTGTCTCTGCCCCTCTCTCTCTGTGTCTCTCATGAATAAATAAATAAAATCTTAAAAAAAAAAAAAAAAAGAAAAGAAAAAAGAAATGTCTCAAACAGGCACATCTCTGGAGATGAGTAGATGAATGGCTGGAGATGAGTAGATGAGAAGGGAATGGATGCTAAGTGCTGATGGGTATGAAAGTTCCCTTTTGGTGTAATGAAAATATTCTTGAAACAATAATGGTGATGGTTGCACAACACTATGAATATTCTAAGAACCATTCAACTATACTTTTTTAAGAAGAGAATTTTATGGTATGTGAGTTATGCAGCAATTTTCTAAAAACAATACATTTTAAAAAAGAGGCTGTATTCCCAGAGGTCCCCTTTTTGTTCAGCTGAAGAGCCTAGATAATAGGATGGGGAACAGAGGGAGACACCAAACTGTAATTCTACTTGCTTTATATATTTATACAGTGGCTTCTTATTTTAGGCTATCAACACCTCATAAAAGTAGCTCTGGACAATTAAAAAGACAATTCTTACTCATCTTCCCAAAAAAGGCTATGTAGTCATAAAGGCAAAGCCCAATGAAATAAAAAATAATAATGATTAACAAAAACTACTCTTACCTCCTCAGCTATATAGGGTTTCATTATTCTACTATTCTAGAATAAGTAAGATTCTAGGGGTGCCTGAGTGGCTCAAGTGATTAAAGCATCTGCCTTCAGCTCAGGTCATGATCCCAGGGTCCTGGGATTGAGTCCCACATCAAGCTCCCTGCTCAGCAGGAAGCCTGCTTCTCCCTCATGCTCTCCCTCACTATCTCTCCCCTCTCAGATAAATTAATTAAAAAAAAAAAAAAAAAGATTCTAATCAATCAATCTGGAGTCTTTCAACAGAGAGCTACTCTGGGCCCACTGACCTACCCAATGTCTGCTCCACCACAGGTCAAGGAACAAATAGCACCAGGCAGCTTGTTGTCCTCCAGAACCTTGGCTATTATTCTACAAAGGAAAAAAAGCAATTATTAAAAAGGGAACAATTTAATTTCTAAGAGGTTTTTTTGTTTTTTTTTTTAAACTAGGAATAATTTCCAACCACTTGACTTCCCTTTTTCAACTCTCTCCCCCAACCTCCACTCACCACCCCAAACAGGCAGGCCAGGATTCCAACCTCACATATTAAGAGATAAGATTTCCCAACACTTAAAAGCACAATTATTTCCTTAAAATCTTAAGGAGAAAAATACATGGGGCTCCTGGATGGCTCAGTCAGTTGAGCGTCTAACTCTTGATTTCAGCTCAGCTCATGAGTTCAGAGTCGTGAGATACAGCGCTACATCAGGCTCTGCACTGGGTGTAGAGCCTGCTTAAGATTCACCTCTCTCTCTCAAAAGAAAAAAAAAAAAGAAAAATACTTGTAAAAATAAAAGACACAACACACTGGTCAGGTAGTTCAAGTGTTCGTTGTTTTCAAAGATTTTCTGCCAAACTATGAACACCAGGCTGGGTTCAAGATGATAGACTGATCACAGAGCATTTTTTTGGGTCTCCTGCCACAAATCCATTAAAATGAGGGTAAGAAATAAAAAGGAATAAAATCTAGAAAAATGAAGAACAGGAAAGGTAGTCTCCATCAGCAAATGAGTAGTTTCAACACATCTCTGCAAAGAGACACCAGCCAGGGATGTGGTCAAGGATGAAACAGGAAACTGGCCCCCAAGTTAGAGTAGTTGCTGAGGAGCTAGAGCAAAGGGAGCTGGACCTGCCAGCAGAACCTAAGCATGTTCAAGACCAGTGTCCACTGGCTTTGCACCAAATTCTTTAGTCCACAAATTGATGGTTGCCCAGGTTGGGGATGGGAAGATGGGTAAAATGGGTGAAGGGGAGTGGGAGTACAGGCTTCCAGTTATGGAGCAAGTAAGTGATGAGAATAAAAGGCACAACGTAAGGCATATAGCCAATGACATTGTAATAGCATTGTATGGTGACAGTCGGGAGCTACACTTGTGGTGAGCACAGCAATGTACATATTTGTCCAATAATTATTTTATACATTTGAAACTAATGTAACATTACATGTCTACCATACTCAAAAATTTTTAAAAATACTGTTGTTCTTTTAAAAAAGAAAAAAAATTATTTAGTCCAGAAGTATCAGCGCCCTCCAGGCTACATCACTGTGGGCAAGCAAAGCTGCTTCTTCAGTGTTATCCTATGACTTATGCTACTTGAGTTACAATGATAAATACAGTTCAAGGCCACTTAAATCTGATAGTTGTACAAAACCACTTCAGTAATTCTGGCTTCTCTGACACAGGGTTCTTTCATTCATTCTGACCTTCCTGAGGCACTTGGACCTAAATAGAGCCAAGGCTCTTTTCATCAATCATTCTAACCCTCTAGCTACTCTAATGCAACTTAAATTTCAAAAAATAATCCAAACCCTAAACCCACTTCCATAAAAAAAGATACCATTGCTATATGTAAATTCTCCAACTGTCCCCCAAACACGTCCTTTATAGTGCTGTTCTTTTTTTTCAGGCCATGAAGGATCACATGTGCCACTGTCATGTCTGAGACCAGACGTCAGGCAGTCCAATTTCTCCCAGGGACTCGGGGTATATATACTGTCTGCACAAGGAGATGGATTGTTCTTCAAGGGTAGGGATTTTGCTTTGTGCCTTAGGTTTGCAAAACCCTTTTCCATACTGCATGGAGCTCCTGACTTTGGGTTAACTCTGTTGTTTTGCTGCCCTAGTTACCTAGTATGTGTTAGAAAGTTAACAGTGCTACACAGACACAACAGGACTTCTTCTAGAAATGACCCCTGAACTGGTTGACTCCACCTAGACCAGGGTATCATCATGAGGATTGTAAATGGGAAGCTCAGGCTTTCTGGTCTTCCCTGAGCACAGGGACTCTGGTAACTTCATGTCCCTTGTGGGTAGCTAAAAGCTCTGCTGATAGAATTGTTCCAAGACATTCTGGTTCCTATGGGTCAGCAGGCTTTTATACCAGGGCAACTGCTACAACTGTCCAAAGCAGATCTCATCTCCCTGCTCTTGCATGAATTGCTACGAAGACACAGAAGAAGATAAATACTGGATGCTCTCCTCCTCCCAAAATACAACCTTTTCTACATCCTGCTGACTAGAAATAGGTGCAGTGTGTGGCCTGTCGTCATCTACAAATCTGAACATTTAGCTGAATTTAAGAACTGCTGGGCAAGAAGAAGGCACCCTTGGTTAATTCCAGCAAAACCTAGCATCATTTTGCTTATTGTCTTCTGTAATAAAATCAGATAACATTCTCAATTATCTAAAGAACCAGCCATGTTCCCATATGAACATTTCAAATCCTTCAAACTGTTTAGAACAAATACATAAATAAGCTCAAAGCAGCAATCACTTAGAACATCTGAAACTATTATCAAAGTACGTATTTTAAACCAGCTGCTTAATAAGAACTGTCAAGTCTGTTCACTATATCGACAGTAACTGTTTTAGGGTTTTTGTTTTTTAAGCTGCCTGGGAACCTCATCATTTTTATAGATGTGTTCTGTCTCATGTGTTTTGCAGATTACAGTTGTCGGTAATAACTATAAGTATAATCATACATTTTAATTATTATAGGTCAATAATTATTTAATTAGCCAATTTAATTATCTTGCCTTGGAGGATAGTTTCCTCAATAGCACATAGTCCCTTCAAGTAAATACTAACCCACACTACTCTGTTTTAGCCTATGTTGCAATTGCTAAGCCACTATCCCTAAGTTTCTAAACATTAAGGACCCTCTTCCACAGAGACTCCACATGCTTTCTTTTTTTTTTTTTTTTTCCCCCACATGCTTTCTACTAGCAATTCTTCAATCAGAGAATGCAGACCATGCAACCAATGGACCATCAAGGAAGGTCAACACACATCCCTGTACATGGAAAGACATCCTCTTTCTATACAGATTCCAAATTCCAATGACACATCAGGAACACAAATTTTATGACCTAATCAGTGTTGTCAAGTTCTCAAAAATGAATTAAAAAAATAATTTCATAACCAAAAAATGATATACATTTTAGACATTGTTAGAATTAGTAGAACAGTATAATAACCATTTCTTTCTGTTTTGTCAACCACCTATTAAATGAAAGCAATGAAAGTAGAAATCAAAACCATGAACATGTTCAGCAATTACTAAATACAGCCCCTAAACTGCACAATTTCCTTTCCACTGGATTTTTCTTTCCCAAGTGAAATAAAGGTTTATAAGAGCTCAATTTCAACATGTTAATCAATACTAGAATGTTTCCAAAGAGTTCAATGATACAGCTCTGAAAGAACTCCATATACTGTAAAATGATTATCAAAATGTTATTACAATCAAAGGAGAAAGAGGCTATCCAAGTTCCATGCTTAAGTAAATATGACCCTTCCACACAGGATTACAAATCAGTGCCTATCAATCACCCTCTGAGATTATTCAAGACTCAAGAAAAAGAAAGCCACATACTTACTTTGTGACAGCTACACTAATGAGGGAAGTTGTTGGAGCTCCTTTCCTTAAAAGGGTTAAAAAAAAAAAAGGACAACTTAATTTGGTAGAAATCATAAATACCTTTTCCTGTCAAGAAGAAGCAAAACTCTTTGTGATGAGTTCTGTCCAATTAGACCACAAAACCTAGTAACTGAAATCAAAATCTGTCCTTCTAAAGCTTTGTGTCTGGGACCCAAGGGACTACAAAACTTTGCAAAACATAAAAATGACACCAAACAGGGGAGCCTGGGTGACTCAGTCAGTTAAGTGTCTGCCTTTGTCTCAGGTTATAATCTCAGGGTCCTGGGAGGAGTCCAGCATCCCCTGCATCCCCATATCATCATATCTTTGGGCTCTCTGCTCAGTGGGGAGCCTGCTTCTCCCTCTGCCTCTGCCCCTGCTCTAGCTTTCTCGCTCTCTCAAATAAATAAAATCTTAAAAAAAAAAAAAAAAAAAAAAAAAAGAAGAAAAGAAAATGACACAATTTTGAACCTGCTTCCCAGACTAAACACAGGAACCATTACATTAACCTTTGTCAATTATGGAAATGGAAATCTATCAACGTGAACTTCAGAAGTTCCTCAGAAGGCTCAGAGGGCTGAGAAAAACCATATGACCCATCTTTATGAATTAAAACACTGGAAAGCATGGGGCCCTCTGGCAACATGGTGCCAATCATTCACCTCCCAATGATGCCAGGCTTTTATAGACAGTCTTTGAATATACTCAGTTGAACACAACATTACGGTTAAGTGAAGAGCCAGTGAGACAGATGCCAAATGGGCAAAGACAGTTCTCCTGGCTTTCCTGATCTCACTTCCTCTACTCACCAGGGAAGCTAAAAACAAGCGTTTTGTAATCTATGAAATAGACATTTTCCTAATCAACTTCTATCATGCATTTTATAAAGGTGTTAAAGTTGGGATGCCTGGGTGGCTCAGTGGTTGAGCATCTGCATTCAGCCCAGGTCATGATCCCAGGGTCCTGGGATCGAGTCTCACATCAGGTTCCCTAAGGGGAGCTTCTTCCTCTGCCTATGTCTCTGCCTCTCTCTCTGTCTCTCATGAATAAATAAATAAAATCTTAAAAAAAAAAAGACATTAAAATTAATTTCTTTAACTGCAGCCAAGGGCTGCAGAATCAATAACTTGGGAATTCACTATGAAATTTTTATTGAAGGGGATCCCTGGGTGGTGCAGCGGTTTGGCGCCTGCCTTTGGCCCAGGGCGCGATCCTGGAGACCCGGGATCGAATCCCACATCAGGCTCCCGGTGCATGGAGCCTGCTTCTCCCTCCGCCTGTGTCTCTGCCTCTCTCTCTCTCTCTCTGTGACTATCATAAATAAATAAAAAAAATTAAAAAAAAAATGTTTAAAAAAGAAATTTTTATTGAAGGTAGGGGGGAGTCAAATTTCACAAAGAAGGTTGTAACTCTTCCCAAGTTCTTTTTTTCTAACTTTTTTTTTTTTTTAATTTTTATTTATTTATGATAGTCACAGAGAGAGAGAGAGAGGCAGAGACACAGGCAGAGGGAGAAGCAGGCTCCATGCACCGGGAGCCCGATGTGGGATTCGATCCTGGGTCTCCAGGATCACGCCCTGGGCCAAAGGCAGGCGCCAAACCGCTGCGCCACCCAGGGATCCCCTTTTTTTCTAACTTTTAAACTGAGTTTTGTTTGAAGAGTGTGGCATAAAGAATACACCTGGGTTTTTGTTCCCAGTTTCTGAAATAATCGGAACCCCTTGGAATTTCCTGAGGGATAGAAGTGTCTCTGTTATGCTAACAAGGTGACCTGTGCAGTTTGCTAGACTGGTCACTGATCTCCATAAAAACCAACAGTGTGATTAGAGGGTTGGAACCCCACCTATGTCCCCCCACTCCACCTACCTACCGGGAATGGAGCATGGCTGAGAGTCCAATCACCTGTTCAATGATTTCATCAACTGTGACTATTTAAGGAAACTCCAATAAAAAACTGTACTCACCAAAGCTGAGTACAGCCTCCTGGTAGGTGGGGTGACATGCCCCAACTAAACTGGGAAAAGGCATGGAAGCTCTGCATCTGGGACCTTCTACCCCTTACCATATGCGTATTCTTTAAAATAGAACTGTATTCAAGTGCCTGACTGGCTCAGCTGGTAGAGTATGAGACTTTTAAAATAAAACTGTAATCATTAAATAAAGCACTTTCTTGAGTTCTGTAAGTCATTCTAGTGAATTACTCAAACTGAGGCCTCATGGGGACCTCCTAATTGATACATGGCAGGCCAGAACTGCAGATATCCTGATGACCTGGGGATGCTCTTGGCCGACATCTGAAGAGGAAAAACCTTGTGAAGGGTTAAGCCCTTACATCTGCAGAGCCAACACCAACTCTTGCAGTATCGCCACTTGGGGTGGAAAGAGCTGGAAACCAGAATAAGGACAAGCCTTTGTCAAAAAAAAAAAATAAGGCAAAAAAATTAATTATACCAATAGCATAATACATAGTAATAAAAAATCAGCACTCTACAACTAGCAGTATGACTTATATGTTCAAACAAGATGAAATCAGCAAGGGAGAGACTCTTAATCATAGGAAACAAACTGAGGGTAGCTGGAGGGGACGGAGTTGGAGGGACGGGGTTAACTGGGTGATGGACATTAAGGAGGGCATGTGATGTAATGGGCACTGGGTGTTATATAAGACTGATGAGGGCAGCCCGGGTGGCTCAGCAGTTTAGCGCCGCCTTCAGCCCAGGGTGTGATCCTGGAGACCTAGGATCAAGTCCCGTGTCAGGCTCCCTGCATGGAGCCCTGCTTCTCCCTCTGCCGGTGTCTCTGCCTGTCTCTCTCTCTGTCTCTCATGAATAAATAAAATCTTTATATAAAAAAAAAAAATACTGAGGAGTCACTGATCTGTACCTCTGAAACTAATAATGCATTATGTTAATTAACTCAATTAAAATTAAAAAATAAAGTGTAGGATATTAGAAAACATTTCAATACATTGAAAATACTTTTAGTAAAAAAAAAAAAAAAAAAAAAGAAAGAAAGAAAGAAAAATACTTTTAGTAATACCTGAAAATGGCTACTTTTATCACCTTAACACTGAGTAAGAAAGGGAGTTCTTACCAAAGGCATACGTTCCCACAGATCATTGCGATGGCATTGTTCCAGCCATACACAGCCACAGGGAAGTTGAACGCAGTGATGATACCAACCAGGCCCACAGGATTCCACTGCTCAATGAGCGCATGGCCAGGTCCTGAGGACAGGGGAAGGTGTGGAACTTGCTTAAACAAGTATCTTAATGCATTTGATGGTAATCATTACAGTCTGACATCATTCATTTTGAGAACAAAGGTGCATCAGGCTAAGTGGGAATCCAGATGTCTTGCATTGGATCATTTTACACAGCTGCTGGATAGTGGTATATTAATTAGTATACAATGAAGCTGTTATTACTATACTAGGTTATACACTGTCCTGATACCATCACACCTCTGATCCTGCTTGTGATCAGGCCAGCATCAGCACCATCTGGGAGACAAGGAAACTTCAAAGAGGTGAGGAGAGGTGCCCTGGATGATGTGACTGCAAAGGGCACAACACAGGACCTGTGACACCTGTTCTTTTACAATGCCTGTAAAGCCCTTGGCCAACTTCTCCAAAGTGAAGCCAAGATGGCTCATGTGAAAGAAAAAAAGAACAGCTCTAAGAATTACATGTATGTTAAATGAACTGCACAAGTCTTTATATTTATATTGGAAAATGAGAAATACAAAGAAAAATATGTAACTTATATATAAATTTTAAATGTAACGTCACCCACCATCCTACAGGGGTGTATTTTAATTGAAGGCAGCTGGAGCAAGGAAGGTGACCACTCGAACTGAGTTAAAACCACAGACCAGGGCAGCCCAGGTGGCTCAGCAGTTTAGCACCACCTTCAGTCCAGGGCGTGATCTTAGAGACCCAGGATCGAGTCCCACATCGACCTCCCTAAATGGAGCCTGTTTCTCCCTCTGTGTCTTTGCCTCTCTCTCTCTCTCTGTGTCTCTCATGAATAAATAAATAAGGGCAGCCCTGGTGGCGCAGCGGTTTAGCGCCGCCTGCAGCCAAGGGCGTGATCCTGGAGACCCTGGATCGAGTACCACGTCTGGCTGTCTGCGTGGAGCCTGCTTCTCCCTCTGCCTGTGTCTCTGCCTCTCTCTCTCTCTCTGCATCTCTATGAATAAATAAAATTTAAAAAAAAAGAATAAATAAAATATTTTAAAAAAGAAAAACCATAGACCACCTGGGAAGGTGGAGCTCCCAGGTGTCCATCTGTCTGTCCATACTCAGGCTGTGGGGAAAGGGAACCCATCGGGAGCTACCCCCCCTTCCCAGGCCCCTGGAGATGATGTGCTGACACAGCCTCTTCCTGGCAGGCCTGCCTCCTCCTCTCCTGCCCTCCCCTTGTTGTCCTCCCCAGGGTGGCCAGCGCAGTTCAATGACCTCTGTCCCTGGCTTACCACTCTGTGGACTCTGTGGTGTCTGGATCGCTACTGGATCACTACTGTAGATGCCCTCAGGACAAAGTCCGGTTCCTTGCCAGGACTCCATTTTCACCTTGTGTCTCCCCTCTGCCCTCAAGCTATGCTAAAGCAAGGCAGTTGCCTAAATAAGCGGTGTTTTCCCACCTTAAATCACACAAGCTTCTTCTCGGTGACCAAGCACCTCACCCTCTCCTTCCTTAAGGCCTGACCTTGGATTACTGTCTCCTAGGGGTGTCTCCTGACTGCCTCACAAGGCTGGCTCAGGGTCACCACCCTGCCCTGTGCCCCCAGTACTTACCATACTGTTACTATTGTCCTATTACATGTCTCTCACTTCCCTCCCACTCTAAAACATAATGAATCTTTAAGCTTTTAAATTCCTTCAGGACAGCCACCTGGATGACTCAGTGGTTGAGCATCTACCTCTGGCTCAGGTCGTGATCCCGGCATCCTGGGATCGAGTCCCACATTGGGCTCCCTGCAAGGAGCCTGCTTCTCCCTCTGCCTATGTCTCTGCCTCTCTCTGTGCCTCTCATGAATAAATAAATAAAATCTTTAAAAAAAAAAATTATCTCCCTCTCCCATCTCCCCACCCCACCCCACTCGTATGCATGCTTGTGCTCTCTCAATGAATGAATGAATCAACCTATCAATTAATTAATTCTTTCAGGATGGGGATAATTCCTTACTGATCAAGTACCACCTACTAGTTCTCCTGGCATCTGGTACACAGTAAGCATTTATTATATTAATGAAATTAAAGTTATCCACAAAGGCTCTGCATAAACAAATAACCTACTCTTCTAAAGAATGTGCAAGCAACTGAGACAGATTTTAATTGGTGAGGCAGACATCACAATAGGTGTAATCAAAGAAGTTCCTTGTATGTACACATGCACTTCGCCAAACTGGCAATTTACTTTTTTAACTAGAAAAGCCTATTGAAAATGATCAGCAACATAAAAATCATCTTGAATAATAGGAATCACTATTACATACCTAATTAAGGACATTAACTGTAGTTTAAAAAACAAAAAATCCCAATTCTTTCCTAAAGTAAATGCGCCAAATATGCTCCCCCCGCCAAAAAAAAAAACAACCCCAAAAACAAAAACAAGAAAACACAGAACGCCTGGGTGGTTCAGCAACTGAGTGTCTGCCTTTGGCCCAGGGCATGATCCTGGGAACCGGGATTGAGTCCCGCATCAGGCTCCCTGCATGGAGCCCGTTTCTCCCCCTGTCTCTGCCTCTCTCTCTCTCTCTCTCTCTGTCTCTCATGAATAAATAAATAAAAATTGTTTAAAAAAAAAAAAACGGAAAAATGTGATCTTTACAAAAAAAATTATTCCTTTTCCTGGTTATAAATGTAACAGAATCCCAATCATGGAAATTTTAGAAAATAGAGAAAAATAGATTAATAACCATCAATAATTCTGCCACATACAACCACTATTACTGCTTTGGCTGACTTCCACTACTTGGTACTCTTTTTTTTTTTAAGATTTTATTTATTTATTCATAGACACAGAGAGAGAGAGGCAGAGACACAGACAGAGGGAGAAGCAGGATCCATGCAGGGAGCCCGATGTGGGACTCGATCCCAGGTCTCCAGGATCATACCCCAGGCTGCAAGCGGCGCCAAACCGCTGCACCACCGGAGCTGCCCTACTTGGTACTTTCTATGCAGGCATTCAGTCACCTATTTTGCTCAAAACTGCAAACATTACAAATCATATAAACCTGTATCCTCACTTTTGAAACCTCTGCCAAGTACAAAGTCAGCCCTTGCAACATTAAGTAACAGCAAAAAAAATTGGAAATACCCTACATATTTATCACTTGGGAACTGGCTAAAAACATTAGTGTCCTGGGGCACTTGGGTGGCTCAGTGGTTGAGTGTCTGTCTGCCTTAGACTCAGGTCGTGATCCCAGAGTCCTAGGATGGAGTTCTGCATCAGGCTCCCTGCAGGGAGCCCGCTTCTCCCTCTGCTTAGGTCTCTGCCTCTCTGTGTCTCTCATGAATAAATAAAATCTTTAAAAAAAAAAAAAATTAGTGTCCTGACACCCAAAGGCAGCTATAAAAAAAGATGAAGGAAGCCCCTTGCTGAAATAATAAATGACAGTTTCTTTTTACACATTAAGTAAAAAGAACAGAACATTTAGCTTGCTAATGTTTGTGTTCCTAAAAGACATATTTGCCTGCACAAGACAAAAGTTCTAAAAAAATAAAAAATAAATGTTTCTTGGTTTCTACCAAGAAACATTCACTACTTCTATGGAATACTTAGGGAGTATCCAGGGAGGTAGGAAGGAAACTTTTTTTATCCTTTACCCTTTCATTCCTTTTCAATTTCATGATATAAATTTATCACCTCTTAAAAACAAAAACATTATGGATCCCTGGGTGGCGCAGCGGTTTGGCGCCTGCCTTTGGCCCAGGGCGCGATCCTGGAGACCCGGGATCGAATCCCACATCGGGCTCCCGGTGCATGGAGCCTGCTTCTTCCTCTGCCTGTGTCTCTGCCTCTCTCTCTCTCTCTCTCTCTGTGACTATCATAAATAAATAAAAATTTAAAAAAAAAAAAAACATTAAAATAATTTAAAAGTAAATACAACTTTTCTGTAAGTGTGGGGTTAGGAGAAAGCAATTTTCCTAAGTATGAGTTTTAATATATGCTAATAGACTACCAAAATGAGCTTAACATTTGTCATATAAAGCATTTAGGTCATTTCAAATGTGTCCTATTGTTACTACAAGGAATAGCTTTCTTTTCCCCTTTTGGATAAATTATTATTTTTTTAAAGATTCCATCCATCCATTCATCAGAGACAGAGAGAGAGGGGCACAGACATACGCAGAGGGAGAAGCAGGCTCCTTGAGGGAAGCCTGATGTGGGACTCGATCCCGGGACTCCAGGACCACGCCCTGAGAGGAAGGCAGAGACACTCATCTGCTGAGCCAACCAGGGGTGCCAAGGAACAGCTTTACATATAAACCTTTTTCACATTTCAAGAGTATTTATTTGAATTAGATTCTTGAAATTGGTATTAAACATTTCTGGCCCTTTGGATTTATTTTCTGATTGTTATCCTGATGGATTGGTGATACACATTACCAAAAAAGTTCACACAAAAGAGTGGCTATCTCACCAATGGACTTGCCAAAGCAGAGTTTTATCGTTATTTCTTAAATAAATTATTTATTTTTTAAAAGGTTTTATTTATTTGAGAGAATCAGAGAGAGAGAGAGAGAGAGAGAGCACGAGCAGGGTGAGAAGCAGACTCCCCACTGAGCAGAACCTGATGTAGGACTCAATCCCAGGACCCTGAGATCATGACCTGAGTCAAAGGCAGACACTTAACCGACTCAGCCACCCAGGCATCCCCTGGAGTATTATCTTTAAAAATAGAAAAATTTGGGACGCCTGGGTGGCTCAGTGGTTGGGTGTCTGCCTTCGGCTTAGGGCGTGATCCTGGGGTCCCAGGATCGAATCCCACATCGGCCTCCCTGCATGGAGCCTGCTTTTCCCTCTGCTTATGTCTGCCTCTTCTCTCTCTAATGAATAAATAAATAAAATCTTTTAAAATAAATAAATAAAAATTAAAAATAAAAAATAAAATAAAAATAGAAAAATTTAAGAAGTACTTTGATCTAAAAAAAAAAAGTACTTTGATCTGACGTAAAAACGTCAAATAGGTAAAAACCTATTTGAATTTATATTTGTTGGTACAGACATGAAAGACATTTTTGTATATTTCCATGCTACATGCAGTTGCTCTTCTGCCAACTAATTCACAGCTACAGCATTTTTTTGAGCTCTGCCTAAGAGCACAAAATTCTTAGCTTAATTGACTTCATTGCTTACTTTCAGAAGGCAAGATGGGTCCCCCAATCATCCGCGATAAGCCAACAGCATAATCACAAACATCCACGTACTCTTGAACTTCTCCCACACCTTCCACTAAGATTTTCCCCATCTCCAAAGACACCTAAAAAAGTACAAAAAAACAAGAAGCATTTTTGCAACGCAATTCATATTTTAAATACTAAGTTTATGGGGCAGGGTGGGTACCAAACAGTATTTCATGTTAATTTCATGAAGGGGTAAATTTCAGAGAGTCTGTTATATTAATTTAAAAACCCAAGATTTAAAAAAATAAAAATAAATAAAAATAAATAAAAACCCAAGATTTGTCTTTACTTTTCCTCTAAAGAGATGTTTTTTATAAATATTATGACTGTTCTCCTTAAGCATCACAATCTTACAATCTTAAACACAACAAGCCTTATTCCCCACTCAAAGGAACATGTATTTACTATCGAAATACGTTACCAAATTTCCTAGTATTTGGATCTTCTCCCTCAAAGCATCCCCAATCTGCCTCACTACTTCTCCTCGCTTCGGAGCAGGAACCTAAGAAGAAAATGGAATCTCAGTGTCTAATTCAAAGCGTAAACATGTCTGTAACACAACAGTAGACAATCGTGCTCTAAGAGAATTAAGTCCCAGCCCATCAGATGATTTTTTGATCACATCAAGACTGTGATTATAGCACGTCCCTAAAACTAATACCAGAGACCCAGGAAACATCATCCAGGTGACAGGTTCTTGGAAAGCAAGGGTCTGTGCCAAGGACAGAGAGAAATTCAGAGAATGAACACAATCTTTGCAAGGACTCTAGAAAAAGCTTAAGATACCTTAAATATCTGTAAACCTTTAAGATTTCCAGTGATGTTTTCTTATGTGTCAAAATGACTGCATGCCCAAATACTACTCAGCTGATGAAATGGCATTCCATAAGCCATTCAAATTATGACTTTTTTTTTCAAATTACGATTTACTCACTATTTTCTGAGCACCTAGTATGTAACAGGAATAATGCCAGGCACCTGGACTAAAATAAGGGAAGCATTCATGGAGCTAATAATCTTACTGAATCTTATTCTAAGCGCAATGGGAAGTCTTTAATGGTTTTCAAGGGGAAAATTATTTGCTTTACCTTCCCCCCCCCCCCAAAAAAAAACTGTTTTAATTAAGTAAGCTTTATGCCAACAAAGTGGGGCTTGAACTCAAGACCCCAAGATCAAGAGTCACATACTCTACTGAGCGAGCCATGCAGGTGCCCCACTTTGCCTTTTTAAGATCGCTGTTAGGGGGTACCTGGGTGGCTCAGTGGGTTGATTATCTGAGTCTGACTCCTTTTTTTTTTTTTAAGATTTTATTTATTCATTCATTAGAGACACACAGAGAGAGGCAGAGACATAGGCAGAGGGAGAAGCAGGCTCCCCCCGGAGAGCCTGATGCAGGACTTGATCCCAGGACCCTGGGATCACAACCTGAGTCAGAGGAAGATGCTCAACCATTGAGCCACCCAGGTGCCCCTGAGTCTGACTCTCAATTCCCACTCAGGTCATGGTCTCAGGGTTGTGGGATTGAGCCCTAAGTCAGGCTCCACACTCAGCACAGAATCTGCTTGTCCCTCTCCCTCTGCTCCCCAGCCCCTCTCTTTCTCTCTTTAAATAAAAATTTTAAAAAGAAAAATCAATGTGGGATAGATGGAACAGATACAGGAGGGGAAAAGTAGAAGATCAATTAAGAACACACTCTAGTAGCCTAGGCCAAAGATTATACTAACTTGATAGTAAAACTGGGGGCAGCCTGGGTGGCTCAGCAGTTTAGCGATGCCTTCAGCCCAGGGCCTGATCCTGGAGACCTGGGATCGAGTCCCAGGTCAGGCTCCCTGCATGGAGCCTGCTTCTCTCTCTGCCTCCCCCCCCCCCACCACCACACCTCTCTCTCTCTCTCTAATAAATAAATAAAATCTTAAAAAAAGAAAAAAGAAATATAAAACTGAAGCAAGGGAGACATAAAGTAGAATCAGGATTATTTAGGAAATAGAACAGACAGGACACACTAATGGAATAGGTGTGGGAAATGAGGGATGTAGAGCCATGGATGATGCCTAGATCTCTGGCTTGAACAGCTAGGTAGATGGAAGTACAATTCCCCAGATGAAGAAGACTCAGAAGTATCAAAGGTTGGGACACTTGGGTGGCTCAGTCAGTTGAGTGCCTCCGACTCAGGTCATGGTTCCAGAATCCTGGGATCAAGCCCCATATTGGGCTCCCTGCTGAGAGAGGAGTTGGCTTCTCCCTCTCCCTTTGCCCCTCCCCCCCCAACTCATGTTGGCTCACTCTCAAATAAATAAATAAACCTCTAAAAAAAAAAAAATAAGTGTCGGGTTTGTGAAGGTAAAGAGTACAGGTTGGGCCACGTGGAGTTTGAGACATGATTTACATATGGAGACATTACTTCCTCAATGTGACCATCACTCCTCTTCCCCCAGCTCTTCCCAATTAACTCTGGCTCTCCTTCAAAGGCAACTAAAAGGACCATTTTCCCCAGGCTGGCCCCAGTACTCCACTGGCTCCTCAGAGAGTGCTATCAAAGCTCTGTTCCAGGGTGGCTTCCCAGAGCCTGACCCAGAACTCAGGGCTCATCCTCACTCTCTTCTTTCCAAATAGATGGTGTTGTGATAGAGCTTTTCTGGAAAGTAACCCGGCATACTGTAACATTTAACCCATTCCTTCTCTTTGACTAGGTAATTCCATTTCTGGATATCAAGCAAATACACACGTTACAGACATACAGGTACAACACTTACTGCAGTGCTGTTTCTGGTGGAGAAAAACAAACCATCTTTATGTCTATCAACACAGGACTGGTTAATTACACAAAAGCTATAACACGGGATTATTTACACTCTACAAGGTAGACTTACAAGCAAAAACTTTCCAGAGTTGTAACAGAAAATAGCAAAATATGCATACAATAACTAAATTTTTGCTTATGTTTGAAGAAATACACAAGATGTTAAGAATGGTCATTTCTGGGGAATGGGATTTTTTTAGGTGGTGGGATGGAATTATAAGACTTTTGTTCCTCACATTTAATAAGTCTACAATATTTGCCTTTTTTTTTTTAAAAGACTTTATTTATTTATTCATGAGAGACACAGAGAGAGAGAGGCAGAGACACAGGCAGAGGGAGAAGCAGACTCCATGCAGGGAGCCCGACGTGGGACTCGATCCCGGGTCTCCAGGATCAGACCCTGGGCTGAAGGCAGGCACTAAACCGCTGAGCCACCCGGGCTGCCAATATTTGCCATTTTAACAATACATGCACTCTTTTGAAAATATCAAAAACTGATTGTTACATGAATCAGCACAGATCCTATACATTTCCTAAGCATGGAATGAGTTTACTACTGTTCCAAATGAATTTAGCCCACAGGTTTGTAAGTTTAGCAAACTGGTTAATTTCAACTCAGAATGTTCAATACACATAGCCCTTTACATCATATTCTTGTATATATTATTCAGTCTCTAACCAGTAATTATTGCACACTTCCTATAGTGCCAGATATTCTGTTCTTCCCCAGGGATACTAGAGAAGACAGCTACAATTCAAGCCCACCAGAACCAACACTCCAGGAGTGGTGAAGACAAGAAATAGGTGATTTCAGTCTCATGTGCTAAGTGCCAGGCTGGAGAAGCCAGACTGTACAAGGGGAGCAGCTAGCCGTGTTAATTTAGTGTTACTTGGGGTTAAGCAAGTAGGGAGGAAGGAGGCTTTCTGAAGAAGTTTAAAATTGAGACTGAAGACCTCAAGCATGATTGGTGTTTGCCAGGTAAAGAGGTAGAGAAGGTAGACAGAAATTATGGGCAACAGGACTGAGCACGTGCAAAGGCCAAAAAACAAAAGAGAATATGGGGACTTTTGAAAAATTTAAAGGGGTTAAAAGAGGCAGGGGAGAAAATTTGGAGTCACAGTGCAAAGGACCTTATAAAGAATCCTCCAAAAAATAGTGTGGAGGGTGCCTGAGTGGCTCAGGTGTCCTGGGATCAAGTCCCCCATTGGGCTCCCTGCTCCAGTGCAGAACCTGCTTCTCCCTCTCTCTCTACTGCTCTCCCTGCTTGTGCTCTGTCAAATAAATAAATTAATTAATTAATTAATTAATTAATTAAAAAAAAATAGTGGGGAAATCACTAGAGGGTATTAAAAGGTAGGGGGGAAAATCACAGTGCATTGTAAAATACCACTCCAGGGGCACCTGGCTGGCTCAGTCTACACAGCATGCAACTCTTGATCTTGAGGTTGGAGCTCACTTAAAACAATTGTATTAAAAAAAAAAAAAAAAAGCCCTCCAGTTGTGGTCTAGGAAATAGAACAGAGTGAGACAAGATTCACATAGGAAGACTATTAGGCAAGAAAAAGATGGTGACTTGTCCCAATTACAGAAATAGCAACAGAGATAACTGCAATTTAAAATATTCAAGACTTGGTAACTGACAATTGGTAATTGAGAGATCCTCAACCCTGGGTATATAGCAAAATCATCACCCATGAAACCTTTGAGCTGGATTCCATCCAAGACCATTCAAATGTGGCCTCTTCATTTTTGTTCTAGCCTCCCAATGATGGGACAGAGTAGCAAGAATTGAGAAAGCAGGATTGGGTCTGGGGAGAGGGAAATGGGGGCAGAGTGGGCAACATGATAACCCATCTCCCAGGTGAGCTTGACTGATCTCAGCATGACAGGTATATATAACCTCATGTCCTCCTGAGGTGGACAACAGGAGACCTCATCCCTGCACACTGTACCTGTGAAGTACATACTTAGAACGAGCATCCCCAACAGCCACAAGAAGGAATTATCAGCACTGAGGGAATTATTAGCTGAGCTTTTGGGGTAATAATACAAGGAAACCTGTGTTAAAGTGCTACCATGGGGATCCCTGGGTGGCGCAGCGGTTTGGCGCCTGCCTTTGGCCCAGGGCGCGATCCTGGAGACCCGGGATCGAATCCCACGTCGGGTTCCCGGTGCATGGAGCCTGCTTCTCCCTCTGCCTGTGTCTCTGCCTCTCTCCCTCTCTCTCTATGACTATCATAAATAAAGAAAAATTTAAAAAATATAATAAAAAAAAAAGTGCTACCATGTTAAACTTAAATATTTTTATTTATTTTTTTTTAAAGTTTAGGTTTTTTTTTTTTTTTTAATTTTTATTTATTTATTATAGTCACAGAGAGAGAGAGAGAGGCAGAGAAGCAGGCTTCATGCACCGGGAGCCCAACGTGGGATTCGATCCCGGGTCTCCAGGATCACGCCCTGTGGCAAAGGCAGGCGCCAAACCGCTGCGCCACCCAGGGATCCCCTTAAATATTTTTAAAAATTTATTCATGAAAGACAAAGGCAGAGACCTAGGCAGAGGGAAAAGCAGGCTCCCTGATGGAAGCCCAATGCAGGACTTGATCCCAGGACCCCGGGATCATGGCCTGAGCCAAAGGCAGACGCTCAACCACTGAGCCACCCAGGTGCCATTAGATGGATGGCTCTTATTATTTATTCTGGGTTCATGTGCTACCTCCTCAGAGATTCCTTCCCTGATCACCAAAGAGCTACCATATATTATAGAGCTTCCATGTAAATGTTATTCCTTTTTTCGGTTAGAGATGGTGCCTGTCATCACTCCAGCTCTTCCTCCCCAGAGATGGACAGGGGGAAAATGAAGACACACGTGGATGCAGAGGAGCATAAACAGGTGGCATTCTGGGCTGAAACCAGTTCCTGAGAGAGAGCAGCAGAGCCAGTAATCCCGACCAGGTTCTCTGTGGTCAGGTTTAGTTAGGAGAAAGAAATCAGCTATATATTTTTCACATAGGAAGCTTCCTATATTTTTATACTTTTTCCTTAAAGAAAAATGTTCCCTTTGAAAAATTTCAGGCCTTGGGATCCCTGGGTGGCGCAGCGGTTTAGCTCCTGCCTTTGGCCCAGGGCGCGATCCTGGAGACCCGGGATCGAATCCCATGTCGGGCTCCCTGCATGGAGCCTGCTTCTCCCTCTGCCTGTGTCTCTGCCTCTCTCTCTCTCTCTCTCTCTATCATGAATAAATAAATAAAATCTTAAAAAAAAAAATTTCAGGCCTCTCACAAAAGAAGTCAATGAAACAGTGGTTTGTCCTAACACAGGCGAGGCCATCCAAAACTATCAGGGGGAAGCAGAAGCAGCCCCACTGGAATTAAGGACCCAGGAGGGTTAAGTGTGTAGACCAGGAGGGGATGAGCTTTGCTCTCTCCTTGTGTGAGGCACCAGCAGCCTCTAAGTGACTGCCCCGTTGGCAGGAGCCCCAGATGCAGTTAGGAAAGGCTCTGCCACTACCCTCAACTTTGAACTCAATTGCTTAACTCAAATTCTAACAAGTGGGATCCCCAACCATCACCCAGGACAACAACCTGCTCCCACTTAGCAATGTCACTCTACTGGGAGATCTGAGCAGTCTGGGAAGTAGAAGCAAGCATGTTAGGTGCAGGGGCGGGCACTGTTCACTGAGAGAGGATGGCCATGTGAAACCCTAAACATGAAAATAGCAGTAACAAGAAGAGTACTGCACACTACTAAGGAAAGGTATCAGTGTCAGCTGCCAGCCCCTAGGGCACAGCCAAGACTGATTGATTATCTTATTTATTTATTCATGAGAGACACAGGAAGGCAGAGACACAGAGAGGGAGCAGCAGGCTCCCAGCAGGGCGTCAGACAAGACTGATTTAAAAGCCAGTCTAAAAAGAAAAAGAAAAAAAAAAAAAAGCCAGTTTAGGGGGATCCTTGGGTGGCTCAGCAGTTTAGCATCTGCCTTCAGCCCAGGGCATGATCCTGGAGTCCCGAGATCCAGTCCCACATCAGGCTCCCTGCATGAAGCCTGCTTCTTCCTCTGTGTCTCTGCCTCTGTGTCTCTCTCTCATGAATAAATAAATAAAATCTTAAAAAAAAAAAAAAAAAGTCAGTTTAGGAGTTTAGGAAAGACCCTGAATCACACACACCTGGGTAAATGCACACACACATACATACATGTTTCTGATCACGTTTTACTGGCATTCAAAACCCTATATGCAAACAGTGAATCCTAATGCAAATTATGGGCTTTAGTTAATAACAGTTGATCAGCATTGGCTCTCCAATTGTAAGCAATGTAGGGCACCAATGTAAGACAGTGGTTAAGGAAACGTGCAAAGTGTGATAAGAAGGACAGAACTCCCTGTTTTCCACTCATCTCTCTGCTGAATGGGCTCAGGCTAAGCCAGAATGTGCCACTTGGGCATTAAGCATTAGGATCATTCTGAGCTGAAGGCAACCAAGGCCCAACAGACTCAGGAAAAGCTTTTTACCTCTCCCTAACTGCCTGAAAGAAGGGGGTCTGTGCCAAGAAGCGAGTTCTTACCACAGATCGCTTTTATAAGGATGACCTACTGGCATGGCAGGGAACACATTTGTGTACCAAACATTTGCTCCTCTCACCTTCCTATGAACTGCCTTCCTCTCCAAGAAGCCCCAGAGCTCTGGATACATACAAGCTTAGATGTCTGGCTGCCCTTGGGTCTTGGATCTTTCCTCACTGCCACTCTTCCGTGCCCCACATGAGAAATTCAAATGTTTTTCTCTTGTTCATCTGTTTTATGTCAATTATTAAACCAGCTACAGAACTCGGAAGTGAAAAGCCAAAGTTTTTTTTCTCTCCTATAAACCTGAAACTACTCTAAAAAATTAAGTCTAATTTTTTTGGAATAGCTTATATATAGGAAAACAATTTTAAAATTACACAACTTTAGGCTGGTAGGCAATGCCACGATGGGTGTCAAAATTTTACACATGCCACGTATAATAACCACCAACTATGAAACAAAAAAGACTGGAAGGAAATGCACAAACTCCAACTCTAATAACCATTCTCTATAAAAGAAGATATAAGGGGATCCAATGTGATTATATTAGTGTCTCATCCAATTCTTATTAAAGAATATACATTACTCTTGGGTGGCTCAGCATTTTAGTGCCTGCCTTCCGCCCAGGGCATGATCGTGGAGTCCTGTGATCGAGTCCCACATCAGGCTCCCTGCATGGAGTCTCTCTCTCTCTGTGTCTCTCATGAATAAATATTTTTTTTAAAAAAAGAATATAGGATCCCTGGGTGGCGCAGCGATTTGGCGCCTGCCTTTGGCTCAGGGCATGATCCTGGAGACCCGGGATCGAATCCCACGTCGGGCTCCCGGTGCATGGAGCCTGCTTCTCCCTCTGCCTGTGTCTCTGCCTCTCTTTCTGTGTGACTATCATAAATAATAAATAAAAATTGAAAAAAAAATAAAATAAAAAAGAATATATATTAATCTTTCTTAAAGATTTTAGTTGAGAGAGAGTGAGAGAGAGAGCGCATGAGCAGGCGGGAAGGGCAGAGGGAGAAGTAGATCCACCGCTGAGCAGGGATTCCCAATGCCTAGGACCCTGAGATCATGACATGAGCCAAAGGCAGACACTTAACCAACTGAGCTACCCAGGCACCCTGTGTTAATTTTTTTTAAAGGTTTTATATATTTATTTGAGAGAGTGCATGATGGGGTGGTAGGAGAAACAGAGGAAGCAGCAGATCCCTGCTAAGCAGGGAGCCAACCCCGAGATCATGACCTGAGATCACAACCCGAGCAGAAGGTAGCCACTTAACTGACGGAGCCACCCAGGTACCCCAAATATGTATTACACTTTTAGGATAAAAAAAAAAACAAAAATTATTTTGCAAACAATAAATGACACTGCTTTGGACACTTTTCTCTACGTAGAGTGAACTTTACTTATTATACCATATACTTTTGGAAGTGGTGTTTTAACACTCAAGGATATTTTTCATTGTGCATAATGGAACCCTACACCAACAATCAGGCTTAAAGTACAGGAAAGATGTTTGCACAGAGGCGGTCCCTCAGCTGACAACTAAGGTACATTCAACTCAGGGCTCTCTGGGAGAGCCTGCCCCTGTCCAATTCACCCTAGCATTCTTTGATTCAGAAAAAAACATTGACTCAGCAGTCTGGAAACCAGTAACACGTGGTTCTGTGGCCCTGGTAAGACGTCCGCAAAGGCCAGGTTCTGCAGCTAGCAATTCCAAGGATTAATTCATTTAATGCTCACCATAACCCCAGGGGGCAGGCAGGCCATCTCCTCTATTTACAAGACAGAGCACACAGAAGGGAAGTAATTTACCCAAGGGTAGAACTGGGTTAAACAGTCCAGGATGTTCCTCTAGCCTCAGGCCTATAATCTTCAGTGATAGATAGAATGGAATATTCAGAGTGGGGGAGGGAAGAAGGGAAATGCGGGCTACCCCATTTCTTCCCTCTCTTCTCTTCCAGAGCCTGGCCCTCACCTAGTGACAGCTCCCTGTGGCCCAGCTCAGCTCCAGTCACAGCTCCTACAGAAGATCACATTACCCCAGGTGGAGACAGAAGAAGGAGGCACCACCCACTCTAACGCCAGATCAGACAGCAGGAACTCAAGCCCCTGCCCTTTGAACTAGGGCTATCCACCTACTGCTGAGATGCTCCCACCCCTCACCCCTACATACAGTTGGCTAGAAGGAGATGGGAGAAGCAGCAAAATGGGGTTTCTAGCACACACAGTCCTTTCTTTTAGTCCAATTAGAAACTTACTTCAAAAAAAAAAAAAAGAAAGAAAGAAACTTACTTCAACTAGAAAATAGTGTTCAGAGCATACAGTTGGCTAGAAGGAGATGGGAGAAGCAGCAAAATGGGGTTTCTAGCATACACAGTCCTTTCTTTTAGTCCAATTAGAAACTTACTTCAACTGGAAAATAGTGTTCAGAGCTGAGGTTTATGCTTCTTCAAAGACTTTTAATCCACTTAAAATCACCCATTAATTGAAAGCCAAATATGGAAAATGCACTATCCTAGGGCTACGGCTCAGAGATTATCATAGCTCCAAGCAACTCCCCTTGCAGGGGAGCACTGACTGCTCTTGTAAAATTTTTCTCTATCTCCCTTGCAATTACCATAGGTCACCATGCTGTGACCTTCGCACTCACCTCTGCCCAGACTTTCCAGGCTTCCCTGGCTTTCTTCACTGTTTCTTCATAGTCAGCCACACTGGCCTAAAGTAGGAATTAGACGGGAGACAAAGAAAAATAATGGGAAGGGATGATCCCCTCTGAGAACAAACGAGATTTGTGGAAAAGAATGGGAGTATCTCCAGGTGACCGTCGGATTCGTAGTTTCTAGAATGATTTTCACAGCCTATGCCTTCATAGACTGTGAACTCGGTAAGACAGCTTAGAATCCGGCTGTGCTTCTTAAACGTTGCTTCTAGAAGCAAGCTCCATCAGCCTCATCTGGGGACAATACCTGAGACGTTAGAAAATCAGAACCCTGGGCTCCAACCCAGACTTCACAGGTTAGAATAGAATCTTCATTCAAAAACAGGTGATTCAGAGATATGGCCTTAAATGGAGCCCCCCTCCCAATGACTTTTCTGTCACCTTTTTTAGAGCACCCAAACCCAAAGACTGGGCAGTCTCCGAGACATTCTTAAATGTCACATGAAAACGAAACACTTTATTCTTGGACTGTGAGACTCCATACTGCTTTTCATCACTGGCACAAGTGGGCAGTTTGTATTAACAAGACAAAAAAAACTTACCTGTCGGACTCTTGCTATCGGTTCGTTGTTAGCCGGACAATAGGTCGTGATAACCTTCAAACAAAAAGAAAATGCCATCTATAGAAAATGTAATCCCTTCCAAACAGGGGGAACAGACCAAAAAACAGGGGACGGTAAAGGAGGAAGAAAAAAAACTTAAGACACCGTATCCAAACTTGGAATTTTTACATTAGCTTCTATTACAAATAGGTCACTTAGAGAGTGGTCTTTCATTTCTGACCTAAACATTCAGAACCACTTTTTGCAAAACACAGTCTTGCCAACTAAATATGGGGCGTGGGAGCAAAAGTCTAATATAACCCATTACGTCGCCTCTTTCTCCATTCATAAGAGACTAAACTGAAGAGTTTCACTTAATCTTCTCTTACTCTGTCCTAGTCAGAAGGTGAAGAAGAGTGGACAACTCTGTATCTCGACACAAGCTGCAGAGATTAGAAAGGAAAAAAATCAAGGCGTCGCTAAAAAAATTTTCAGGAGGAAGTATTTTATCCAGGACCCTAATGATAAAATGCCACAGGAAAAACAGGATCAAACTGCCAACAGAAGGGGAGGGTAATTTGGAGAATAACTGCAAACACCTACATCTCCCACAGTCAGCAATAACCTGGAGGAACAAGTGTTTCTTCTAACAAGGCAAGTTCGGTGTATGCAACAAACTTTGTGGCGTGTTATGTAACCTTTTCTTTTTCTTTTTTTATGTAACATCTTCTTATAAAAGCTTTCTCAGTCATGCAGCTCCCCCAAAAACCTTACCTTTCCATCCTATTCCCTAATAAAACATTGCACTGAGCTTTCTCTGCGTGCCAGTCATGCTGTCTGGCTCTGGAAATAAACGCTGAAAATCCTGTCCTCAAGGAAGCTCGGAGCCCAGCAGATTTAACTGGATGTCAGCGAGTCCCGGCTTGCGAACTCCAACAGCAAGGACAGTGTAACACTAAGAACACTGCCTGCGGCGCACGTGACATCAGAAGAGCCGGAGTCCAGCACAAAATTGAGGCAATTTCCCAAGGCTAAGCCTGTAGCCTGTCTCCCACCCACCGCGCAACGCCGCCATAGGCTGTAAGCGCGTGCGGGAGTTCAAGCCCCACCAGCTCCACGGCACGGATTGTCCAGAACACACAAAGGCCTCACGATCTGGGCGTATTCCGCAAGGCCCCTCACGTGCGCATGTTCACTCCGGGGCCTCAGACCTGCCCACCCCGCACCGCGGTCCCAGCAGCGGGAGGGGGCGGCAGTGCCCGCGCGGCCTCCGGGAGCGCAGGAGCCCGCACGGATCTCCAGGGCGCCCGCATACCTCTCCGCGGCCTCCCCAGCTGCCATTATACACGCCCTCGTTTTCCTCGCGGAGCCCCAGCTCCTTCAGCCAAGCATACTGGGCCTGATTGATGAGCAGAGTGGACATGAAGGCAGCGGGTCTGTGGCGAGCGCCCGAGAGCTTGCCTCCCCCTGCAACGCGCACACACAGCTGGCGGGGAACGCGCCACATGCTGGGCCCGGGGCACGCGCGGCGCGCCCGCGCCCCGGGACTGCAGAAATAGCGCCCCGCCCCCCTCCCGGGAGAGCGCATTGGGCAGGCCGGGCCCCGCCCCCCGAGCACGCCCCCCGCCCCCGCCCGGGTCTTCCGGGGGCGCGCAGAGCTCGAGCTCGCCCTCGCCGGGAGCGGGGCGGGTGCGCTGGGAGCCAGCGGGAGGGCGGCTGCCGTCTGCTGAGGGACGCCGCGAACCGCGGCTCCGGCTGGAGGCTCCTTGCAGCCTAATACCGGCTCTAAAGTACCCAGGCTTAGAGCAGGGCTCCCGGGCTGCCTCGTGCGAGTGCTCACCTTTCCGTCATTCCATCGCGTTATGCACACATTCTGGTTCGGTGGCTCGGGCCTGGGGTCTGAGAATGGCCCTTTACTACCAGCTCCCAAGTGATGATGACGCGGCTCTTTAACGAGGAGCAGCCGAAGGCCGCTTCCTGGTGGAGGGGGGATAGGGTTGTTTTCAGTGCTTTGTTAAGCTACGATTTCGGTGAGATGCCTGGGCGGCTCCGCGGTTGAGCGGCGGCCTTTGGCCCAGGGCGCGGTCCCGGGATCCAGCCCCACATCAGGTTCCTTGCAGGGCGCCTGCTTCTCCCTCTGCCTGTGTCCCTGCCTCTCTCTCTCTCTCTCTCTGTGTGTGTCTCTCATGAATAAATAAATAAAATCTTTTTTAAAAATTACAATTTTGAGTTTTCTGATTAATGAAAAATGTTAAATGATGATACTTCCTTCTAAATTTCCTGCCAGGGATCCCTGGGTGGCGCAGCGGTTTGGCGCTTGCCTTTGGCCCAGGGCGCGATCCTGGAGACCCGGGATCGAATCCCACGTCGGGCTCCCGGTGCATGGAGCCTGCTTCTCCCTCTGCCTCTCTCTCTCTCTCTCTGTGACTATCATAAATAATAAAAATTAAAAAATAAATAAATAAATTTCCTGCCAGAGTATATCCTTGCTTTTGAAGAATAAATACAGTTTTGATCAATTCCCTTCATTTTCCATGTCTTTGATTTTTCCTGCCATAGCATTTTCACTCCCTCCCCCCTCACCACCGCCACCAGGCGTAACCATCCCATCTCCCATCTTGTTCCACAGTAACTAGGCCTACACTATATAAGGGAAATATTAACATCTCTAGCAGAATGACTTGGACGTAAGTTAAAAATATATATGCACTCTTGGGGGCGCCTGGGTGGTTGAGTTGTTAAGTATCCTACTCTTAATTTCAGCTCAGGTCTTCAGCTCAGAGTCCTGAAATCCAGCTCTGCCTTGGGCTCCCCTGCTCAGTATGAAGTCTTCTGACATTCTCTCCCCCTGCCCCTCTCCCTACTTTCTCTTCATCAAAATAAATAAATAAATAAATTATATATATATATATATATATATATATATATACACATATATATATACACACACACATACTCTTGCGGTGCCTGAGTGGCTCAGTCAGTTGAGCATCCAACTCTCCATTTTGCCTTAGTTCTCTGAGCCCTGAGATCTACCCCCATGTGGGGCTGCCCACTGTGTGTGTGTTGGGGGGAGTGGATAGGGAGTCAGCTTTGATTTTCTCTCTCCCTCTGCCCCTCCCCCCCAAGTGCACAAGTGTGCGCTCTCTCCCTTTCTCTCAAATAAATAAATCTTTAAAAATATATATGTATACACACTCTTGGGACTCCTGGGTGGCACAGTTGGTTGAGCCTCAGACTCTTGGTTTTGGGATCCAGAACTGTGCGACGGGTCCCCATGTCTGGCTCTGCACATAATGTGAGGTCTGCTTGAGACTCACTCTCCCTCTCCCTCTGCCTCTCCTCAGCCCCCTCAAATAAATTAATCTTCAAAAAATACATATATACGCCACTCTCGAAGCAACTGAGTTCATAGGTCTCTCAGTGATTTCCAGCATACCTTCTGAAAATGTTTCTCCTGCTAGTGGCCTTCCACAATGCAGCCAGACATACTAAGTTACTATGCAAAGCCTGTTTTCTTCCCACTGTTTTTGCCCTTTGCTATTCTCTCAACCTGTGAAACTCTTCCTTCCACCTCTGCATTCAAGTTAAAGCTTTATCTGTTCCATCTTTATGGCTCAAATGATTTAACAAATACTCTGGCATGTATCAAACACCTACCAGAAACTATAGTAAGTGCTGGATATACAGGAACGATGCTTTTGTTTATAAATATTAAATTTTTACCTGTTCATCTTTGCATAGCTCCACAATTACCAGCATTGTAGCAGGCTCGTGTGACATGAATGAATGAATAAGAAACCTGTGAACACACCTTAGGAGGAATACACATGGATACTTTGTCCAGCACTGGTAATCTATCAATAGCCCAGCTACTATCTTCATCTACTCCTAGGACTGAAGCACTAATTTCCTTTGTTCTAATTCTCGACAGTTTGTTTTTTTTGTTTTTTGTTTTTTTCCCCTCAGACATTTAACCGAGAATTTAATTCTTCTCCCTTTCTGGCTGCTAGCAAGATTCCTTATACATGTATCTTAACACCACAGTCTTCTTTCTCCTCTCTTCCATTTAATTCAGAAGACATTTACAGATACACTGAATTTTAGAAGCAATGCATAGTGCTCTTGAGGAATGTTAGATTCTTTCTCTTCACTATGTCAACTAGAGAAGTTCAGGGCTGTCTCTCTAAATTAGTTCTAGGAAAATAGACATGAGTAATTGCCTACATTGAGTGGAGATTACATCTCACTCTTCTACCTCCATTTTTCAAAACTGACTTAGCCCTGCCCAATAGGAGATCAGGAAAAATTATAAGCAATGAATTTTGACGAGGCAGAGCAGGAAGAGATAGAATTAAATGATTCATGAGAGCACATTTCATATATGAAAGAGAATTGAATGAATCATACATAAAAGCGTATATAAAAACTGCAAAGCCCTATAGAAATGTCGATGTACTGACTGAACTCGGGGCACCTTGAAAGTATTCTGTATTAGAAGTGGCAGAGTCTGCAAATAGCCAATCTTGCTTCCAAATGGCTTATCAAAGGCACAGTAGCATGGTGATTAAAGCAAGGACTCTGGAGTCACAGCATTGTAACAAATGAATAGTGCTTATGATGTGATGTCCTCAATGAACGCTAGAAGTCTTCATTCTTCAAAGATAGCTAGCCAGAAGGCAGATGATGTGACCTGAACATGCATGCTTGCCCCAAGGCAGCAATAAATTAGAGAAATCACCACCACCCAGGATACATTTTCATTTTTGCAAATGCAAAACCTGATTTGTCAGAGCACACGGGTGAGTGACACTATTGCTCTGGGCAAACTCATTAATCAAGCTCACAAAGAAATGATGCCACAACTACAACGCTGGCATATCATTTAATAGGGAAAATTATCTTCAGAAAGGACCAACAATTCACATCCTATAATCACTGTATTCTCTCCCAGGATACAAACTACCTATCTGGTTGTTTAATGAGCCCAGAATCAGAAGAGTTATTAGTAAACAATATATGGTTCTAGCTTTTTAAAAAAATTTTCTTAGAAGATTTTATTTATTCGAGAGAGAGAAGGGACAGAGGGAGAGTAAGAATCCCAAACTGACTCCACACTGAGCACAGAACCCGCCTTCGGGCTTGATCCCACAACCCTGAGATTCTGACCTGCGCTGAAACCAAGAGTTGGTTTCTCAACTAACTGAGCTACCAGAGAGCCTCCTATTCCAGCTTTTAATACCATCAGGCTAAGAGATAGTCTCCCCAGTGTCTGAAATAAATGATAGATTCAATGCAATCCCAATCAAACACCAGAATTAGCTAGAAGTTCTAAAGTTTAAATGGAAATGCAAAGGATCTAGAATAGCCAAAACAATTTTTGGGAAAAG
The DNA here is from genome assembly GCF_018345385.1 of Vulpes lagopus. Classification (NCBI taxonomy): domain Eukaryota; kingdom Metazoa; phylum Chordata; class Mammalia; order Carnivora; family Canidae; genus Vulpes; species Vulpes lagopus. Next base: position 116,684,963 of record NC_054830.1, on the reverse strand, counting down.
GAACAAATTTACATTACCTTATTTTAACAATTATTATACAATTGTACAATAATTATAAACCTAAGTAATTGGATAGTATCACATTGGTATAAAGATAGACATAAACATTAGTGGAACAGAATATGGAACCCAGAAAGACTCTTACATGCATAGTCAATTTTCAATAAAGGTGTAAAAGAAATTCAATGAGTAAAGTATGGTCTTTTTGATGAAGTTTTGTACCTATAATTCCATTAGCAGGAAGAGTGGCTGCCCCAGGCCTGTGAGGGGTCACTGATTATACCTGGGAGCCGGGAGGGGTTTGGGGATAGTGTACCCTCTAAGGAATTTTGGAAGCAAGGTTTCCAGGACCTTTAGGGGGCTAGCTATTGTTGTGAAAAGATCACTTATGACGGTCTAATAAAACCTGAGTCATGAAACCCTTCAGATGTCTATCAGTGGGCCATGCGCTTGGGGGATGATTGCCAACACATATCTTGGGGCTCTAGAGATAAAAGAAATTTTCTAAAGGAATTTTTGTATGTTAAAGTAGGCTTACAGGCTCCTGAGAGTCAGGCTAAGATTGCCTTTTGCCCTTAGCAAAGTATGAACATTGAGGCAGTTGAGTCTGTAGAGGAATGTCACTCTCCCTGTTTCAAGGATTTGTCAATGTGCTTTGTCCTCAGCTACTTCTCTGTTCCCCCATCATTTTCAACAAAGGGTACTAGACTATTGGATAATCAAGCCCCTAAAAATGAACTTGACTTTCACTTCATATTATCTACAATAATGAACTCGAAATGGACCAAGGACCTAAAAGTAAGAACAAAACTCTAAAAGTTCTAGAGGAAAACAATGGAGAAATTCTTGCGGATGGGGAGCTGTTCTCTGCATTTTGTAATATTTGGTTGCATCCAACGTAGTAAAATGTTAATTATACCATGAAATTTTACTCCTACCTCACACCACACATGATAAAGTCTAGGGGGATTGTAAGTCTATGTAGGAAAGATAAAACAATAAAGTTGTCTAAGAGTTAGGAGACCTGGAGTCTTTTAAATACTTGAGCTGTGTAATCTCTTTTCATTGTCAAAAAAGGACTGGACTAGGTCTTATTTTTTTTTTTGATTTTATTTATTTATTCATGAGAGACACAGAGAGGAAGAGAGGCAGAGACACAGGCAGAGGGAGAAGCAGGCTCCACGCAGGGAGCCAGACATGGGACTCCATCCCGGGCCTCCAGGATCACACCCTGGGCTGAGGGCGGCGCTAAACCGCTGAGCCACCCGGGCTGCCCTGGACTAGGTCTTAGATCTTACACTCACATTTCAAAAATCTATATTCATTCATTTTTATGCAGTCTAAAAACTTATCACAAGAAAATAACAAAGCACGGGATCCCTGGGTGGCGCAGCGGTTTGGCGCCTGCCTTTGGCCCAGGGCGCGATCCTGGAGACCCGGGATCGAATCCCACGTCAGGCTCCGTACATGCTCCGTGCATGGAGCCTGCTTCTCCCTCTGCCTGTGTCTCTGCCTCTCTCTCTCTCTCTCTGTGACTATCATAAATAAATAAAAATTTAAAAAAAAAGAAAAAAAAAGAAAATAACAAAGCAAGTTTGTAAAAAAAAAAATATGTGTTAACTGCAAAATTGGCTACAGCCTAAGTGGACACCATCAGAGACTAAATAAATGACGGTACGACTATGCAACTGAATGCGAGGTAGTCATAAAAAAGAAGCTAGATCTTTCTATTTTGGTACAGAAAGGTGTCCAGGATAAATTTTTTCTCTTTAAAGTTTTTCCAAAAAAAAATTTTTTTTAAATAAATACGCTCTACCTCCCCAAAGTGGGGTGGGAACTCACAATTCCAAGATCCAGTCTCATGCTCTATTGACTGAGCCAGCCAGGCACCTCTATTGCTTCTTTAAAAAAAAAAAAAATCAGATTACAGAATAGTAAAAAGTACAAATAATACCCTTTAGGTAAAAAAAAAAAAAATCCATAAATATTTCTTCATCACCTGTTATATTTAATGAGTCAGCGAGCTCAACACTGGAGACAAACACCAATAAATAAGACAGACATTCCAGTGGAGAAAGAAGACAAATAAAACAAATATGCATATGACTATGGATGCCATGAAGAAAAATAAGCGTTCAGGACGGACAGTAGAGGATCTGGTTTCGGTGAGGGGGGTCGAAAGAGGCCTCGCCAAGAAGGTGGCATTCAATGGAAACGGAATCACGTAAGGGAACAACCTGCGCAAAGACTGGGGTGTCGAGGGTCGTCCAGAGGAGGTTGCAGAGGAAAAGCAACCGCAGAAGCCTTGAAGCTGGAAGGACCAAGGATGCCTGGGGGACGGCGTGAGCACCGGGGCGGCCTGCAGCCGAGCTCGACACGAGGGGACGGCTGCAGGCGCCTTGCGGAGAACTCGGAAGGCAGGAGTTACCGAGCGGCGCGAAGTCCCCGGGAGGTCCGAGCAGGGCAACCACCTCGGCTGCTGTCTGAAAGGCTCTGCAAGAAGCTACGCGTAGAGTGGATTGTGCAGAAGCAAGAACGCCAGGCAAGAAAGCCCGTGCGGAGCATCTCGCTGAGGATATGGGAAGCCGAGGGAGGAATCCCCGACGCCCGCTCTCCATGCACCGCTTTCGGTCGGCTCGGAAAAAAACAAAGTTCGGGAGAAAACGCACCCAAGCGCTGGGGAAACAGGAGACTGGTTTTCCCGGAGCCGTGCACGCGGCGCGCAGCTCGCAAGGATGCTGCGCGGCCCCCGAGGCGGGCGCAGGCTGGCGCCGCGGCCCCGCGCGGGGGCGCCCGAGCAGCCGCTGCCGCCGCCCCGCCCGCCGCCCCGCCGGAAGTGCTCTCCCGCCGCGCCCCGCCGCGCCCCGCCCCGCCCCGCCCCGCCGCGCCACGCCGCGGGAAGATGGCGCAGGACGCCGGCGACATGGAAGATGGGCAGCTTTCCGACTCGGACTCCGACATGACGGTCGCACCGAGCGACCGGCCGCTGCAGGTGCCGGTGAGTGCGGACGGCCCGGCGGCGGGCAGTTCGGGGCCGGGAGCGGTGAGCGGCGGGCGGCGGGCGGCGGGAGTCCCCGGCCGGGCGGGGCGCGCGGGCCTCGGCGCCGGGGGCGGGGGGGGGGCGCAGGCCCGTCGGAACCCGGACCCGGCCTCTCGCGAGGCGTGCGGCCGTCTCTCCGCCCGTGACTGTGTGCGGCTCCGGGTTTTCTGGGCCTCCGGGCTGCCCCTGCCGTGGGCTGGGTCGGTAGGTGGTTCCGGCCTCGCAGGTTTGCTGCAACCGCAGAACCTGGGGGACGGCGGGCAGAAACGCCGCGGGCGCCCCTTCCCGCCCTGAGCCGGTAGGGAGACCGGAAAGCCGGGGATGGAGTTCCTCGTTTGCTTGGGGGCCTGGTTTTCCAGGATCCCATCAGACCTGGCTTCGCCGTGCAATAATGTGGCACCGGGTTTCGTATTCCCTTCCCGGTTTTCCAGAAGGGGGGTTTGTCTTGATGGCCCTGCGGAGGGGCGGACGCCCAGGGCGGGCCTCGTGCGGGCCTCGTGCCGGCTGCCGGCGTTCGAAAACTGGCGCCGCCGCCCTGTGACCAGTGGCAGGTGATGGAGCCTCGGGCCCCAATTTGTATGAAGAGGAGTGATGAGTCCGCCACTGATAGGGTGTCTGTAGGGATGCCGTGAGCCGTACAGTGAACAGGAATGCCTGGCAACTCTTAAATGCCTCTTTAAGATGACTTAAAGAGGATGACTGCCTCTTTATGGACTTAAATCACCCCCTTCTGCCTCCGTGTCCAGCACATAATAGGAGCATAGCAAACACTTCGTTTGGTACAACGAAGAAAAGATGTACCTTTTCTCCCCCCCCCCCTTTTTAAAAGATTTTATTTCTTTTTTTTTTATTTAAAAAATTTTTTTAAGCTTATTTATTTATTTTTTATTGATTTATGATAGTCACAGAGAGAGAGAGGCAGAGACACAGGCAGAGGGAGAAGCAGGCTCCATGCACCGGGAGCCCGTGGGACTCGATCCCAGGTCTCCAGGATCACGCCCTGGGCCAAAGGCAGGCGCCAAACCACTGCACCACCCAGGGATCCCGATTTTATTTCCTTAAGGAACAGAGAGATAGGGGAGGCAGAGAGAATCCCAAGCCCACTCGGCGCTAAGGTGGAGAGCCCAAGGTAGGGTTTGATTTCATGACCCTGAGATCATAACCTGAGCCCAAACCTAGAGTTGTCTGCCTAACTGACTGTGCCACCCAGACGCCCCCCAACGTGTTCGTCTTAGGAAATTGATAGGAAGGTTTCAGTTTGGGTTTTCAGTCTTTTCCATAAATTGACCCATGACTTGGTAAACTTAATGCTATGGACTGCGCAGGTTTAAAAGTAGTATGTTAGGGGTTTTTACCCATAGTTTTGTATCTACTCTCAAAAGAGTGTGGTCACTAAACTGTGTAAAGGAAGTGGGATGTGTCCAGATGCAAGAAAGGCATGTTTGGAAAGAAAGGAAACATACTGGGTTAACCTTTAAAATAAAACTTGTCAGTTACCTTAGCAAAATAGGGTTTATTCTGGAACAACAGAGAATCGCAGCTTTGAACTAGCAAGCTAGGGCAAAACCATAGACAAATGGGAAACGATGAAGAATGCTCTTTTATAGAAGAAGGGGAGGAATTGAGAGGGGCTGTAAAAAAAAAAAAAGTTCATTGGAGTAAACTGAGAGTTTAAAGTATGGTGCCCTTTCATTGGCTGTGTTGGGACAGTCTCATTGGTTGGGCTGTTGTCAGACTGGAAGAAAATCTTCCTCTTGCTGTGTTAGGAAGGTATGGGCTTCTTCCTGCCGGAGATGCAATGCCAGGTCTTTTCCTTTGATAGCGCAGGAGAACTCCTCCTTCCAGCCCATTGACTCCTATTTAGTGACGTTCCTTTTTTAATTTTCACAACTGCTACTAACAGCTACTGTGCATGTCGTTTTCAAATATTCTGACAATAACTGAAAATATTCTGACGTGGGAATTAAGACCTTTGGTAAGTTTTTAGAAAGAGGCTTTAGAACTAAGTTCTGTATTCACTTTAGAAATAAGAATTTGTGGTTTTGAAATGGCAAATTCCATGTGGAACTTTAGAAAAGTAGGGACTGGGGATCCCTGGGTGGCGCAGCGGTTTGGCGCCTGCCTTTGGCCCAGGGCGCGATCCTGGAGACCCGGGATCGAATCCCACGTCGGGCTCCCGGTGCATGGAGCCTGCTTCTCCCTCTGCCTGTGTCTCTGGCTCTGTCTCTCCTTCTATCTCTCAAGAATAAATAAATAAAAAAAAAAATCTTTAAAAAAAAAAAAAAAGAAAAGTAGGGACTGGATTGGTTTCAGGGATTCATTGAGGATTGTTCTGCTTTGGTGGTCCAGATGAATCCTTAAATAATTTTTTTTTTTTTTTAAATAAAATAGCACGTGGTAGGTGGAGTTAATGTGTTTCTTGGAATTTACTGTATTTCCTTTCATTTACAGAAAACACTAGGTGGAGACAGCACCGTGAGACCCTTCCAGGGTACTGCAACACCATGTGTACCAGTATCACATTATCGAACTGTTAAAAGCGTGGATTCAAGTGAAGAGAGTTTTTCTGATTCAGATGATGATAGCTCCCTTTGGAAGCGCAAGCGACAGAAATGTTTTAACCCTCCTCCAAAGCCAGAGCCTTTTCAGTTTGGCCAGAGCAGCCAGAAACCTCTTGTTCCTGGAGGAAAGAAAGTTAACAATATATGGGGTGCTGTGCTACAAGAACAGAATCAAGATGCAGTGGCTACTGAACTTGGTATCTTGGGAATGGAGGGTACTATTGACAAAAGCAGACAATCTGAGACTTACAATTATTTGCTTGCTAAGAAACTTAAGAGGGAATCTCAAGAACATACAAAAGAGTTAGACAAAGAGCTGGATGAATATATGCATGGTGGCAAAAAAATGGGATCAAAGGAAGAGGAAAATGGGCAAGGTCATCTCAAACGGAAACGACCTGTCAAAGACAGACTAGGGGACAGACTAGAAATGAACTATAAAGGCCGGTATGAGATCACAGAGGATGATGCGCAAGAGAAAGTGGCTGATGAAATTTCTTTCAGGTGAGCATTAAAATTTGGCCTACAAATGAGCACTTGATTAACTGTCTTCCGCTTATAGGAAATAAAATAATTCCAAATGCATGAAGGGTGATGTTTCTTTTTGAGTTTTTTTAATTTTAGGAATGGGCCTACTTGGTTATAGGAATGTATCTGTATTTCCTTAAATTGGGTCTCCCAATTTAATAATAATAATCTAATAAAATAATGAATTTTGAAGGCTTTTATGATTTTTTTTTTTTTTTTTTTGCTTTTAATGAACTTTGGTGACTCTTGCCATTTAGTGCTTTGGAGCTCTTTAGATCAAAGCATATCTTTTTCAATCATGGGTTTTGGGTTTTGTTTGTTTTTAGTGATTTCAAACATTCATGGACATTTATAACTTTATTGAGGCATCTTGTACACATGATAAAGTGACCCACTTTGGGTATTGATTGTGTAGTAAATTTATCAGTTTTAAAACCATCACCATAGACCACTTTTAAAAACATTTCCATCACCTTAATAGATCCATCCTGACCGTATTCCCATTTAAAGTTATTCTTTGTTTCTATCCCAGATAACTGCCAACCTACTTTCTCTTGAGATGAATTTGCATTTTCTGGGTATTTTGTAATAATGGAATCATACAGTATGTGGTCAGTGTGTGAAATGTTTTTGAGATTTGTCCATTTTGTAGTAGACATCATTACTTACTATTGTTATTTATATACATATAAAAATGTCCATATTACTATTCCACCTTTTGACTATTATGAATAATGTTCTATGAGCTTTGACATGCAGTATTTTAAATTTTCCTGGATAAGTACCTAGAAGTTGAATTTCTTGGTACATGGTAAATTGATACTTCTTTTTTATTTTCTTTTAACAAGTACAATTTTAACTTTTTCTTAGCTCTAAGTCATTAATGAACAGTATCACAGATTTGAAAACATATATGGTTCAAGAGTAATATTGCTGGTATGGAAACAAGTATTTAGTTTTCAGGCCAGCCTGTCAATGGTAGGACTGGACTTTTAACCTACACAGTGAGTTTGGAATTTGAGTGTTGGAAAGGAATTTAGAGATTTTGTAAACCAAAATGTTCACTTTACAGATATGGAAACTATGACCCCATAGTTAATATGGCTTGTCCAGGGATGCCTGGGTGGCTCAGCTGTTGAGTGTCTGCCTTCGGCTCAGGGCCTGATCCTGGAGTACTGGGATCAAGTCCCGCATCGGGCTCCCTGTGGGGAGCCTGCCTCTCCCTCTGCCTGTGTTTCTGCCTCTCTCTGTGTGTCTCTCATGAATAAGTGAGTATAATCTTTAAAAAAAAAAAAATACAGCTTGTCCAAAGTCACAATTTTAAGTCCTATTTGGAACTAAACCTCATTTTGTTCCTAGTCTAGTGCTGTTTTCCAAATAATGCACTGCCTTTTGTTGAAAAGGAGCAAGGAAGCTAGGTCTAGTTGGAGAACTGGTACAGCTTCCATATTAATTATCCCTCATTTCTGTGAAATGTGGACTGTACGTTAGAAGTGTTACTTATGCTTTCTGTGTGTTTACCTCTCAATGGTAAGATGAAAATAAGTACCTACTTCTGTTGAGACAATTAACTGAGATAATGCATGCAAAGTTTTTAGGATTGTGCTGATCCTACAGTAAGTCATCAGTAAATTATTTTTTTTTTTAAAGATTTTATTTATTTATTCATGAGAGACAGAGAGAGAGACACAGAGACATAGGCAGAGGGAGAAGCAGGCTCCATGCAGGGACCCCGACGCAGGACTCAATCCCGGGACTCCAGGATCACGCTGTGGGCCAAAGGCAGGTGCTAAACCGCTGAGCCACCCAGACGTCACGTCATCAATAAATTAAATGATAGTTTGTTCTGTAGCAGAGAGCCTGAGAAAGATCATATCCACTTTAAAGCTCCCACACGTCTCTGGAGTTAGGAGAATCAACTTCTAGGCCTAATAATTGAAATAATGTATGTTTGTTGCCTGTTTTGACAAGAGTGGACTTAACTTCTTTTGCTTTTAGGCCTGCATTTCCCTTTCTGGATGTGCACATTCGTTTTGAAATTCATCATAATCCATTACGGCAAAATGAAAAGGCCAGTTGTGAGACTTGAGATGGAACCTTGAGTTCACTGTCTCCTTGGTGACTGAGGGTAGAGGTCTTGTCATGTCAGTGATTCTAAGGTTAAATACTAAAGATTTCAAAGCAGATGTTACCAGAATAGGATTTTGATTCCACTTAGGGACTAAACTGAAGACAAAGGTACATTTCTTCAACTTTATACAACAAATAAAGAGATTAACATTGCTTTACTGGAATTGCTCTTTATCAGGTTGCAGGAACCAAAGAAAGATCTGATAGCACGAGTAGTGAGGATAATTGGGAACAAAAAGGCGATTGAACTTCTGATGGAAACTGCTGAAGTTGAACAAAATGGTGGCCTTTTTATAATGGTAAGATTTACTGCTTTGTTGTTCCCATTTTATATTGTGTTCTATGTGTTTTTTTTTTTTAAACAAAATAACTTGTCTCTGTAGGATCTCTTATTTATCAGTGTGTTACAGTGTGGTTCAGATTTCAGAAAACTGAATTTAAAAATTCTATATAGTTTGTTTTTCCAATTATTACTTACCTTACAAAAGCCATACATAAATTTGTCCCATTAGTATACAGTCAACAGCAGATCTCTTATAGAATTCATTGAGAGTACAGGCTCAAATTTGAGGAAAACAGTCTGGAGGGGACTTGAAAACTAAAATTTTAATAATACCTTCATAATCAGGTTTTGGAGTTTGCAATACCTTCTTTTGAATTCTGGCTCGCAACTTACTAGGTATGAGATTTGGCTAAATTATTTGGCTTCTCAGAGAGCGTCTTGTTCAAAGGTGCAAACTGGGGACTAATCCTATGTTATAAGGATTGAGCAGGATGATGTGCATGACCTACTTAGCACAGTGTGCCCAGCCCGTAGTTACATGACGAACCCACATGTTGCTTTTGGTTTGTTTAATTCATGGATTCTTAAAAATTGGCTCTGGGACCAAAAAAAAAAAACCACACACACAAAAACCCACATGTATATGTATAAAGCACAGATATATATATACACAGTGTATCTGTGAGTATTAAAGTTTAATGGGTGATAGAGTGGATAGGAAATGGTGGGGTGCATAGGAAAAAATCTGCAAAGGCTCCTGGGGTAGGGGAAGCTACAGTAAACAAAAGGCTTGAGAAACACTTTAGTGTTTGTTTTCCTTTACACTTTGCCATTTTCCTTTCCGATGTTTTAACTGAAGTATGGTTGACGTAAAATTTTAGCTGTATAACTGTGATTTGATAATTATACACCTTACAGAAAAGCTCACCACAATGAGTATAGTTATCAGCTGTCTCCATACAGAGTGACTACGATTTTTTTAAAAATTTTTATTTCTTTATTTGAGAGGGAGAGAGAGCATGAGTGGTGGGGAGGAGCTGAGGGAGAGAAGCAGACTCTGCTGAGGAGGGAGCGTGAATCCTAGGACCCTGAGATCATGACCTGAGCCTCAGGCAGACGCCCCAAAAGTTATTACAATATTATTGACTATATTCCCTATGCTGTATTTTCCATCCCTGTGACTTTATTTTGTCACTAGAAGTTTGTACCTGTTAAACCCTTTCACTTATTTTGCTTGTTCCCCCACTTCCTGCCCGTCTGGAAACCACCAGTTTATTCTCTGTATTTAATGACTCTGTTTTTGGATTTTTGGTAAGCAAGTTTGTTTGGGTTTTTAGGTTCCATATATGTGAATTCATCTGGCATTTGGCTTACTCTTTTCTGACTTATTTCACTTAGTATAATATTCTCTACGCCCATCCATGTTGTTGTAAATGGCAAGACTTCATCCTTTTTTATAGCTGAGTGGTAGTTCATCATACATATATATGACCTTTATAATGTGATATGTGTGTGTGTGTATATATATCTCTATAATCTTTGTCCGTCATTGGACATTTAAGTTGCTTCCATATTTTGGCTATTTTAAATAATACTGCAGTAAATATAGGGGTGCATATGTTTTTTCAAATCAGTGTTTATGCTTTCTTTGGGTGAATACCCAGCAGTGGATTGCTGAATCATATGGTATTTCTATTTTGAATTTTTTGAGGAAACTTCATACTGTTTTCCATAATGGCTATCCAGTTTACGGTCCCACCAGCAATGCACCAAAATTCCCTTTTCTCCATATTCTCACCAACATTTGTTTTTTCTTTTTTTTTTTTTTTTAACATTTGTTTTTTCTTGTCTTTATACTAGTCACTCTGAAAGATGTGAAGCAAGAAACACTTCACTGTTTGAGAATGGCAGAAAGAGCACTACTTTGGTTAGGGCCAGATCACAGGCAGTGGTATTTTATCCCATACAGTGGTTTTGGAGATCTCATTTAATTCAGCTTTCACCACAAGGTGAGGATGAAGTTTGAATGGCATCTTCTTTGCTCCTCATGAATCTGAATAGTAACATCACATGAGAGTAATAAATCAATATTATGCTATGGAAATGAAGAGAAAAGAAACCAGTTAGAATTGATAGCACTGGCTGAGGAAATAGCTTGTGAACATAGATTCTGTAGAAGTCAAAACAGGGTTGCCTGGGTGGCTCAGTTGGTTAAGCCTCTGCTTTGGGCTCAGGTCATCATCCCGGAACTCTTGTCACTAGAAGTTTGTAACTGTTAAACCCTTTCACTTATTTTGCTTGTTCCCCCACTTCCTGCCCGTGGGGGAACTACATTGGACTATCTGCTAAGCAGGGACCTGCTTCTCCCTCTCTCTCTGCCTCTCCCCCTGCTGTGCTCGCTTGCTCGCTCTCTTTCTCTCTCTCTCTCTGTCAAATAAACAAATCTTTAAAAAATTCAAAACAGAAGTTGACAACAAAACAAATTACAATAATCATGAATGTCCTGGCACCTTTGTCACAGCTAAGGTACTTAGCTTTTTGTTTAGTTGAACAGAAAGTTATAGATTCGTTAGTATCTTAATACTGTAATGATAAAAGTTTCTCTTGTAGTGAGCTAGTGTTGGAATGGTACAAGTCCAAATTCACTTTCTTTTAATGGACATTTTTCTTGTATGATTATTTATTGCTGTGTGCTATGCACTGTTCTGGACAACAACAATCTTACATTGTAGTTGGCAGTGGGAAGGAGACAATATATAAAGAATAAATATATCTTCAGGTGTTTTAGAAAGTGATAAATACCATGTTAAAAGATAGATCACAAAAAAAAAAAAGATCATGTGGAGGGATGGAGAAGAGAGGAGGATTTTGCAGTTAAACTGTGGTATCAGGGTAGATCTTATTATTTCTTTAGGTACCTATCTGTTTAAAAGATGCTTTTAGACTATTCATAGGAAGAGTCTATACAGTATCCTTTTCTGTTTCTTTTCGTAGAATGGTAGTCGAAGAAGAACACCAGGTGGAGTTTTCCTGAATCTCCTGAAAAATACTCCTAGTATTAGCGAGGAACAAATTAAGGTAAAAATTATAGTATCCTTGACTTCTAAGATCTATCATAATTTCATTTCTTTTTTTTCCCATAATTTCATTTCTGCTTCATATTCTATTAAATCCCCATCACGTGTTCTGCCTTAAATTGACCAATTCTGTCATTGTCTCATTTCAAGTAAAACGTATGCCTCCTCTTTGTTCCCTTTACAAGCCAAGGTCACAATTTCCTTTATGTCCATTTTCCTGGTCTTTTAGCCCACCATTATTTTTACTACCCTCCTACATTCTCTTATTAATGAAAAATTTCAAACATGCAGAATAGATGAAAGAATAATAGGATGACTTCATGCACTTAGATTTAGGGGTTGTTAGTATTTTGAGATTCTTACCTTAGAGTTGTTTTTCTGTACCATTTGGTAATAAGTAGCAAACATCATGTCACTCGGCCCTAATTATTTCAATAAGTATCTGTTTACAATAAGGACAATTTCCTACATAGCTTCACCTAAGAGAAAAAAAACCAATTTCATAGTATCATCTAATACCTTGACCTTATTCCAGTTTCCTGAGTTGTCCCAAGAAAGTGTTGTCTACCTTTTTGCCTCCTCCAAACCCAGATACTATCTAGATTTCCACATTTCATTTGTTGTATCTTATTTGAGCTTTTTAATTCCCCATTTTCTGTAATGATTTAGACCTTTTGAAGAGTCTGAGATGGTTACCTAATAGAATGTACCACATTCTGGTCATTGTCTCCTCATGAATTTGTTTTATTCATTCCTCTGTCTCCAGTAGTTCTTAGAAACTAGAAGCTAAAAAAAGGAAGCTAGAAGCTAGATTGGACAATATTAATCATTTTTGCATTACTAGAAGGTCCAATATGGGAGTTCTTTTACAGTGTGAGATTTTCACAGCTCAGAATTTATCTTTGAATTTGTGAATTAAGGAACATGATTGCGTTTAGCAGATACAATCAAGATTGAGAACTTGCTTCTTGCATAGGAAAGAGGTGGTACGAAGACAACACAGATACTGTGAGCAGCTTTATTCTCTGTGTTATAAAAGTAGGTAGTATAGGACAGAGAATGTAGTTTAGCCATTTATAAGGCTAATGAAGACAAATAAATAAAAGCCACTTCTCTTGAGCTTACATTCTGTGTGAGTTTATTTTGCAGCTGCTGAATGTTAGGTTCTTTTCCCTCGAGTTTTCAGGCTGTCCACTTCTAGTTATTTTTTTAAATCTTTATTGAAATTCCTACAGGAAATGTTACTGTTATTGCACATTTGAAATCTCTAGTCCACAACTGCCCTTTTTTCCTCATTGGAACAATGACTTTGATAAATATGTAACAATGTAATTTTCTGTGGGGACACACCTATTGAGTAGAACAGAGTTTACTGCTTACTTCTCCTTCTTCACCTGGTATAATCCCTAACAAAAAGTGTACACTGAAAAGGAGCATTATTCTAGGTAATATTAAATATTATTAATAGTAAAATATCATGCTTTTCAGAGAAATAGCATGATGTGATAAAAAGAATTCTCTAACTTTCAAAATTTGGGTATTTTTTTGTTTTAAGATTTTACTTATTTATTCATGAGAGACACAGAGAAGCAGAAACATAGGCAGAGGGAGAAGCAGGCTCCCAGTAGGGAGCCTGATGTGGGACTTGATCTTTGGACCCAGGATCACACCCTGAGCTGAAGGCTAATGCTCAACCGCTGAGCCACTCAGGTGTCCCAAAGGTTTTAATGTTAGTAGTTTATGTTAAGCTACCAGAAACTTTGCATTATAACAACAAACAAACTTTTGGAAATCTAGTAATATAGGAGTGTTGACCAAGGGGGACATTTTAAAAATGACTATGTTGTAGCCTCTACTTTTGTGAAGCACTTTTAAGAAAAAGAGAAAAATGAAATAATGTCAAATTTTTTAAAAAGGCAAAGTACAAATTTAGAACAAAAAGGAAGCATGGGACAATTAATTGATACGTAAATCTGTTCCAGGGGATTATAAATGTTTTGGCTTATAAGATTTTTCTGTGTTTTTCCAAATTTTCTTCATGTGCATGGATTGAGTACTTTTGTTATTAGAGGAAACTCTAATCCCCTGGAGCAGATTGAGAACCTATGGAAAGCCACTCCTTTTTAATAGAGCTTGATGTCTTTAGAGGGAAAAGAGAAACATTATAATTCTGCTTAGTATTGCCAAGGATTGTACTACTTAGAATTGTTCTTATCGAGATGTTTGGATGTGCTTCCCCATGAGATGGAAATACTTCCCCTTGCAGCTTCTTTTGGATCTCTCCTCTGTTAGGGTAAGTAGACTGTGTTGAAAAAATTGTGCACTGTTATACTTCTGTGAAGGCAACACAGTAGGCTTTAAGAATGTGAATTTGGAGAACTAATATATGAGCTTACACTTTTTACTTTTCACGCGTTAGCTCTGCAATCTTGTGCCTTACTTTCCTTGTCCCATTATAGTGTACGCACTGCTGAAGCAGGCACTCTCGCTTTCCTCATCTGTGAAGAAGGGTAATACCCACTTCATAAGGTTCTGGTGAGAATGAAGAATCTTTAGTGCAATGCTTGGCATATAAATGTGCTCATTCAGTAAATGATACCTACCTGAAGTCCCTTTTTTTTTTTTTTTTTAATTTTTATTTATTTATGATAGTCACAGAGAGAGAGAGAGGCAGAGACACAGGCAGAGGGAGAAGCAGGCTCCATGCACCGGGAGCCTGACGTGGGATTCAATCCCGGGTCTCCAGGATCGCGCCCTGGGCTAAAGGCAGGCGCTAAACCGCTGCGCCACCCAGGGATCCCTGAAGTCCCTTTTTTTGTCCTTCTTCCACTTACACATGTACCCTCCTTCTCCACCCCCAGCCTTGTCATTTTTTTAGCAAATACTTCTATTCCTCCTTCTATCAAAGCATTCATCTTCTGAAACTTTCCCTTGTCCTCTTAGTTTCAGTGTTCTTACTCCTTCCTCTGCTGATTCTGTACATTGCTTGTAACTATTTAGCATAAATTATAGGGGAGGGCCCCTTTATTTCACCATTCTCCACATTGCTTTTTTTTTTTAAATATGGATTTAAAAAAAACTTTTTTTATTTATTTATGATAGTCACACAGAGAGAGAGAGGCAGAGACACAGGCAGAGAGAAGCAGGCTCCATGAACGGGGAGCCCGACATGGGATTCAATCCCGGATCTCCAGGATGGTGCCCTGGGCCAAAGGCAGGCGCCAAACCGCTGCGCCACCCAGGGATCCCTCCACATTGCTTTTTATAAACAAGAAGGATTTGTGATTTGTGCACTTTAAGAATATCAGAGGGACTGACCTCGTTATAGCTTTTAATAGTCCCTTCCCAGAAGATCAGAGACTGTCAGAAGTGTGTTCTGTCTCTCCTGGCCTCTGTTATAAGCCTTTGAACCTTCTCTGCCCTAGCATAGTCATTTTGGCCTTCTCTCTAGATTCCTGGCCTCCTTTTCTTTTTGTACCGTCTGAAATTACACTTCTGTCATATCAAGGTTCCCAGATGTCATTTTACGTTTTTCCATGTAGTAGTTTACTGAAATGCATTTTCTTGAGCATCTCTCGTCCACTGGTGATTTGCCTCTTGGAGGACATTTGGCAATGCCTGGAGATGTATTTGGTTGTCACAGTTGGGGGGGGAGGGGTCTATGCTAATAGATAGAGGCCAAGTATGCTGCTAAGCATCCTGCAGTGCACATAGCAGACTGCCACAGCAGTGATCGAGCTGGAGATTTCAGATTGCCAAGGTGCAAATACTATACTAACAATTTCATTTTTCTTCTATAAAATCCATTTTCTACATCCTGGGATATATCCCAATGCTGACTATATTATTTTTATGCCTCCTCGTATAAGTTTTTGACAGATTTACAGTCTTCATGTTAATTACAGTAATTTTTTTTCAGGGATGGATTTTTTTTCATTGTGTAGGTTATGTGATCATACTTAGTCACACTCTTCAGGCATGGCTTGGTTTCTTAGCATGTGCAGTCATGTATGCTTATGATGACATTTCAAAGTTAGTAAACCAAAGACTTCATTTTGTTGTGACAAATTATATTTTATTTAAATCCTGAGCGACATGATTTCTCTACTGTATCTTCCCATTTAGGAAACCTGGATATATAGAGATGGGTTATGCTTGAATAAGCATGGGCCCTGGAACTGACATGAGGTTGAGTTTGAATTACAGCTTCATCTTCTATTTGCAGTGGAGACTTAACTGCTGTCTTGGATTCAGTGTCTTATTAGGAGTCTAATATTTGTTTTTTTGTGAGAAATGGAGATGATGAACATAAATCTAGGACCTGCCTTCTAATAAATCTTAAGTAAATGGTAGTTTTTACTTCAAATCCTTTCTTTATTGTAGGACATTTTCTACATTGAAAATCAAAAGGAGTATGAAAATAAAAAGGCTGCTAGAAAGCGGAGAACACAAGTGTTGGGAAAAAAGATGAAACAAGCTATTAAAAATCTAAATTTTCAAGAAGATGATGATACATCACGAGAAACTTTCGCGAGTGATACGAATGAGGCCCTGGCCTCTCTGGACGAGCCTCAGGAAGGCCACGGGGAGACAAAATTGGACCCAGAAGAAGCCATTGAGGTTGATCATTCTAATGATTTGGACATCTTTTAGTATATTTGGAGGAATAAGCCTTTCTAGAATTACTTGTAATAAGCCATTTCTACTGAGATTGCTTTGTTTTACTTTGCACTGATAAACATAAAAATCTGGAGAGAAAGAACTGTTGTCTTGTTTAAAGTTGAATTTGTGGGGCGATGAATGTTACTGATAGAAATATTTCTCATGTCTCACAAAATACTTTATAATATAGCAGAGAATTTAATTTCTCAGTCTGTGCATGTGTTAGTTATTACTAGTTGATAATTATTTCTGTCTAGGTCATTATGACATGCCATTCAAAAATTTATTCCCTTTTTCTGATTAATCCTCGCAAGTGAATTATGATTGGTTTCAAAACATTCCATTAAAAGATCCTAATAAGACACATAAGTTGTTAAGATTACAGATGTGCTCAAATTTAGTTTTTCTGTGTTCTAATAAGAACTTTTAGGCAGTTTTAAGGACAGAGACTAAAAATTAAAATAGTTTTATACTGATGGCTCTTACCACTTAGCCAGAAGTAAATTAACATTGGAAGCTTTTCAAAGAAGTTTTGGCTCTTAACTTTGTTTGTTACTTCTTTTTAATTATTCGATCATATACTAAATGTTGAATGTGATCCATACCTGTGCAATTACCATGGACGTTAAAAAACTTGACAGTGGTTGCCTGCCTAAGACTGTTTGTTTTACCTTATGTTAAGGAAGTTGGGTATTAAAAATGTTACATCTGCCTGAAGTGTCAAATTACTCGTTTTTATTGAAGGACAGAAAGGTAGTGAAGATGCTCTGAGAGTTCACTATAGTTTATAAAATAGGTTAAGCAAAAATATGTAGGAAGCAATTATAAATTCTTTACAGACCACACTTAAAGTCTTTCTGTAGTTCCTGGAATATATAGTCATTGAAGTTGGATCTAAGGGTGTAAGTGGGAAAATAAGAAGAAAATGGCTTTTGGTTGCTTTTTATTCTTAAAGAATGCACAAATAAAATTGGATTTTGGGCAGTCCTTAATGAGCTTCAAGTGACTTTTTTTTTTTTTTTTTTTTTTTTAACATTTATTTATTTAAGTATTCTCTACACCCATCCTGGGCTTGAATTCCAGACCCAGAGAATACAAATCTCATGCTTCTCTGAGCCAGACAGGCATCCCTCCAGTGACTGTTTTTTTAATCTCAGATATTCTTGTATAAAATTGCTATAACCAAGGGAAGAAAAATATTTTGAATAGGTAGCTGAATATTGTTACTGAAATTATTCACAAAGGGTGATTTTTTTTTTTTAATTTTTATTTATTTATGATAGTCACAGAGAGAGAGAGAGAGAGAGAGAGAGAGAGGCAGAGACACAGGCAGAGGGAGAAGCAGGCTCCATGCACCGGGAGCCCGACGTGGGATTCGATCCCGGGTCTCCAGGATCGCGCCCTGGGCCAAAGGCAAGCGCCAAACCACTGCGCCACCCAGGGATCCCACAAAGGGTGATTTTAAAAGTGTAATACATTGGGAAAGATAACATTCCTTTAATTGCCACTTTATTTTTTTAAGATTTTATTTATTTGAGAGAAACACAAGCAGGGGTGGGAGGGACAGAGGGAGAGGGAGATGCAGACTCCCTGCAGAGCAGGGACCCCCCCACACACACACACAAATCCCCCCCGCCCCTCCCCCCCAAATGAGGTACTCAATCCCAGAACCCCTGGGATCATAACCTGAGCCGAAAGCAGACAGACACTTAACCCACTGAGCTACCCAGGTGCCCCTCTGCAGAATTATTTTGTTTAATGTTTGTTATTTAGATATTTTCAAAATTTTATTACTGTTTGGTAAAAGTACAGGATAGGAATACAAGATGTGTTGGGACATCTGGGTGGCACAGTGGTTGAACGTTAGGCTCAGGACGTGATCTCAGTCCGGGAATTGAGTCTCACATCAGGCTCCCTGCAGGGGGCCTGCTTCTCCCTCTGCCTATGTCTCTGCCTCTCTCTCTGTGTCTCTCATGAATAAGTAAAATCTTTTTTTAAGAAAAGAATACAAGATGTGTTAATGATACGTTATAGATTGCTGAAAAACACCTTGTGTTGGTTTCTGTTTAACATTAGGATGTAATCCTAACACAATCCAGAAATCCATGGTTTCCAAATGGTTATGGAACAGCTACTGGTGAAAATGAACCAGGATGGACCATTTGGTGAAAATGAAGTAGCCTCAGATGTTAATGCCCATCACTTTCACTAGAAAAATTAGCAGAATTTACATGAATGTGTGGCATTTAAAGTGGCAGGGGCACCTGGGTGGCTCAGTTGGTTAAGCGTCTGCTTTTTGCTCAGGTCATAATCCAGGGGCCTGGGATTGAGCCTCATTCAGGCTCCCTGCTCAGTGGGGAGGCTGCTTCTCCCTCTCCCGCTACCCCTCCACCCCCAGGGGCTCAAGTTCACACTGGCTCTCTCGAATATATTAACAAATAATAATTTTGCAGAATCTTCCTGAATGACCCAGAGAAGGGCATCAGATGGTGTTCACTGGTACCAGTGAATAGAAACTCTAACTTCCTGGAATTCTACAAATACTCATTGAAACCATATGCTGAGGGGATTGATGCAAAATGTTCAGTAGGATTTTCGATATGTTCCAGATAGCTTTAATCATGAGTGTGAAAGAACTGTCTTAACCTCACAGAAGAAATCCAATTCAGGGCAAGTATCAAGGTGAGAATTTTAAGGTGGGGAACAAAGTCACCTTACAGAGCCCTGTGAAGTCACCCCAGGGCATCCTCTGGAAAGAAGCACCAAAACATGGGTACTGCTGTTGGCTGATGGCTTTAGCAGCCTCATTGGGCGACCTTCAACCTCCAGGTCACACCAGGACTAAGAGTAGATGTAGGAAAAAGAATCTACTGTGATCTTTCCTCTTTGAAATGGCACCTTAGCCCCTTCCTCAGCTAAGGATCTACCTATCTGCTCCTTAGTTCAAGCACTGGTAGGTGACCTGTTGCTGCCTTGCACGCTCACCATCAGCTCCCTGTAAGTGGTGTATGGCCAGATCCCCTGAAGGAATTTCTCCACATCTTTGTACACTTTTCTATATTTTTGCTGAACAGTGATTCACATGACTGATGTCAAACCTCTGCATTCTGCTGAAGGAGGTGGCATGTCCTCTTAAGATTGCAGAGTTTGGGGGTTCACAGTCTTCTGCTCAAAGACATGCTCCAGAAGCAAGGTAACTTGGTCTGAGTGGATTGAGAGTCCCATTGGGGCACAGGCCAGAACCTGGAGTCCTCCCCAATACTTCAACTTACAAGGTTCCTTATGTTTTTGTCTACTAAAATTACTCTTCTGTAAACCTTTCTGCCTATCCAAATCTAGAAATGTCTATCCAGGGATTCCTGGCTGGCTCAGTTGGTACAACATGCAATCTTGATCCATGATCCATGATCATGAGTTCAAGCCCCACATTGGGTGAGGAGATCACTTGACAAAAAGAAATGCTTATCCAAACTATTGTTAGGTATATACTCCATAGTCTCACCAAACTATCTGGCAATAATTCTTGCTACTTAGCTCCTTTCTTTCTTTCTTTCTTTCTTTCTTTCTTTCTTTCTTTCTTTCTTTCTTTCTTCTCTTTCTTTTTTTTTTAAGATTTATTCATGAAAGACACAGAGAGAGAGAGAGAGAGAGAGGCAGAGACAGGCAGAGGGAGAAGCAGGCTCCATACAAGGAGCCTGATGCGGATCTCAATCCCAGATCTCGGGATCATGCCCTTAGCCAGACAGAGCCAGACATTTAACTGACTGCACCACCCAGGTGCCCCCATTTTTTAAGTTGTCCACGAGAAGAATGATATTTTAATCCTAGGGGTATAAAAAACACTAAAAACAGCTCTAATCTCCACATTTAAAAAAAATTGTTTTTGTAAGTTTTATTTATTTAATGTCTACAGCCCACGTGGGGCTTGGACTCATGACCCTGGATCAAGAGTCCCATGCTCTTTCAAATGAGCCTGCCAGACACCCTTTAAGCTCCACATTCTTTTTCTTTTTCTTTTTTTTAAACTCCACATTCTTAATCAACTGCTGATGTAACTGCTATGGGTTGCTATGAAGTTAGCCAGTGTTCTGTCTGAGGCAACAATTAGATGAGTGAGTTCATGAAGTTCTGGATGAGAATTCTGTCCCTACTGGCAGTGATGGCTTCAGGGAAAGACACTTGTCCTATCCTACCTAAACTTGCCAACAGCTGTACTGATGAGAGTTCACATAAGCCTTCTAATAAGTGAGGACTTGAGGGTTCTGGGTTTGGGGTGAGGGAGGGTTGTGTTTTGTTTCATTTTTTTGTTTTTTAAGATTTTATTTTATTATTTATTCATGAGAGATGAAGAGAGAGAGAGAGAGAGAGAGGCAGAGACATAGGCATAGGGAGAAGCAGGCTCCATGCAGGGAGCCCAATGTGGGACTCGATCCCAGGACCCTGGGATCACACCCTGAGCTGAAGGCAGATGCTCAAGCACTGAGCCACCTAGGGGTCCCAGTGTTTTGTTTTGTTTCGTTAGCCATCTGGGAGCTATACAGATGAGGACAAACATTTTGTGCTTCCCTTGGCATCTATATAGAAAGGTTTATGTTCCAGAGGGAAACAATATGTGTGCAGAAAAAGCAATTCTTTCCTGAGTGTAAAGCAACTATTAAATTCAGAAGCTGTTGTTTGTGGCTGGCCAGAGACTTCCTCAGGCCACGGGTAGGCCTGGGGCAAATCATGGTGTGCTGCCTTCTTCCTTAGGATCAGGTTAAGTGAACATCATGAGCAATTTGTAAAGGATGGCATGAAGTTACAGGGACAGATATATCCAGCCTGACTCTTGATCTTGGTGATACTTAGAGTTTTAATGGGTTCATTATTAGATGAGCATCAAACAATGACATAGCTCCCTGTCCTACAGTCATGGGGGTCCAAACATGGACACAACACACGAACAACGCTAAAATGACTGTATTTAACTCAACAGATATATATCCTTCCTTCCTCATTTTCAGGTCTACTGAGGTTCATTTGCCACGGTTTTCATTAAAGCAAGGGATGATCCCACGACATTACATTATGCCTTGGAAAGAAAACATGATATTCAGGAATATGAATCTGAAGGTATTTTCCTATAAATGTTCATCATAAAAAATTCATAGTTAAATGGTATAATTTAATATATCTCTGAATAAGCATAGATAACTGTACAAAGGCTATTTTTAAGTTTATATTTTTCTAGCTTTATTAGGAATAATAAACATAGGCATTTAAAGTGAACGAAGTGATGACTTGATAAACATACACCCTGTAGAATAATTAACAGGATCAAGATAATTAACACATCCATCACCTCTCATAGTTAACTCGTTTTTTCTTCTGGTGACCTTAAGATCTACTCTCCTCAACTTTCAAGTATACACTACTGTATTATTAACTATAGTTAACAAGCTGAACACTAGATCTTCAGAACTTGGTCTTAGGGGCACCTGGGTGGCTCAGCGGTTGAGCGTCTGCCTTCAGCCCAGGGCCTGATCCTGGAGTCCTGGTATCGAGAACCGCATCAGGCTCCCTGCATGAGGCCTGCTTCTCCCTCTGCCTGTGTCTCTGCCTCTCTCTTCTCTGTGTCTCTCATGAATGAATAAAAAAAAATCTTTAAACAAACAAACAAACAAAAACCTTGGTCTTAGAACTGAAAGTTTGTGCCCTTTGACCTATGTCTCCCCATTTCTCTTTCCCTCCAGGCCCTGGCAACCACCATTCTTTTGTCTAACAAAAACTATAAACTATTTGATGCACTTTTACGTAAACTTGCAAGGAAGAATTAAATAGCAGTAGCTATTCAAATTACCTAAAGACAATCTTGAAATAGATAAAATATTTATTTCAGAAATCTCTGCCTACCTTTCTCTCTGCATAATACCAACTCACAGAATTAACTTAATGGGGCACGTAGGAAGCATCTGACTCTGGATTTTGGCTCAGGTCATGATCTCGGGGTAGAGCCCCAAATTGGGCTCCGAGTTAAGCATGCAGCCTACTTAAGACTCTCTCTCTATCCCTCCCTCTTTCTCCCTCTGCCCCTCTCCCTGCTAGTGTATGCTTTCTCCCTCTCTCTCTAAAATAAATAAATCTTTAACAAAAGAATTAATTAATATTAACAAAATGTGCCATTAACATTCAAGTTGTAGTACAGAGCATGCATTTTTTTTTTTATTTTTTATTTTTATTTTTATTTTTTTTTTTAGAGCATGCATTTTTAAAGCTATACTGCATATACAGGTTAAAAACTATGGGAATAGTTTGGCTAGATTTACAGATAAGACTTGCTTCCCATTAAGCATTGCTATTCAGTCAGTATTTTCAAAACATTTTCCAAATTCAGACAGATGGGATCACTTGTGAAAAGGTAAGTTGTTTCTTTAAAGGAGAAGAGAGGGGATCCCTGGGTGGCTCAGCGGTGTAGCCCCTGCCTTTGGGCCAGGGTGTGGTCCTGAAGTCCTGGGATCGAGTCCCCTGGCGTGGAGCCTGCTTCTCCCTCTGCCTGTGTCTGTGACTCTCTCTCTCTCATTCTGTGTGTCTATCATGAATATATAAATAAAAAAAAATAAAGGAGAAGAGAATCCATTGTAATAGACTATAGCAGGAGATTTCAAATTAGGATTCCTAGAAAGAAATGGGTTTCCATAAATATGCAAATTTCTAGCAGCTAAGCAATTAAGGTTGAATATACTTTACAAAGACAGAGTATCATATCATGTCTATTATGAATATTAATATATGAATACTAATATAATAGGAATATTAATATAATATGAATATATATGATATACAGAATATATCACAAAAATATTGCTTTTTTTTTTAAGATTTTATTTTTTTATTCATGAGAGACACAGAAAGAGGCAGAGACATAGGCAGAGAGAGAAGCAGGCCCCCTGCAGGACTCATCTCAGGACCCCAGGATCACGATCTGGGCCGAAGGCAGATGCTCAACCACTGAACCACCCAGACATCCCATGGCTTTATTTTCTTAGAAACTACAGAAACACAATATAGTAAATGAAGCTGTTATTTGCCCTGAGATGATTATTTTGTATGTACTTTTATCTGATACTTTGAAAACGAATATAAAATGGAGTAAGTCAAGATTCAAAACATCACATTTATCTGGTTATGAAGACTTCTGCAGGCTTAATATTGGGTTGTATTTCTTGTAATTCAGTGGCTTGTCAAGTCGTTTTGCCTGTCCTAAATAGCTTTACCATGGTGACAATATTAGCATTGACTTTTTCTTTTTCATTTGCCAGAACTACATGGCATAAACTCTGAGCTGAAGTCAACAACAAAAAACTGTCTTGTATGTATCTTGACCTCACTCTTGAGAGCTATAATCTGGCATAATTTTCTCATAGCTATTTCATTCGCACAATTTAGTTGACAGTGTTCCTAACAATTTAAAAAATAAAATTAGTGACTGGTGTAGAGAAAGTTCTCTCTGACAGGATACAAATGAAAATTAAGTGAGAACTGAATGAAAGGAATGTACACTGGGTGAATACTAGCTGTGCTTTCCTTCCTTTTACTTATCTTCATTTTTCTACCGGAGAGGATGTAACTATGCAACAACATCACAGTGAGAACACAGCATAGTGGAGATGGGGCTGCACCCCAACCTCCCCAACACCCCCCACCCCCCTACCTAGTGCAATTCAGCAGAACCCAAGAACCAGAAACAGACAAGACAGTAGCTCAGGTAGCTGCTCTTTCTCCTGGCCCAGTTGCCGTGGCAGCAGAGCTAATATTGATCTTATATTTCATAGTTGGCAAAATCTTTTCATTCACATGTAATGTTTTATTTAACACTCAATCCTTGACTAACACCCATTTTATATTCTGGAAAATTGAGTCTCACAGCGGGGTAAGTGACTTGTACAAGGTCACATAAGCAGTGAAGTACATGATTAATTAGTAGTCCATGTCGCTCTTCCTGGTGGTCTAGAAGCAAGCCATAGACCATTGCTTTTAAAAAAAAGGGGGGGGGCTGTTGGGGCTCCTGAGTGGCTCAGATGGTTAAGTTTCTGCCTGTGGTTCAGGTCATGATCCCGGGGTCCTGGGATCGAGCCCCATGTTGGGCTCCCTGTCAGCGGGGCGCCTGCTTCTCCCTCTCCCTTTGCTTCTGCTCTCTTGAGCTCGCTCTCTCAGATAAGAAACAAACATCTAAAAATAAAAATCAAAAAAGGAATGTTGGGATCCCTGGATGGCTCAGCGGTTTAGCGCCTGCCTTTGGCCCAGGGCATGATCCTGGAGTCCTGGGATCGAGTTCCACATTGGGCTCCCGGCATGGAGCCTGCTTCTCCCTCCTCCTGTGTATGTGTGTGTGTCTCTCTCTCTGTGTGTGTCTATAATGAATCAATCAATAAATAAAGCTTTAAAAAAAAAAAAAGGAATGTTATATTGTTCTCTCCACTAGACCTCTCTTATCTTTCCTTTTTTTAAAAAAATATTTATTTATTTATTTATTTATTTATTTATTTATTTATTTATTTATTAGAAAGAGAGAGTTAACGGATGTGGTATGTGCTCAGGGATGAGGCAGAGGGAGCACAAGCAGACTTTGAGCTGTGTGCTGAGTAATAGAACCTGTTGCGGGGATTTGACCCTGAGACTGTGACCCGAGACAAAACCAAAAATCAGATTGGATGCTTTAACTGACTGAGCCACCCAGATGCCCCTAGACCTTCCTTCTCAACAGGGGTAGTTAGGAAAAGCTATTGGGGAACCTCCACCCTCATCTAGTCAAGTACTGTTTGGTGTGATTTACAGAGAATTTTTCTTTCCCAACCCCTTAGCATGCAGAAGTGCGTGGGATCCATGCTGGCCCTTTAGAAGACTCTCTGTTTTTGAATCACAGTGAAAGGCTTTGCCACGGGGAAGATCGAAAAGTTGTCTTGAACAAAGGCCCACCAGAAATAAAAATTGCAGATATGCCTCTGCATTCACCGCTCTCCAGATACCAAAGCACTGTGATTTCCCATGGCTTCAGGAGGCGACTGGTCTAAGGATGGAAGAATAAAGTGGCAAAGTATTTTGATCTCAGTCTCTTTCTCTCCCCACAAATTTAAGGCCGTTGTACAATTGTATTTCACCTCCAGATTCAACTTTTTTAAAGGCTATGAGTCAGTTGTACTCTTTGTACATTATTAAAGTTTTTGAAAGGAAACGGGCTCCAAGAACATTGGAGATGAAGTAGGGGACAAGACAGACTCTCACTGAAATTTCACACCAATTAGTTAAGACATTTAACTGATGGATCCACACCAACCATCTATCATCACTGTGCTGCTCTTTGTCTTCTCCTCCCTCCTTTGTTGCTCATCACCTCCAAAGCTCAGTGTCAGATGAGCCAAACTGAGAATGAGTGGCAGGATGTGGAATTATTTCTACTCCTTCTCTGACTGCCCCAACATCATCTTTCTGCCCCACCTCACCAACACACCTCCCCTACCATAGCTGGTGAGTCCCGGCAACTATTCAACATGGTAATTTTAAGTGTTTGGCATATACCTCTATGATACACTCACTGCATGATTTCAGCTAAAGTCTACTTTTTGTATTGGTTCAGTGTATCCAAGTATCAATCTCCTGCAGCAAAGAATGGATGAGCATAATTTAACAACCAAAAAAAATGACCATATGTAAAATGGGGCAGCACTGTAGAAGAGGCTGTCGTGGTTTCTTGAGCAATTACCTTAGGATCCAGCAATTCCACTTCCAGGTATATGCCCAAAATAATTGAAGGTGGGAGGCTGGGTCAAGGGGGTGCCTCCCTGGCTCAGTTGGTACAACATCCAGTTCTTGATCTCGGGATTATCGTGGGTTTAAGCTCCATACTGACTGTAGAGATTACTTAAAAAATAAAAAGAATTGAAAGCAGGGACTCAGATACTTTTTTTAAAAAAAGATTTTATTTATTCATGAGAGAGAGAGAGAGAGAGAGAGAGAGAGAGGCAGAAACACAGGCAGAGGGAGAAGCAGGCTCCATGCAGGGAGCCTGACATGGGACTCAATCCCAGTCTCCAGGATCAGGCCCTGGGCTGAGGGCAGCACTAAACCGCTGAGCCACCCAGGCTGCCCACAAACACTTTTTTAAAGACTTTATTTATGAGAGAGAGAGAGGCAGAGACATAGGCAGAGGGAGAAGCAGGCTTCCTGCTGGGACCTAATCCTGGACCCTGGGATCACGACCTGAGCCAAAGGCAGATGCTCAACCACTGAGCCACCTAGCTGTCCCTCAAACAGATATTTTTGTGTCAGTGTTCTTTTTGTGTGTGTGTGTGTGTCAATGTTCTTGACAGCATTATTCACAATAGTCAAAATGTGGAAAAAACTCAAGTGTCCACTGACAGATGAATACATAAACACGATGTGGTATACACATGCAATGGAATACTATTCAGCCATAAAATATACTGAAATTCTGATACATGCTACAACATGGAGGAATCTTGAAAATATTATGCTAAATGAATAAGCCAGACATAAAAGTACAAAAATTGTATGATTTCTTTTATATAAGATAGTCAAATTCCTAGCGAAAGAGTAGTAGTTACTGAAGGCTACAGAGGAAGAGAGAATAGGGTTGCTATTTCATGGGTACAGTTTCATTTTGAAATGATGAAAAAGTTCTGGAGATGGACAGTCATATGACAAGGTAAATGTACTTACTGCCACTGAATTGTACATTCAAAGAGGGTAAAGTAGGGGATCCCTGGGTGGCTCAGCGGTTTGGCGCCTGCCTTTGGCCCAGGGCGCGATCCTGGAGTCCCGGGATCGAGTCCCACGTCAGGCTCCCAGCGTGGAGCCTGCTTCTCCCTCCTCCTGTGTCTCTGCCTCTCTCCCTCTCTCTCTCTCTCTCTCTCTCTCTCTCTCTATGTCTATCATAAATAAATAAATCTTTTAAAAAAACAGAGGGTAAAGTAAACTTTATGCCATGTATATTTTACTGCAATTTAAATCTGAAAAAATTTTTTTTGATTTTTAAGTAATCTCTACAATGAATATGGGGCCCGAACTCACAACCCAGGATCAAAAGTCACAGCTCTACTGACTGAGCCAGTCAGGAGGCCTTTACCACAATTTAAAAAAAAAAGATCATAGTAGATCTAAGCCACACTCCACCCAGCCAAGTGTTCAGATTACCACAGTAAGGAAACTCTTATAAAAATGGACAGAGGGATCCCTGGGTGGCGCAGCGGTTTGGCGCCTGCCTTTGGCCCAGGGCGCGATCCTGGAAACCCGGGATCGAATCCCACGTCGGGCTCCCGGTGCATGGAGCCTGCTTCTCCCTCTGCCTGTGTCTCTGCCTCTCTCTCTCTGTGTGTGACTATCATAAATAATAAATAAAAATTTTAAAAAAAATAAAAATAAAAATGGACAGAGATGTCTATCTGACATCAACCTAGAGATCGCTAAAGTATAAATAAAGTAATATATATATATATACATATATATAAGTATATACATACACACACAAGGTGTTAAAAATTATTAGACAATTAAGGTGATACAAACTTTAGGTGTTACAAACAAACACTTTAAGTGGGCTGCCTCCACTAGAAGAAATGCAGAATCCGATGGAAGGCAAGAAACTTTTATAGGATAAAGAATAAGAAACAAGGAAGGAAGTACACCATAGTTGGCTAGCATTGGGTATTGGCTGGCTGGATATACTGCATTTCTGATGAGGCAGGGCATTTTCAGGGACATGGCAGTTATCTGAGCTTTGGTTTGCTGACGTGACACCCTGGGCCGGAGCATCTCCAATTTGGGTCTGAAAATCTCTGGGATTCCCAAGGTCAAAAAAGCCATTTGATAGGTCTTTCACATTCTGTGAACATTGGTGATCATATTTGATCTTTACTAGTTAGCTTCCTGAGAGGCTGAGGTGCCACCAAGGGGAGTCTGCCACCAAGGTGGAGAAGGGGAGTCTGGCCGACAAGATGAGCAGCAGCTGGAATGTAGTCAGCAAATCGACTCACCATGCTGTGTGCACTTCAGTGCATTAACGAGGGCCCTGGCAATATGGAGACCATATGAAAAGTGTTCATTAAAACTTCTCAGGCTTTTACATGATTTCTCAAGAGAAGCTTGGCTATCAGAATACATCTTTTTCTTTTTTTGAAAGATTTTCTATATTCATGAGAGACACAGAGAAGGCAGAGACATAGTGGAGGAAGAAGCAGGCTCCCTGCAAGGAGCCCCATGTGGGACTTGATCCCAGCATCCTGGGATCAGGACCTGAGACAAAGGCAGACACTCAACCAATGAGCCACTCAGGCGTCCCACATCTTTTAAGAATAGGGAAAGAGGCACCTGAGTAGCTCAATTGGTTAAGCTTCTAACTCTTGATCTCAGCTCAGGTTTTAATATCACGGTCTTGAGTTCAAGCCCTGTGTGTTGGACTCCAAACCCAGTGGAGCCTACTTAAGAAAAAAGATATATGGAAAAATAGATGTGATAAAACCCTGAATGAAAAATCAGAATTTACACCGTTTTGTGGACAAAAAAGAATGTCACCAGAAAACAATGCAAAAAGCCAGTGCATCAGAATGTGTATATAGTATAATTTCTGGATGGTAAGATTATAAATGATTCTTATTTACATACTTGTACCTTTATAAATTATCTACCTTTCTGATGATAAAATGTGTATTTTATCATCAGAAAAGAAGGAACACTTCCACATTTGTACACATTACCCCTCTGTATTCTGCTTGTTGTAGTTCCACACCCAAAGTCAATGTCAACTCTTACACAAAACCTGTTTCATACTTCATCTTTCCACGCTTTTTCCCAGTTGGTTCTCTACCTAAGACTTCTGCTTCTTGACCAGAAGAGGTCTCTGTTGCATTGCTCAAGAAAAAAAAAGTTTATTTCATGAATGAAAGTTTTGTCCTTACCTGTTGGTAATACTATGATATTAGAGAAGTTTTTTTTTTGTTTTTTTTTTTAATTTTTTATTTATTTATGATAGTCACAGAGAGAGAGAGAGAGGCAGAGACACAGGCGGAGGGAGAAGCAGGCTCCATGCACCGGGAGCCTGATGTGGGATTCGATCCCGGGTCTCCAGGATCGCGCCCTGGGCCAAAGGCAGGCGCCAAACCGCTGCGCCACCCAGGGATCCCGATATTAGAGAAGTTTGAGAGAAAAATTCTTCAGAGTCTCTGTAACAAATTTCCAAACAGTTTTTTATCAACAAAGGGAAGCTTGAACCCTTAGAACCACCACCATTAGTATCTAGCACTTTCTGATAGAGTCAGAGAGGAATTTTATCTGATATGTAAAAAATTGAAAGTAGAGGGACACCTGGGTGGCTCAGTGGTTGAGCATCTGCCTTTGGCTCAGGGGGTGATCCCAGGGCCCTGGAATTAAGTCCCGCAAAAAAAAAAAGAAAGTAGAAAAAGAGAAAACAAGGGAGTGGATACACATTTAAACAGGAAAACATATGTGTTCTAGTCACAAATTGAAAATAATCAAAGGGGAGCCTGGGTGGCCCAGTCGGTTGAGCGTCCACCCTCAGCTCAGGTCATGATCCTGGGGTCCTCTGATGGGGATCCTAGGATAGAGCCCTGAGTCAGGCCCCCTGCTCAGTGGGGAGTCTGCTTCCCCCTTTCTGCCCTGCTTATGCTCTCATTCTCTCTCTCTCTCTCTCTCTCTCTCTCTCACATAAAATCTTTATAAATAAAATAAAATAAAATCAATCAGGGAAGTGCTTCTTTGAAGCACTTTATAGGGATTTATAGTTAGACTGACCTGGGCCAAAATCTGATGCCACTACTTACTGTGTGGCTTAAGGCAAGCTCCACATCCCGAACACCTCTCTTTTGCTTTCCCAACTGGAAAATGGGCCTAGCGACAGCTGGTTCAGAGGGTTGTTGTAAATAGTCTATTAGATTACCTGTAAAGTCCATAGCATGACACTAAGTACCCTGTACCTATTATTCTGAGGTCATGTGGATGGGCAAAATTTAGGTTGCCAGTTAAATTTTAGCCGTGCTATGGCTGACTTAGTTACAAAGTAGCTTTTTCTGGGAAGAATAATATAGTGAATTCAGGAAATAGAAAATCCCAGAAAATGAGAATAGGAACATTTTTCTATTTTTCTTTTTTTTTTCAAGAAAAGGAACATTTTTTTATGTGTTATTTTGGCTTCAAATATTCTCACCTCAGAGAAAACCAAAAAATTCACATCTCTAATCTTTTTAACAGGCTAAACTGTGATTTCCACTCCAAGCTGCATGTCTCAAATAATCATCTCACCAAGAGTTTGAGATTCAACAGAGGAGCTCCTTATCCACCCTGCTCTTTTCTTTTTGGAACTACTTTTTTCTCCTGAATTGCCTATTCCTGAAATTATTTAATATTGATAAATATCATCAATCAATAGCATACCTATATTCTCAGTTTTCTGGGTCTCAGAAGTCACTTTGGACTCTGCTACCTTCCTGACCAAACCGCTGAGTTACATCTGTTCTTGTAGGTGGATAGTGGTATAGACACAGCTAGCTTTTCTTTCCTTCCCAGTGAGGAGTCACTCTCCTTTATATATGAAATATACATATATATATATATTTTTTTATTTGAAGTTCAATTTGCCAACATATAACACCCAGTGCTCATCCCGTCGAGTGCCCTCCTCATTGCCCATCAGCCAGTTACCCCATCCCCCCGCCCGCCTCCCCTTCCACTACCCCTTTGTTCATTTCCCAGAGTTAGGAGTCTCTCATGTTTTGTCAACTTCTCTAATTTTTTCCACTCATTTCCCCTCCTTTCTCCTATAATCCCTTTCACTATTTCTTATATTCCCCATATGAATGAAACCATATAATGATTGTCCTTCTCCGATTGACTTACTTCACTCAGCATAATACCCTCCAGTTCCATCCATTTAGAAGCAAATGGTAGTTATTTGTCATTTCTAATAGCTGAGTAATATTCCATTGTATATAGAGACCACATCTTCTTTATCCATTCATCTGTCGATGGACATTGAGGCTCCTTCTACAGTTTGGCTATTGTGGACATTGCTGTTATAAAGATTGGGGTGCAGGTGTCCCAGAGTTTCACTGCATCTGTATCTTTGGGGTAAATCCCCAGCAGTGCAATTGCTGGGTCGTAGGGTAGTTCTATTTTTAACTCATTGAGGAATCTCCACAGTATTCCAGAGTGGCTGCACCAGTTCCCATTCCCACCAACAGTGCAAGAGGGTTCCCCTTTCGCCACATCCTCTCCAACATTTGTTGTTTCCTGTCTTGTTAATTTTCCCCATTCTCACTGGTGTGAGGTGGTGTCTCATTGTGGTTTTGATTTGTATTTCCCTGATGGCAAGTGATGCAGAGCATTTTCTCATGTGCTTGTTGGCCATGTGTATGTCTTCTTTGGGGGAAATTTCTGTTCATGTCTTTTGCCCATTTCATGGTTGGATTGTCTGTTTTTGGGTGTTGAATTTAATCAGTTCTTTACCGATCTTGGATACTAGCCTTTATCTGATATGTCATTTGCAAATATCTTCTCTCATTCTGTAGGTTGTCTTTTAGTTTTATTGACTGTTTCTTTTGCTGTGCAGAAGCTTTTTATCTTGATTAAGTCCCAATAGTTCATTTTTGTGTTTGTTCCGCTTGCCTTCATAGGTTTACCTTGCAAGATATTGCTGTGGCCAAGTTCAAAAAGGGTGATGCCTGTGTTCTCCTCTAGGATTTTGATGGATTTTTGTCTCACATTTAAAATTTTCTTTTTTTTTAATTTTTTAAAAATTTTTATTTATTTATGATAGTCACACACAGAGAGAGAGAGAGAGGCAGAGACATAGGCAGAGGGAGAAGAAGGTTCCATGCACCGGGAGCCCGACGTGGGATCTGATCCCGGGTCTCCAGGATCGCGCCCTGGGCCAAAAGCAGGCGCTAAACCGCTGTGCCACCCAGGGTTCCCACATTTAAAATTTTCAACCATTTTGAGTTTATCTTTGTGTATGGTGTAAGAGAATGGTCCAGTTTCATTCTTCTGCATGTGGCTGTCCAGTTTTTCCAGCACCATTTATTGAAGAGACTGTCCTTTTTCCAGTGGAGTGTCTTTCCTATTTTGTTGAATATTAGTTGACCATAGAGTTCAGGGTCCATTTCTGGGTCCTTTCCATTGATCTATGTGTCTGTTTTTGTGCCAGTACCACACTGTTGATGATCACAGCTTTGTAGTACAGCTTGAAATCTGGCATTGTGATGCCCCTGGCTTTGGGGTTCTTTTTCAATATTCCCCTGGCTATTTGGGGTCTTTTCCGATTCCACACAAATCTTAAGATTATTTGCTCCAACTCTGTGAAGAAAGTCCATGGTGTTTTGATAGGGATTGCATTGCACGTGTATATTGCCCTGGGTCATAGATATTTTCACAATATTAATTCTTCCAATCCATGGAATATTTTTCCATCTCTTTGTGTCTTCCTCAATTTCTTTCAGTAGTGTTCTGTAGTGTTTAGGGTATAGATTTTTTATGTCTTTGGTGAGGTTTACTCCTAGGTATTGTATGGTTTGGGGTGCAATTGTAAATGGGATTGACTCCTTAATTTCTCTTTCTTCAGTCTCATTGTTAGTGTATAGAAATGCCACTGATTTCTGGGCATTGATTTTGTGTCCTGCCACACTGCCGAATTGCTGTATGAGTTCTACCAATCTTGGGTTGGAGTCTTTGGGGTTTTCTATGTTCAGTATCATATCATCTATGAAGAGGGAGAATTTGACTTCTTTGCCAATTTGAATGCCTTTTACTTATTTGTGTTGTCTGATTGCTAAGGCTAGGACCTCTAGCACTATGTTGAATAGCAGTGGTGAGAGTGGACATCCCTGTCTTGTTCCTGATCTTAGGGGAAAGGCTCTCAGTGTTTCCGCATTGAGAATGATATTTGCTGTGGGCTTTTCATAGATAGCTTTTAAGATACTGAAGAATGTTCCCTCTCTCCCTACACTCTGAACAGTTTGATCAAGAATGGATGCTGTATTTTGTCAAATGCTTTCTCTGCATTTATTGAGAGGATCATAAGGTTCTTGTTTTTTCTCTTGCTGATGTGATCTATTACATTGATTGTTTTACAAGTGTTGAACCAACCTTGCATCCCAGGGATAAATCCTACTTGGTCATGGTGAATAATTTTCTTAATGTATTGTTGGATCCTATCGGCTAGTATCTTGTTGAGAATTTTTGCATCCGTGTTCAACAGGGATATTGGTCTATAATTCTTTTTGGCGGGGTCTTTGTCTGGTTTTGGAATCAAGGTAATGCTGGCCTCATAAAATGAGTTTGGAAGTATTCCATCTCTTCCTATCCTTTGGAAAAGCTTTAGTAGGCTAGTATTATTTAGTAGTAGTAGTATTTCTTCTTTAAATGTTTGATGGAATTCCCCTGAGAAGCCATCTGGCCTTGAACTTTTATGTCTTGGGAGGTTTTTGATGACTGCTTCAATTTCCTAGCTGGTTATTGGCCTGTTCAGGTTTTCTATTTCTTTTTGTTCCAGTTTTGGTAATTTGTGGTTTTCCAGAAATGCATCCTTTTCTTCTAGATTGCCTAATTTGTTGACATATAGCTGCTCATAATTCGTGCTTAAAATCATTGTATTTCCTTGGTATTGGTTGTGATCTCTCCTCTTTCATTCATGATTTTATTGAGTCTTTTTTCTTTGTAATAAGGCTGGCTAATGGTTTATCTTTCTTATTAATTCTTTCAAAGAACCAACTCGTGGTTTCGTTGATTTGTTCTACAGTTCTTCTGGTCTCTATTTCATAGAATTCTGCTCAAATCTTTAATTATCTCTCTTCTTCTGCTGCTTGGTGTAGGTTTTACTTGCTGTTCTTTCTCCAGTTCCTTTAGGTGTGAGGTTAGCTTGTGTATCTGAGTTTTTCCCAATTTTTTGAGGGATGCTTGTATTGTGATGTATTTCCCTCTTAGGACTGCTTTTGCTGTATCTCAAAGATTTTGAATGGTTATATCTTCATTTTCATTAGTTTCCATGAATCTTTTTAATTCTTCTCTAATTTCCTGGTTGAGCCATTCATCTTTTAGTAGGATGCTCTTTAACCTCCATGTGTTTGGGTTTCTTCCAGATTTCTTCTTGTGATTGAGTTCTAGTTTCAAAGCATTGTGGTCTGAAAATATGCAAATACACTCAGAACCAAGAGGATCACCCTCTAGGACACCTCAGGTAGACTACATTCTCCCTCCACTACCACTTCTTATCACTACCATCTCCCAGTCCCCCCATTTTTTCCTTTTCCTTTTTTCTCTTTTTCCTCTTTACTTTTTCCCCTCCTTTTTCTTTTTTTCTCTTTGGAATTTTTGGCCTTTTATTTTTCACTATTTTGTTTTAAAATTTGTTTTTCACTTTAGTGGTCCTTTTGTTTTATTTTGTTCTGATCTTCCTTTTCATTTTCTGGTCTCTGACCTCGTCAGAATCATCTAGGGTGAAATTTACTTAGGTTGTGGTTGATATTCTTGACTCAGCTTATTCATATAGCCACTCTGCACTGAACAAAATGACTAGAAGGAAGAATTCACCACAAAAGAAAGAATCAAAAACAGTACTCTCTGCTACAGTTACAAAATACAGATTTTTTAAAAAAGATTTTATTTATTTATTCATAGAGACACACACAGAGA
Organism: Vulpes lagopus; assembly: GCF_018345385.1. Taxonomy (NCBI): domain Eukaryota; kingdom Metazoa; phylum Chordata; class Mammalia; order Carnivora; family Canidae; genus Vulpes; species Vulpes lagopus. Next base: position 116,649,989 of record NC_054830.1, on the reverse strand, counting down.
GAGAAGCAGAGACACAGGCAGAGTGAGAAACAGGCTCCATGCAGAGAGCTTGAGGTGGGACTCGATCCAGGGTCTCCAGGATCATGCCGTGGGCTGCAGGCGGCACTAAACTGCTGCGCCACCGGGACTGCCCCAAGATACGGATTTCAATTTGATGTCAGAGAGCCAATTCAGATCCTCTTGGTTCTGAGTGTATTTTATTCTGTTAGAAGATGCTCATTCCCAAATTTATATAAACCAGCAATACTTGTAGAAAGCCCCAACACTGACCACCAAAACATATACAAGATAAAAGGGGGGGAGGAATGGGAATGAAGAGAGAATATAATCTCACAGAATGAACCAGCAAGGTATTCCACTTGGTTCTGGCTGCATGCTGGTCATGTTTTAGAAGGTATTAACTTCCGTCATTGTAGAACAAAAAGAGGCAGAGAAAACAAAAAACACAAACCAAAAACCCAAATCTCATATATCTCTCCAAATTAAGTATGTTGAAGGGAATCCAGAAGTGAAAAAATATATCTAAGACATGTAATTGTAGAAATATGAAAGTCAAAAGAGAAGAAACTTAAAAATGAAGAGCTGGTAACATATGGTAGTTAAGGTGGAAAAAGAGAAAAAATATTGGCAGTTTTTAGTCTGATATAAAAACAAGTTGAATGGAAAAAGGAAAAAGTTCTCAAAAAAAGAGGGGGGACCATCTATGTTCCCTCGATTTTCTCTTGGTCCTGGAGCTTTCCAGCGCCACGTGGTCCAGAACTTGCTCTTCCCTGTCCTTCCAGCTGGTCTTCCAGGGGCGGGGCCTGCCGCTGACTCTCAGGTGTGTGCACCTGGGGGAGACGCCCCGCCCCCCGCCAGGTGCCGGGCTCCGCCGGCGCTGCTCCCCCGCGAGGCCTCTGTCCCCCTGCCCCCCCCCCTCCCGGGCTCAGGGGAACGAGGAGGAACCAGCAGGATGGCGGCGGCCAGCTCTCCAGCCCTGGAGTCAGCTCCGCGGGCAGCACCGCAGGCTCCGCCCCCCCTCCCCCGCCCTGGCTGAGGTGCTCCCGGGGCGGCGGGGGCGCTGCTCCGCACAGCTCCGGGCGCCCGGCGGCAGGAGAGGCCGCGCTGCCCTGGGCCCTCCCCGCCTCCCCCGCAGCCGCCGCCTGCCCCCCCCTCCTCCAGATGCCCCCGGGGCTGCGGCGCTCCAGCCCCTCCCCGAGGTCGGCCACGGGGTGGGGGGAGCTCTCCCCGGGCGCCCCTCCCCTCCTGGGGACCCCGGGAGCCTGGAGGCTCTCCCTCTCCCTCTTTCCTCTTTCCTCTTTCCTCCTTCCCTTCCTTTCCTTCCTTCCACCTTCCTACCTTGTTGGAAGCCAAAGCTCTTCTCTCTGTAGAGTCCCGGCTGTTCTCTCTTTAAATCTCAGGGCGAATTCCTGGGCGTTCAGGAGGCCTTGACAGTTATCTAGGCACGTTGGTGGGAGCCTGTGAGTTGAGGACTCGCGCTCCTCTGCCATCTTGCCCGCCCTCCAGGGGTCGCTGTCCTTGCACCAAGTTCCTTCCGACAACCTCCTGTTCCGTCTCCCCTTTCTCACCTTCTGCATAAATAGGTGAGGACAACTCAGGCGGTCCCGCAAGCTGCTTCTAGAGTAATTTTGCTAATGCGCTCTGTGATTCCTTCATTCTCCCGCTCAAAAGTCATTCACAGAGGTCTGGAGATGAATGGTGGTGATGGCTTCACAGCAGTGTGAATGTACTCAATGATGCTAGAACGGTACACTTTTTAAAAAAATTTATTTGAGAGAGAGAGAGAGAGAGCGCGAGAGAGAGCTAGCACACAGAGAAGCAGACTCCCTGATGAGCAGAGAGCCCAATGTGGGGCTCAATCCCAGCACCCTGAGATCAGGACCCGAACCAAAGGGAAATGCTTAACCAATTGAGTCACCCAGGTGCCCCTGGAAATGTATACTTTTTAAAGAGTTGGAATAGCTTTCTGATATGTCTACTCTACTACAGACACATCAACAACATGTTAATGATTCAAAGACCAGAGCACAATGTTAGATAAGGACCATCACGATCCAAACCAGGTCATCTTCATTAGCAGGAGGTCTGGCATCCAGGACAATGGAAGGAGGGATGGTGGTTATCTTATTGCCCATGACACCTGTGCTACCACCCACACACTTGCACCCACTGTCCTTTCTCTGAAGTCACCTCCCTCCACGTTCGCTGGGAATGGCTCATGCTTTGTCCTGGATATAGCTTCTCCACCCCCCACCCTGCCGCCTCCCAACCTGTCTAATATAACCATGTCCTGATCTATCCATCCATTCAAAGTCCAGCTCAACTGCATTTTGTCCACAAAGCCTTCACTCTTACCTCTCTCGTGTTGGAAGTAATCCCTCCCTTGCTCTGGGCTTCCACGGCATTATCTATCTATCATCTATCATTTATCTATCTATCTATCTATCTATCTATCTATCTATCTATCTATCATCTATCTATCATCTATCTATCTATCTATCTATCTATCTATCTATCTATCTATGTATCATCTATCTATCAGATTTTTATTCATTCCTGAGAGACACATAGAGGCAGAGACACAAGCAGAGGGAGAAGCAGGCTTCCTGTGGGGAAGCCCAATGTGGGACTCCATCCGGGACTCCAGGATGACACCCTGAGCCGATGGCAGACGCTCAACCACTGAGCCACTCAGGCATCCCTGCACCATTATCTTTTGAATAAACTATTGCTAAGCAATATTTTACCTTCCAGGAAAGTAATCTTGGAAGAATATATGGTCATCCTTAATATAACTTTGCCTCTAGCACTGCCAGAAGGTAATATTATGTCAACATCTTTATTATAAATATATAACTTCATTGTAAATGATTTGTCTGGGTTAATAATGGACTCTGGACTTCTTGACCATAGTGGAAAAGAAGGCTTTTTGTTTGTTTTGTTTTGTTTTTTAAGAGAGATAGTTGGGGGAGGGGCAGAAAGCAAGCAAGAATTTTTTTTTTAAAGATTTTATTTATTTATTCATGAGACATAGAGAGAGAGGCAGAGACATAGGCAGAGGGAGAAGCAGGCTCCCTGCAAGGAGCCTGATGCTGGACTTGATTCCAGGACCCCAGGATCACAACTCGAGCCAAAGGCAGATGCTCAAACACTGAGCCACCCAGGTGCCCTGCAAGGAAGAAAATATATATATTTAAAGATTTTATTTACTTATTCATGAGAGACACAGAGAGAGAGGCAGAGGCAAAGGGAGAGGGAGAAGCAGGCTCCATACGGGGCCTGACATGGGACTCGATCCTGGGTCTCTAGGATCAGGCCCTGGGCTGAGGGTGGTACTAAACCGCTGAGCCACCTGGGCTGCCCAGAAGAGAATCTTAAGCAGGCTTCATGCCCAGCAACAAGCCTGACTCAGGGCTCCATGTGGGACTTAATCTTACAACCCTGAGATAACTGACCTGAGCTAAAATGAAGAGTTGGATGCTTAACTGACTGAGCCACCCAAGTGCCCCCAATAAAGGCCATTTTTACATAGGGGAAAAATTTAACTCTTAAATAGCAAGAAAATAAAATCACAAGACAAAGAGCTTTAACCACAAATGAGGACTAGACTCTTTGTCAAATATAAATTAGACAAAAAATTTTCTCTTCAGATAACAACATTCTTTTCACAAAGACCTTAAAATATTCCAACCAATTATCACACATTAAATCTGTAATTCTTTTTTTTTTTCACAAAGATTTATTTATTCATGAGATACACAAAGAGAGAGAGAGGCAGAGACACAGGCAGAGGGAGAAGCAGGCTCCGTGCAGGGAGCCCGATATGGGACTCCATCCCAGATCCGGGGATGAGGCCCTGAGCCGAAGGCAGGCACTCAACCACTGAGCCATCCAGGCATCCTTGTAATTCATTTTTTAAAAAGGGTTAATTACAAGTGAACTAGACTTGCTTTTTTCACAGACCTTTACTTTATGCTTTAATGACTGGAGAATGGGGAATACATGTGGGCAACTGAATATATATATATGAAAAGCAGTAAGATCAAGTGTCGTTGTTGTCTTTTATTTGGCCTTTGCTTTCATTCATACACTCTTGCTTTTTAAAAAATATTTTAATTTATTTATTCATGACAGACACAGAGAGAGGCACAGACATGGGCAAAGGGAGAAGCGGGCTCCATGCATGAAGCCCAATGTGGGACTCAATCCCAGGACTGTGGAATCACACCCTGAGCCAAAGGCAGACACTCAACTGCTGACCCACCCAGGCATCCCCATACACTCTTGCTTTTATTCATCAAATGTTTCTTGAGCATATATTAGTTACGAGATACTTATTTTAGGTGATGAATGTTAAGTTTATGTTTTTGCTTTTAAGATTTTATTTTTTATTTATTTAGTTGAGATAGAGAGCATACAGAGGGCAAGTGAGAAGCAGACTCCCTGCTGAGCAGAGAGCCCAATGCAGGGCTCGATCCCAGGACCCTGAGATCACCCCTCGAGCCGGAGGCAGATGCTTAACCAACTGAATTACATTGATAGAAGATGAAATACATAAATCTGAAGAGTTGCATTCAGAATGTATACAGAGCTTCTTCAAATAAATAAGAAAAAGATGAGGGTAAGGAAGGGAATTTTTAACTTTTTTCATGTTTCTTCATAGGTTCTTCTTCTGGACCCCTGTAAATTAGACTGACAAAGGAATGATTAACAAGAGAAAAACAAACAGAAGTTTATTAACACATGCATCATGTATACAATGGGAGTAGCCAGTGATGAGTAACTCAAAACAGTGTGTAGAACTTGGGCCTTATAGCATCTTAACGGAAGGATAATAATAATAATTCTAATTGGCATAATATTGGATTAATAATAATAATTTTAATTTAATTTAATAATTGGCAAAACAAACAGAAGGACTTAAAGTTTATAGGAGTTGCAGGTTGGGGGAGGGAATATATGAAGAAATCAATGGTAGATAAGGGCTAGTTTAAGCAAGGTTTGTTATCTAGATTCCTCTGAGCTAATAAGGGTATAGAGTTGTCTATGATGACTAACTTCTGTCCCTTGGTAGATATGGGAGATGGGGACACCTCTAAAAACGGATTTCTTGTTTTAGGCAAATAGTAGGAAGGCAGATAGCTTTTCTTATATCCACATCTTCTCAATTGCCTTTAGCTCAAAATAATCCTTACGCCAAAGTGACATATTTGGGGCTGGCATATTCTGCTACACTTAATTGGTGATTAATTTTTAAAATGGACAAAAGACAAGCAGCTATTAAATAGAAGGGAGTCCTTTCTGCTCTCTGGCAGCACAAAGAGAAAGTATGCCATTTATTCTTTAAGATATGTCTCCTGTGGCAAGTCTTGGGCAGTTTGCACACACACACATACGCACATATACACATGCTCACTCTTCTGTTAATGTGTTTATGCTTTGAAATTATCTCAGACTCACAAGAATTTGTAAAAACCATACAGAGAGTTCCCATGCACTCTTTACTCAGCTTCCACAATGATCCTATCGTATATAACTAGGGTAGTTGATCAAAACCAGAAAATTGATTTTGTTAAATCACTATTAATTCAGGTATGGAGACACAGAATTTTTTTTTGATGTATTTATTTATTCATGAGAGACACAGAGAGAAAGAGAAGCAGAGACACAGGCAGAGAGAGAAGCAGGCTCCTTGCAGGGAGCCTGATGCGGGACTCGATCCCAGATCCCGGGATCACGACCTGGGCTGAAGGCAGGCACCAACCGCTGAGCCACCCAGGTGTCCCAAGATACAGAATTTATTAGAATTTTACCACTTTTAGGATGCCTGGGTGGCTCAGTGGTTAAGCATCCGCCTTCAGCTCCGGCTGTGATCCTGGGTGCCTCAGGATCCCAGGGTGATGGGGGGAAACCTGCTTCTCCCTCTGCCTGTGTCTCTGCCTCTCTCTCTGTGTCTCTCATGAATAAATAAATAAAATCTTTAAAAAGAAAAAAAGGAATTTCACCACTTTTTACAGGCATTCTTTGGGGGAGCGGCCAGGGAGGAGTATATAGTTCTGTGAAATCTTATCAAAAGCATAGATTCAACTTAACCATCATGACCATCAGCATGCAGAACTGTTCCATTACCATAAAGAAACTCTCTCACATTACCCCTTGATAGTCATGTTTCCCCTGGATCTACTACTACTGATCCATGTCCCAGCACTATAATTTTGTCATTTCATGAATGTCGTAGTAATAGAATCCTACAGTATGCAACCCTTGACTTTGGCTTTTCTAAGTGTAATGCCATTGAGATCCATCTAATTTGTTGCATGTTTCAGTAC